>NW_020447752.1:4979362-5265735 GCF_003343035.1 Apteryx rowi | reverse complement strand
CTGCGCGCCCCTGCGCGCCCCTTCCCGCGCCGCCCGCCACCATGCCTTGACGTGCCCCCTCCAGCACGGCGGCGGCTCCCATGGCGGTGGCACGGAAAATCAAAACTTTGTTGACGGTGAACATCTTGGTCTTCGTGGGGATCATCCTCTTCTCCGTCTACTGCAGGATCCAGGACCGCTCGCAGGAGCTGGTGCAGATCGTCAGGAGTGCGGACCGCCGGGCCAGGAGCCGGGGCGCCAAAGTGGGCAGCCTGGCGGAGAGGGAGTCCATCCTGCAGCGCCTGGACCACCTGGAGGAAGTGGTGTACAACCAGCTAAATGGTACGGACGGCTGGGGGGGGCAGGCACAGAGCACCTCGCAGTGCCGGTCCTGCTGCGTGCCATGTCCTGAGCAGGGTGCCGTGGGATGGGGAAGAGCATCTGGAGTGCACACACACGGGGGAGGGAGACCTCTGTACCGTGGGTGCATGCACCCTGTGCCTGCTGGAGAGGAAAAGAGGGAATTGGTAGCTGCAGGATATTGCTGGAGGACTTGTGGGGGACACCTCCCACCCCCAAACTCAGTCCAAAGTCAGGGCTTCCTAAATAGAGACAAAGTTAAGGAGACTGCAGAGTTGAGGAGGATGTAAGAATTGATTGAAGTCCCTGTGAACAGTACCTAGGTTTTACAGTTTGCCTGGATGTATTAACTGTGCCTGGGTATGTATGCGTTTATATAGCAGATGCATTGTTAGTTTATAGCTGGAAGTCATATTACTTGGTCTTAGAATTACTTTAAAAACACTCTGCTCAGTTCTTACACTGTGTGCTTTTAATAGTCTAGTTAAATACAGCACCCACGTGTTTCTTTAATGACTTTGCCATTTAAATTTTGTATTATCTTCAGTGAGGAGGGGAAGTGACCACCGCTTTCTTATTATCATCTTCAATTCTAATTTACTAGCCTTGAAAAATCTTGGTAAGTAAGCAAAGAGCCCCTTCTATGGTAATTAGAACAGGCTAAGCCATAAAAGTTGTTATAGAACAGCTAACCTTTCATATAGAAGCTAATTTTTCAAAACAAGTGCAGTTATATTTGCATAGATTCATAAAGTTCTGAATGCCAAACATTAGAGGCTTAAGTATGTGATTAAATACATCAGAGCTTTGGACAAGAAGAGGTCAAACAAGTAAACTTTTACATGATGTTATAATATAAATGTAACATTTAGCATCTAGCACGTCATAAAATTTCCCATGTAAGTATGTTTAAGTATACCAAATATGCTTCTAGGATGGCTGTGAAAATCTTCTTACTCGTAATGTTGATTTAACAAAGGCTACTGCAGTCTCAAAATGCAGACAAATAGGAGGGTTCGTATAAAGTATATTCCCTGTTACTACTTTCTGAATGACTGTATAAATCTAAGCAGCTTAGACTGTTATGGTACTATGCAGTCTGTGCCAGCAAGTATTATAGAATAGACATCCCCTTACATGCAATCACATGCACACACGTGTGTATAAATGGGGAAAAGAGAAGAGGAATGTGAAGTTGTGGGTGATAGTCACATAAATACATACGTGTGAACTGGAAAATGTCTACATCTGTGTTTCCTAATGACGTTTTGTAGAAGTTTTGAAGAATGCAGGATTTAAGAGGGAAATCCTCCTCCCAAATTCAGTGCAGCCATAGAGCGCCCAAAGCAAAATAGCTCAGTCCCTAGGCTGTGTCCATCCCAGCTGAATTGGATAGATCTTTTTGGCCCAAATTGATTTGTCCTTGGCAGTGTTCATAGGTGAGACTTTGGGTAGAATTATTTTACCGGCTCTGGGTTCATCTCAGCATAGTATCCACTGGAGAAATCAGCGGGAGTCCTTAGCGTATGAGGCAGGCACCATTGCACATAATGACTGTGGCTTAACATGAAACAGGAAGTTCTCTGTAATGTCCATCTCTGTTTGGGTTTTTTTTTTTTTCCTTCTTCTTCTTTAATCTGGTTTTATGGATATGGAAATTCACAGCAACATTACTATTTAATTAAAATGCTGTGTTGCTCCTAAGGGGGATAATAAGCACTCTGGGCAGTTTTTTCTTCTTGAAAGTTCTTAAATGGGGAAATACAGAAACTTTTTCAAGCTGAGCCATTCAAATTCCCTGTTAGTTTTCCCTTCAGTTTCTCTCTGACATAGTTGTTCTTTTTATTACACAATAGTACATTAATACGGATTAATTATTTTGCTATCAGGCAGTTTCTCTCTCTCTCTCTCTTTTTTTTTTTTTAAATCCTGTGGCAACAAAACCAAAAAGTCCTTAAAAAAAATTAGGAGGAGCCACTGAAGTGATCGGAGCTGCATCACTGTAAGTGAAATCAGGATCAAGCATCTGTGTTTGGGTTTAGCTCAATGGCATTCCTTTTTAATATCATGACTCATTACTTAATGGGCATAGTGCTCCTCTGGCAGCATTTAGATTCAAGGGAGCCCGGCTGTGACAATGTTGTACGTTGTCTAACGGAGAGACTGGTATTAGGTAAACACTTAGCCAGCTTCAGAGCTGCTGTTTCATCCTAGTGTCCAGCAGGTTTCTCAGACATTATCCTATCTAGTGCTCTATCATAAGGGTAGAGAGCCATCTGAGACCTTCTTGGACGTCAGCTTTTTAATGAGGTGGGTCAAAATCACTTTTAGAGGAAGAGAATGATGTTGGTAGACAGATTTTATTTTTAGGGGATATGAATTCCTTGCACACCCAGACCTCCTGCAAGCGCCCAAAAGAGACTGAGTCCAGCCCAATGTTAATGTTATAGATCTGTCCAGATCAGTATTTTAATTTTCTGCTCTTGGTTCTTTCTAGTTTGGGATCAGCAAATTTAGAGCCACCTATTAAGTACCTTATATTGTTGGTCGTAAAGTCTGTGTTCTTTTAATCTGTTTTTCTCTTCTATTTGGATTATTCTTAAACTAGAAAGACTTCACCTGTATTTTCCAGGGACTCTGTTGAAGATCCAGGGTAATAGACGCTTCCGTGAGAAACCAGTCCTGCAGCTGCAACCATGCAGAATTTGGTTTCTGTCACCCCTATTTGTTTTCATGTAATCAAAGAAATGTTATCTTAAAGCACACCTTCTGTAAGGAGATATAAATACAAGCAGTAAGGTTACAAGTCTATCCGGAGGCAACCTAAAACTGATCACTAGACACCTCATTAACTTTTCAGTCTGAATAAACTGAATAAAAACTGTGCATACAATGCCTGTGGAATTACGTGTAGAGCGTAGAAGACCATATATGAAAGCCAGTAGAAAGCTGGTCCTTGCAATTATCTCTGGCAAAACAAGAATTTTTAGAATGGAGTGAATGAGAATTGCCACAAATCTGTGCGGGGATGTGCAGGCATACACCCAAACAATAGTTTTCAGTTGACTTGTGCTTTGGTTTCTGATCAACTCAGAAAAATCATATTTTTGAAAGCCGCCTTTATGCCCAGCTGCTGCTCTTTTTTGGTGGAAGTATGTGGGCGGAGCGTACAAAGGGAAAGGAGAGGAATGAAACATGGCTGTGGAGTTTCCTTGGTGAAGCCCCTTATGTAACTTGTCAATGTTTGATTTCAAATATAATATTTATTTTGAACAACTGAGTTATTCCAGATCAAGTTCATCAATCTGTATATTTTTCCATTTTTGCTATGATTTTACTATTGAAGAGTATTTCTTATTATCAGTTAACATAAAGGTAAGGCCAGGTAGACTTCATAGCAATTCATGAAATGGCATAATGATATGCCATAACAAAATACCTTGGTATTTTGTTCCTTTGCTTTTTTTTTTTTTTTTTTAATAAAGGAAAAAAATCAACAAGATCTAACTGACTGGATTTTTTTCCCCTAATCAGTTTTGTATCTGAGTCTATTGCTAATGATTTACCATAGAGAATAAAGAGTTTTTGATGCCCCAACTGGAGCATAACCTTTCATGACAAAAGCAATTGAAGGGTCAGACTACAATTTCACTGTAATTGCCTTTTTCCCTTTTCACTGTCTCTTTCCAGTAATACACAACAATCAATACAGCATGTAATTAGATTTCATTCAATCTGCAAAGATTAAGAGAGTTTTCATCTTCTCATTATGTATGCTCACATCATGTCTTCCTACCCATGTCTTCTGCATTAGACCTCTTTGACCCGTTCTACTGCAGACGTGGAGGAATAAGTTTGGAATATTCCCTTGAATTTGGCAAATTATCATTCTTTACGAATCGTAATTTGATTTTGCTCTCTTTGGGAAGATTAAATACAACAGCAATTTCCATTTTGATAAATGGGTTTTATACTGCATATGCATTTCATGGAGAAGGCTGGGAAAAAAGTGGACAATTCATGTAATTGCAGCACACAGGCTTAAAATGATGGAAATAGCAGGTCCTAGGTGCAAGGACTGATTCATGCAGACTGTGACTCCTGATTTTTAGAGTGTACTGGAAGCAAAGTGATTGCATTTAAAATTCAGCCTGGCAATCTGCATACTTAAAAGGTACAGTAGTATTTTTAAAAGGACAGTTTATTCTTCATAGGCTAGGGGCCTGAAGAAATGGTTCCAAATTTCCATATCGAAAAAGGGTTGGGAACAGGCTGCAAATGAATCATGTGAACGTCCATATCAGATTTGTCAAAAAGAAGCTTTTAGAGTTGGCAACTTTCAGCTGAAGAGTAATTCCTTTGCAGAAAAGAGAGGTAAAGCCATGTGCGCATGGGGGAAGATGAAGTGTGGCTGCCAGCCTTGCATTAATGAAACTGCACTTTCTCATACCCACATACAGATTCTCATGTTATAACTATTTAATTTGATTATGGTGTGATGCGTCTGACAACATTAGCAAGTAATTATTCCCAAGAAGCAGCAACTCACTTGTGGGGACTGCTCTTTGCCATGTGTTTTCGTTATACTAATGAGAGGCTTCTTCATGTAGTCTCACTTTGAGTTTTTAAGAGATGCAAGGTGGGGCCGAGTGAAGGCAGGAGTGAAAAATATTAACTAGAGKTTTTTTTTCAAGTTAGACTGCAGTTTCTCTGTTCGCCACATGGCACAGAGCAAGTGTTCTCACTTGTTCTGGATCAGTTGCTCCCGCTGAGGTAACTCAACATTGTTATAGGCCTGACCTTCCATATTGCAAAGTGAAGTCGTCCAAAAGGCCTGATCTCAACTTGACGTTGGCTTTAGCTGCATTAATCTTGATGTATGTAATTGAGGGAAGGGCTGGGTCTGCAGAACACTCTAGTGTTTGCAAGAACTTTAGCTGTAAAGGTCCATTGATTTGCAATTTCTGCAGTCCAGTTCTACTCCTATACTATTTGGGCGTGAAGCGAAGCCTGGGAGATTGCTTTTGTAGCTGCTGCTGGTGATGGGGGCTTGAAGCCAAACGTAAAGCCTAGTACAAGGCAAAGTTTTCACCCAATGAAACTTGACAGCAGCCATAAATCATAATCAGTGATTTCAGGAAGGCCAAGATTTTATTCCCCCAAAATGAAGGAAGAAGATATGACGAGTGGATATTTGGACTGGCCCTATAAAACTATAATGTAATATCCTAAACAATCTTCCTCTCTTCAATCACATTAGGAAGAAAATGGCTAAACATATGGTATAAAGAGTAGGTAAAATTCTTGTTTAAAATGGGCAAAACTGCATTCAACACTTCTAAATAGTGACAAATATGAAAAATATATCTCCATTCCAGTAGCACATCAGTGATTTTAAAGTCTCTCCCTGTGCTCTTTGTTTCATGTACTGCTAACCATTTCCTATGTAAAGTTTCTGCTTTTTGCTTTTATTAGCTGGTAAGAAAGCTCATTTTGACAGAAAAATCATGTGGTAGTTTTATCATTGACTCATTTGTGTAGAACTTGAATCATTTGTACTATATAGGATTAAATGCAATTTTTACAGAGGTGGGAAGAAAATCTTCGACTGATGTTGTTTTTATTGCCTTTTTGAAGATATCCCAGTTCAGTTTCTTTCCATTTTTTTGTAGATGTTAGAATTGGAAAAGCAAATGTGATGCTGCCCTCCTTTAGTGAAGAGCTACACTGTGGTCCGTGCACATCTGTGACCAACAGACAGGCTTTGAGGATTAAAAAAACTGGCTTTAACTTTAAAGTCTTGAGGGTGGGTGGTTGGGTGAGTTGGTTTTGAGTTTGGATTTTTTTGTGTGTTTGATTTTTCAGTAAATTAAGGCAAGTTGTAGATAAACCAACAGCATCATTTAAAAATGCAGTTCCAGGCACTCAGTGCATGGCTGTTCTCCAAGGAAATAATAAGATTTATGAAAGGAAGGAACAGAAATGAGTCATGTTTAACAAATCTCTCTTTTATTAATGCCCCTCTCTAACCTTACTAATGGGTACTCAGTCTCTCTTTCTTTCTCACTACATTTGGCATACTTTTTTATTATTGTTATTATTTGTGGGGTTTCACTTACTAGTCRTTTCCATCACTTATTTTAAATTAATAAACTGAAGAGGGGGAAAAAAAGAAAAAGAACCTGTGATGGTCTGGATAGCAGGAAGGAAGAAAGCCAATAGCAGCAAAGCAGCTTCCAACATTGTTGTAGTCCTGTTGATCAAAACCGTCTTCTGAAATAGAGAACTTCAGCTTCTGAGAATGAAAACCAGATAGAGATCCTCCCACTGACCTAAAGTCATCTTTTCCTGGGAGCACAGAGCTAAAGCAGCAAAGTCTTAATTGGATGTGTTGATGACTTGTGTCGATGACTTGTGTCTGCCTTTCCTAAAACCCGTAGGTATGGCGCCGTGGAAATGGCTGTGTGTATATGAAAGCCTTATAGGTGGAGGCAACCCCCCTTTTAAAGACCGCATGGCAGATGCCAGTAGATTGAAAGTTGTCTTTCTGCCCTATAGTTTTTACCTTTTTGGGTGTTCTCTAATACGGACATTTCCCAAAAAGTTTTGGAGACATGCTACAGTTCAACTGGTTACCCAGCAAGTCCTGTAGGACAGTAGAAGCATGAACGTGTAGCAAGGATGTTTCTTGAATCAAGATTTGTGCAACTTGCAGAAAAGAAAGGAGCCATCAGGGAGCAGTGTGATGCACCTTGTCTCAGATCCCGTCATTTAGTTGGAGTTAGAGTTTAAATGCATGGTAGTAGTGTTAGGGGTGAAGGTGAGAATCTTGGTTCTGTAATTTACTTCTCAGTGTAATCTGCTAAACTTTCTTGTGCTTATGCTGCAAACTCTCCGGTACAGCTGAAGCAATATGGAGCTTCACCTGGAGAAGATCCCTTCAAAGCTTGATAGGCTTCATCTTGTTAATGCTGTCTTGCTGATGATTTCTGTTCACTCTTCTCTCATTGCCCACAATACCCATATTGGTAGCTTTCAAGAGTGCAGCAAAGATAAAGATAATCCATATTTCTTCTATGGCTTTGTGTTTTTGAACTCTGAAGCAGTAGGAAAAGGGCCTTCAGTTGCATCAACCGAAAGTCCTCTAAAACAGTGAATCAAGGATGGAGTTGCCATTTGTGGGAAAATGATCCTTTTTTCAAATTGAGCCTCACCAATTGGCTTGCTGAAATGATGTCTTTTGGAACCTCTCATCTGGTATAGATCTAAATGAAGTGAGCCATGTGTGTATATGCAAACCTCCAGATGTCCAAGGAATGGGTATTTTGGGGCTGAGTTCTGCTTTCTCCTCCCTCTATTTGACAGTCGCTTCCCACTGTGAGGGAGCATGGGCTTGTTATTTTGTGGTTCTTTGCACTAGCTTTTTATTTCACCTGGTTTAGCTAACCTAGACTCATTGTAATGCATGAGAAGACAGTGCAGCAGCACTTTGTGCAAAATCTGGTAGAGCCATCCGGAAGGCCTTTCATAGCAGTTCCCTATCCTTATTATTATATTTCTCAGGCCTTTTCATTTCTGTATGCTTTAGGGGTTTTCTGGTTTCTGGGTTTTTTTTGTTTGTTTGTTTTTAAACACCTCTTAGGTCATCTTGCTGAAATGTGTATTGAGAGGGCCTGCTCTTATGACTATAGACAGGTCAGTTGGGCTTTGTAGTAAGAGGAAGAAATGAATGTCCTCAAAGTAAAGTAAACCTGCTTGCTGTTTGCCATCAGCCTAAGCTACTCAGTGTATGTTCTGCGCAGCCTTGCGGAGTTGTCTTGTGAAGCAGWTGTGGCCGCTTGCCCTCTCCCTTTGTTTTGCTTGGATGACTAGTTCTGAGGGATCTTTGCTGTCAAGCCAAGGATGAACCTGGGACTATGAATGGTTTTGTAGCCTCAGTGAGGGAGAATCCTTCTTAGTGAAACACTTCAGTAAAAAAGACCCAGTTCTGGGAATCTCTGGCAAATGGAGAAAGGCCTATTATTTTTTATTATTATTTTTTTAAGTATGTCCTTGATTACCAACTTTGGAGGTGAGTCCAAGGGCAGCTGCAGGATGAATAGTAAAAGATARAAAAGACCTGATTCTGCTTTGTCATTATGAGCAATGTGGACACACAGTTTTCTTTGGAACAGAAAAGATGTCTAAAAAATGAGCAAAGCGTTTTTAGAAAAGGTGAGAATATAGACTTCTGAATATTTTAAGCTTTGTACCACCTCCTACAGATCTGTTCTGTAGAAGTCCTTTCATTTGCCACCATGATCTGATTTATACTTTTAATACTTGAGCTGTAATTTGCATGTCATCCTGGGAGAGTGGGCAATGATTAAGGAAACTAAAACAAGGAAAAGGTCTTTGAAACAGCTTCTGTAAACAGTGCTACTGTGGTTCTGTCAGGCGGAGGTGTTTGGTGCCAGAAGGCTGCAGGAGAGTTACCTATTTCACAGAACGGTTTGGAAATCGCATCTAAATAACCAAAACTCAGTGGATTCCTCCCTGGCTGAAATATGCCTGAAGTGTAAAGGAACACGTTGAGATTCTGGGATTCTTCAGTGTATTTGCTTCAGTCTTAACCTCCTGGTTAAATGTTAGAGCAAATATCTAAGAGGTTGCTATAATGCCAGTTTTTCTCTCGGGTTGAATACCCACTGTAAAATGGCATAGCTTTGGCAAAAGCCACCCTGTTCCCCAGCAGAGCCATGGTACCTCCTTCCTCTCTGCAAGGCTAAGACATGCATGTGGAAAGAAGCTGTTGATGTAAAGGCCTTTGGTATCTGTATGCCACTGAATTCTGCTCCAGAAGGACAATTTTTTGCCTGTACAGTCCACCACTTTCCCCACTTGTTCAGGCAATTAACTGCAGCAGGAGGGAGAGGAGAAAATCTGAGTCTGTGTAGGCAAGAGGCAGCTGAGGAACTTGGTTCTCTACCTTCTACCTATGTTGCAGAGCTGCTTATACCCACAGTCCACTTGCCTTTGCTGGAGTACTCATGACAGGAAGTGCTCACTAACGGAAGAGTCACAAACACTTTCTAAGGGGTGATTCAACTCAGGTTTGCTAGAGCCTGGCGCTTGAATCACTGCCTGGTACAAGCAGCACAAGAGCTCTCCCAACTAGGCTTTAATGTGGATAAACTGATCAGGGAAGAAATGGATCCTGCCAGGTCTCTCTCGTACTTGAGGTCCTTCAAATATTCAGATAATATGAAATACAGGTATTACCTACAGAGGCTCATGTAGGGCTATGTTAGACTAGGCAGTGTTATCTGTGAGGGGTATTCTTTGCCATGGTGAGACATTCATGACTTCATAGGCTCAGGTAGCGCAGAGCTGGTCTCTTTGGGGTTACCAGTGTGTTACTCATCTTTGTTCCTGAGGAGAACTGTTAAAAAGCATGTCTGTGATGCAGGCAATAGTTGTGTTTAGTCAGGAATCCAAGTAAGGTATAAACCCACCACTTTTTTAAGCAAACCGTAGATCCTGCTGACCCATGTTCTGTTGTCATCAGAATTTTGTGTGGGCAGTAACATGTTGCACTGGTTGGATGGGGTACCCAGCTGTCTTGCTCAGATRGGCTCGAGTGGATTTGTCTGCTTGTTTTTATGCACGCAGCAGTGATCCAGATTCTCCTCCACTCCAGCTCACCCATGCAGTTAGTGCTGTTGAAGTCCATTGCCTGAATGCATCCCTGCTGTTGATCCAGAAGGATCAGCACAGCCAGGAGTTATCAGCATAGTAACTCCAGTGGTTAACATGGCCAAATGAGGCTACTTCTGCCACAGAATGAACAGTATATTGGCTAGTTATGATGATATATATGTAGTATAAAGATGAACTCATGCTGAGTCTGTGCACTATTTTATTATGGTTGAGAATGGAATTTTCTCTCCTTGAAGGTTTTGGAGTGATTCTCCTTTTTAGTATAGAACCAATGAGCTTTGTGTTTCTGCATCTGAGTCTTTGATTGTTTCTGTGTTTGTGCTGTTTGGCTCCAGTTTGCGTTTTGCAAAATGAAGTGCACAGACCAGGAGGTCAAATTAGCAGCGTTATTGTGCCTATCCGAGAAGGCTTTGTTTAGAGACTGATTTATCTGTTTCCACAGCACTGCACAGTACTATGTCCCTCCTGTGGGGTGAACTGGAATGCCCTTCTTGCATCCCACCCATTAGGTTCTCCAGTGGTCACAACCCCCCATCCCTCGGCCAGACCCTGCACTCCTGTGGACACAGGTCCCCTGTCCCTCAGTTAAGGCCTGTGTTGCAGAAAGCTTTTCACTTTGACCTTAGAGATCTGCTTCTGTCTATGATTGTATGTGTCTCAGTTCGACAGTGATGGGCAGACCGGTGCCTAACTTGCACTGAATCTAACTGGGATCCAAAACTAGACTTTGACTAAAAAGATTTGATCCAACRGGTATTTTAAGTGTGCATGTGCAATTAAATGCATATGGGTTAGCTGCGTCCTAGCTGAATGCTTTAACCACTAGTCTGTTGTTTAAAAATTAAAAACAAAAGGAGGGCCATGTAACTTTCCTTCRGGTGAAGAATAAGACCCTTTCTGCATCCTTTAAACCTGTGAGTCTTAAGGGGGCAGGTATTTGCAGACTTCAAAGGAAGGATGGGATTTTTGGCTGCCACCTTTTCAGCATCCTCTACTGACTAGCTCTGAAGAGCTGCCTCTGGAGGCTCAGTCAAGGGATTGACCCTCCCTGGAGGGACAGTAGGTCCTCAGTGTAAGCCTTCAGCTCTCACCCCAGAGGCTGACACGTAGGAGTTCGCCTTGCAGCACTTGCTGCCCTGCAGCGCTTTGGGCTACAGCAAAAAATGCAACGTGCACAGGGTCACACACAGCATCCCCAGTATCTGTTTCCCACAGCTCAGACCAGCATCCTGGCCAAGGCAGTGCTGTACCATCCCCACAGCAAAAGGGGCTTTGTTGCACAGAAGCTCAGTTTTCTTGGAAGGTGTCCACCATGACAGCTGAAAGCCCTCTCCTGCAAGGCTGGAGAAGTTTGCTGCTCATTTTGTCTCTGTGGCATTTTTGGTGGGGTGATGGGGTTAATTGGTTGTTTTTCATTTGGATTCTTTATGCTGGTTTTGTTTTATTCAGCAATGGGGCCTCACTGCCCTTTTTGAAATTGAATTTATTTTTTCTACAGCTCTCTGATGCCTCTAGGATGTGAAGGTTTTGTAAATAAAAATATATTAACTAATTTCAAGCAAGCTTCATGTGGTAGGAAAGATTGGTGGTATTCTTTCCTGTGCATGCTGAACTGAAGGCAGTGATAAGACTAAAAATATCCCCAGTTGAAACAGCATTGTATAACCCAAAGGTTAGTCTTCCTTGGGATTAAAATTTGCAGTTGCTTTATAGATTCCTTGTCAGGGAGATTTCTAGTCATCTAGCCATGTGTAAAATGAGGCTACTGGTAGCTGCACGATTTTCAATCCCATCGGTGACTACTTTACCACAGACACAAACCTGCTGATTGTAAAGATTTGGATACCCGTTGTGCTGATGTCAGCTAGCAGACGCGGTTTACGTATTCCCATGACGGTGTTTGTATTACAAGTGCTGTATTAGAGGTGCTGAGCACGGACTAGGTACTGTTCACACCTCTAATAGGAAAAACAGACTTTGCCACAAGGAGCTGTTAATCCTAACGCATGATGATAGATTGCAGGTGGCTCCATGAAACAGATGGGAGAGGAGTATAAGGTAAGAGGGAGCTGGTCATGTTTGAGCTGTTAAACAACCGACTACTAAGCTGCCCAACTGTTGAGTTAGCTGACACATAAAGCACATACAGCAATGAGTGGGTATGACTTGGGAAAAGGGGCACTTGAATGATTCAGGTGTTAGCCTGTGTTAACTGGGGGGTTGGGAACCACGTTTATTTCATAGTTCTGTGTTTTAATTTCTGCATCACATGGGTGATTCCCAGAACCCGGATCTGTGAATTCAGGCTTCTGACTTGAAATGCAGTCGCAGGGACTTGGCAGCTGAAYTGGAGCCTGCTCGTGTATTTCTTCTTGGTGACCAACCTTTTCTCCCATGTGTAAATGATCTTCTGTATCTAAAATGAAAAACCTGCTAGAGTTTGCATCTCTCAATGCCTGCAGAATGTCTTTTGTTTGTTTAATACTACTGTTGTAGGGAGCAGTGAAAAGATTTGTGGTGTTCATTAGAAATTTCTCATCTTACTTCGATGTAATATTTGGCAAACTCATTCGATATGTACTGCCTGGGATGCTTCTTTAGGCGTAGGTCTGAACATGTCAGGAGCTGCCCAGAGCACTGTGCTCTCGGCTGCTCCAGCTTTAGGCTGGCAATAGCAATGGTCTTCGATTTCAGACCTGTGCCAGTCTGATCTTCCTCCTGAAACAGATCCATCTGGCTCAATGCACTTTCATTCAACAGAAGATTAATTCCAGAACAGAGGTGGCTTTCATAATGCTAATGTCCAATGTGGTTACCTGTAAAGCCCTCTGTTTTCTGAAAGTGTCACCCTGGTACGGTTCCCACAGTCACAGCTGTATTCCCATTTCAGGCCTGCAAAACCCCAAGCCAGACTGCGGAGAGCTCTCTTTGATGGGTTCAGGGAATTAAGAATTTCTTCTTCGATTCCTTCTGAGCCTGGCTTGCCTAATAAGTGGATTCTTTGTCTCCCTCTTTCTGCCACATGTTAAAAAGTTCACAAAGTGAGATTTTTAAAGTGTTCCTTGTGCGATTAGAAGAGTAAACAGAGGGTATGCAGAAATAGAGGAGAAAAGTTTACGAGAGGGCGCAGATGAGGCCTGACTCTGGAGCTGGAATGGTGCAGCCTGCTGTGCTGCCAGCATGCCAAGGGACCCGGGCTGAATGATGCAACCCTCAAGGAAGGTGCTGCTCATTGCAGAGGACATTTCTGCCTATGTTACAATAGTTGGTGTTGAGGCATATCTCAGCCTTTCATCATGCTGACAAGGAGTTGGAAAACAAATACTGCTGTCTTAGAGACACAATGGAGGCTGTGGAAGAATGAGACTGGTGAAGTTCTTATTATTGAAATTGCTTATAGTTGATGAAGTAAGCATGGAATTAGAGAACTGCAGTTGGGGGTCTGTGCATGAGTCACCCTGGGACTGCCCTAGCCCAAAGGAGAGGTTGAGTTCTCCTCTACAGTATGGCGTGCAACAGGCTAATTCTGGTAGAGTCCACAACAGGGACTGATAATACATGTTAATGTAGATTATTGATAACCATTCTGAACCAGAATTTCAAGTGATGAAAGCTCTCTTTTAATGCATCATAGTCTATTTATGGCAGTAGGAGTAAGATCAAAATCAGGCCCAAAGGGCAGGACAGCTAATGCAGGATCAACATCAACTGGATGTGACTAGGAGATGCCCTATGTGACTAGGAGATGCTCTGTGAATGCTGAGATGTCCTCTGTACACTGTTTTTGTACGGTCAGAAAGCAAAATTGGATATTCCTGGGAAGTAATTTATTTCAGAAAAAGAAGTCATCACGTGATCTTTTGTTTTTGTTGTTGAACTGGGAGAAGGTACCTCTAATCTGTTTGATAGATGATATTGCATGCATATGGCTTCTCTGTGCTAGGTGTGAGTGTCACTATGAGACCGTGACACTAGAGGCTGATTATTTTCAAAACAGTTTTGACATATCCTGAACTGACAAATTCCATTTAAAAATGTGTTTGATATGCTGCTAAATGTGGACTTTGGGAGCATACCTTGCTTTACATTCTTTTCAAAGGTGGCAGGGGGGAAGAGCCCCTCCCATTAAATAACTAGAGGAGGGATTCGTTTCTTAATAAATGCCAGGACAAGCAGGCAGAATTCTATGGAGAGGTGTCTCCTGCTGTCATTATAGTGCCTCACCTCTAAGTCTGTCTCTGTTGTTTCCTAAGGTGAGAAACGCTAATTTAGTGAGTTGGGCATTTCCATGTGAATTTTCTTAACATGGTATCTGTACAGGGAAAGTGTTTCTAAATGGGGTCACAGACATACCTCATTATTTCTTTAAGGAGTCCCCTAATCTGTGACCTAAAAGCATGCTGTTTTATCACCTCACCTGGTTCTCATCGTTGCCTATAGCACCTGACAAGAAGTGTATGTAAGCTCACAGAAAACAGGGACCTGGGGCTAAAGGAGCAGTTCCAGGGCTAGCTTTGGGGAAAATATTTAGAGCTGATGAAATACAGGACTGGGGCTTAGGAGGCATGGTTTCATTTCCAGGTGTGCCTTTGCTGTGCTCCCTATCTGCAGTGCCCGGTCACCTCTCTGTGCTTCTCCTGCCCCTCCCCACACATGTCCTCTATTTGACCAAGAAGGTCTGACTCCAGGCTCATCTGTGCAGAGTTTGTCCTGGTGCTATTGTAATCAATGACGTAAGTAACATCACAAACCTAGTTGCCCAGTAATTACAACAATTAACTCTAAAAATAAGTGTTTATTTCCATGAGCAGCAAAAGCAAGAAAGCCTGCTTTCTTACAAATCAGTATCTTAGAGGTGAATTCTTGGGGGTCCCCGATAGCTCTGATGGTTCTCTCATATTTGAGGTTTCACTCAACTTCTTCTCTCAGTAGGAACATTTTAATGCCACTGTCTTCCAGATGTCAACTTTTGTGACACTTGCAGAAATGTAATTTTTGGAGACCTCTGACTGTCTGCCAAGCTTTGGCTGAAATTAGACACCGGCCTCAAAATGCAATGAGCAGAGGTGAGGGGAGGGTTTGTGAGAGGGAAGCAGACTGACAGGCAAATACAGACAGCATGATCCCACAAACTGCTTTTCCTTAGGAAACCAGGCTAAAAATCCTATCAATGACAAATGAGATTTTTATTCATTCAAACACAAAGATGAAAGTGAAGTCCTTAGCTTTTAAGGGAACCAGACTCAGATCTTCACACTGATTCCTCTGCTTGCTTTGTTGATTGGTGAGATACGCTAACTTGAGCAGATTTTCTCTGCTTTTGTCTTTACTTGAGTTAATAACTGTAGCAGCATGACACTTCCCTGGGACCACACCAGTACTGCAGGACAGCCTCCTTTATTTGCAGCTTCCTAAAATGGCAGTCGGGTCCCAYCAGCTTGTCTCATTGCCCTTCAGTAGTGACTGAATAAATTACGCAAGGACCAGAGAAAACACTTCTGCGCTGCTCAGTGCTAGGCGGAGTGAAGCGTGCTCAGCTGGTCATGTCGTCAAACAGCTTTCACGGCCCAGGGGCTCCATGTTGGCTTTCACTGGGACCATTTGTTGCTGGAAAGCTCCTTCTGCTTGTGAGGAAGCCTGGTTGTGCCCTGAAGTTCATGCAGAACTGGATGGCATGTCTGCTCTGTGTCCTTGAGGAGGATGAGTCTGAGCTGTAAGCTCAGACCTCAGTGCCCTGAAATTCAGATACAGTGTTTTGATTCATACCTGCCTCTTCACCGAAGCATCATCTTCTGCCATATAAAGGCACCTTCTGTCACTGCCCTCGCCTCTCTTTTTACTGTGTAATTTAACATCTCACAGTGTAGCCTTAAGTACAAACCTGAGACACATGAGGGGATAGGAACATTCATTCTTTTATGGAATTCCTTAGTAAAGGAAAGGAAAGCTTGAAGAAAAAAAATGAATCTCAGAAAATTTGAATTTCTTTTTACATTACCTTGGTGTAAACCGGATAAGCACTATTGCAGTCAGTGGAAGGTGAATTGGAGAAGACTGATCCAGAGTTTCTAATGCTCAGCTATTGCCTTTATATATGGTCTGAATTCTGTATATATGAGATGGCGTTGAAAAACTCTCTCCAAGTGGATCAAATAAGTGTGTGGTTAACAGATGTACCCCCTTTGCCAAACAAAGCCCACTTTGTCTTGGCGTGAGTTTGTCAGAGCCTCAGCTAGCTGCAGTTCACAGTCAGTTCTTAAAAATCCCAACACGCAGTGAAGCCGATCTTGTTAATAATGGATCAGGCATTATAGCAGTGCTGTTTTTTTAAAGTGCTTGTAACAGTGGATCATAGCTTTTCCACTCCTGGAAGTCTGAGTCAATTTATCTTTATATCAACAATAAACCAGAAAGGGCAGAAATCAAAGTGCTCAATGCTTTTATTACTGCTTTTAAATAAAACATTGTGCCAATAGTTTTTCCTATTACATCTTTATTTTCTCAAATGCATTGACAATTGCTATTTAGCTTGCAAAAGGAGAAACAAGGATATCTCATCCTCTGATTTACTTTCCTGAGAAAATGTTACCTAATTCTTTTTATATTTACCTAACAAACCCCTGATTATTTACATGTTATAAACTGTCTGTAGGACATTGTGCCTTTTGTTTCTAGACAGATCTTTTATGAATTTCGAGAGGGAACACTTTTTCTCTTTAGAAACAAAACCAAAACCTGGCTCAACATTTCCTTAAGCAATAGCAAGGAATTCCAAATCCAAGTATGGGGACATTGCTTTTTTCCCCAGTTGTGTTAAGGAAACCATTTGAGGATTAAATTATAAGTGGTGGCAGGAGGGACTGAGAGGGCTCAGCTTGTTCTTGTTTGCAGGGACTAGGACAGAATTCATTGACTTGGTTTTTTTTTCCCAAATTTCCATTGCTTTTTTTTTTTTCTTTAATGTGATGAGCAATGTTTTTTTCACCCTCTTCTCCAGATTGGGAATTGTGGTAACAGCAGATTTGCCTTCTTGGTTCATCAGTGCTGCATTACTCGCGGTCCCCTTGCCTACCTGTGGGCCGCGAGGAGCACTGGGGCTCGGGCAAGGCTGGGACAAGCGCTGCGCACCTAAGTGGAGGGCCCTGAGGAGCGCTCTCGCTGACTGGTTGCTGTCGCTAGCGCTCGGCAGCAGGAGGAGTGGATTTTGAGAAAACCCCAATGTGCGTGTCCGAGCAACCCAGGCAGTGCTCTCTGAGCCAGCCTGCCTGCCTGTCCCTTTGCGTGCGATCCTCTCCAAGTAGGGGGACGTTGGGCCTCTGGTCCTGGCACATGCTCCAAAAAATCTGTTAGAAACAGGGCTCCCAATCTGCATCAGCAGTGAGGACTTTCTGCACAGTAACTGTCTTCATCCATTGTGGCTTCAAAACTGTCATGACTTGTTGGTTTGTCAGCATTTTAGTTTAGATCGTGGATTCTGGGCTGTAGTTTTGCTGTTACTAATATGTACCATGTTTGTTTGTGGACTGACCTGTCCCACTGGTAGAAAATTAAATCATATGCGAATTAAGAGGTTGATGGGAGGTGACATTACAGCCTGGCACTGACAAGCAAGGCAGAGCTGTGGTGCTGTTGACATGAAATAGGAAAATAAAAGCCAAGGAAGGAGAAAGAACGTACATCTCTGCTTTTCTTTATATCTCAAACCAGATTTCTGAGCCAAACTCCCTGAGAGGTGTCAAAGATGCACCTGAAAGAGGCACACATACATAGTTCAAGAAAGATATGCCTTCCATACAGAGATAAAATAGGTAGTCTGTCAAGGAAGTGAGAGTGCTTTGGAGCCAGCCTTCAATATTGTTGTGTAATGATGCAAAAGCAAAGTACGTCACCCATGAAGAACCTAAAAGGCAATGTCACGGTAAAAGGCAAATGGAAGAGTTGAAGCTCCTTGCAGCTCCTGTTGAAACCAATGTCCAAATTAACTGATTTTTGCAAGAGCAGGAGCAGGCCCTTGAGGAGATCTGTTGGAAGTGTTCAAAATGTCACGTCCTCAGGGCAGCTGAGCTTTTCCACCATCTATGTCCAAGGAGAAATGCCTGGCCCAACACTGTTCTCATGCAACTGGGACCTGTTTCAGATCATTTGATCCTCTCATGGTCAAGAAAGACGCAGACTGTCATTTTCGGTGTGTGGAAGGGAGAATAGCGACTAGAATACACAGCTAGCTGTGGGTATTAGATTGTCTCTTTAATGTAGTTGCATTGCCAGAGATGAATTTAGCAACTACTTTCACAGCTGTGGAAAATCAAGACCCTGCTTTCAAGCACGGTGCGATTTTGAGCTGCAGCCGCTGCTGCAGCTGGATTGAATGCTATCATCCTTCATTGTGTAAAATGGTTTGAAGAACAGGGAGCTTTTCAGTCATATAAATGGCAAATGTTGTATGCATCTTCGTTACTGGGAAAGCTGCCTGTGTGATTATGTTAGTTTAATAGCAGGCTGTTTAGATAAGTGAGCAGGGAGGCAAGTCAATGTCTGCAAATAATGTGGAAGATGATTGCACAAGGATRCTGCAGGAGATGGGCTTGTGTGGCCTTTGTGGAGAGCTCACCAGGTAAGCTTGAGTAGGGGATGTGAAGAGCAGAGTCTTGCTCAGTCTTGGACACAGTCCCCACAAAGGTGGCAAAAAAAACTGGGCTGAAACAAAGTGATTTGGAAGGCTTGGCAATGTCAGATGTGATACAGCTTTTGGTTGGATTAGACTTAATATCAAAAACAAGGAGTCTAGAGGGGTACAAGGCCTTGACAGGACCTGAAGTAAGATAGATGTGATTTTTTAGATTCCTTGTGTTTAAAAATATTTTCTTTCCTAAGGAACCTAGCCCTGTCAGCTGGTCTGAGAATAAGCCACTCCAGGGATTCTCATCCAGAATTAAGTCAGAAACCAAAGGAATATTTTTAATGGTTAGAGATATGCAATCAGCTCTGTGTTAGAAAATGTCATTGCATCCAATGGCAGCTTTTAAGTTTTGGGCTCCGTCTCTAGTCCTGTCAGATTTAGGTTCAGAATCCCCTTTCTGCAATGATCAGGCATTTCAGTTCCCTTCCTCCACTTCACATAAGCAAACTCCTGACATCTCTAAAGATCTTCTGCTCATTTAGGAAGTGAAAACCCTTTAACTTGGCTAGGAGCAGCTTCTTCCTGAAGCTAATTAAACAGCCCCAAAGTTTTAGCTATTATCCCTTGGAGCTTTTCAAGGAGAAACCACCTTTCTCTGTCTGRCACGTACTTTCTCCAGAATGGTTCTGTTGTCATGTTAATGATCACTTTCCCCGGGGCTTCTCACCTCTCTTTCCCTGGGAAAATTAACGAAAGTCTAATATATTGATACGAATGATCCATTCCTTGTGAGTCAGTGACACTCTGACCGTGACAATAACAGAATTTATTCCTGTGGGATGCAATTGAATCCGGTATTATTGTCTGGGCTTTTAAAGGGAGCTAGGCAGTTTTAGGCCCTATTTCTACCTGTCTGAGTTAAGATAATGAGGGTAATCAAATATTATGCTTCAGGGCTTTAGTTGCATGCCTGTGGGGTTCAGAAAGGAACTCTGCTTCCATGGACTGTGCAGTGTGTAATTGGCCCAGTGCTTTATGATTTGTGTTTCGGTTCCTCTGAAGCCCCAGGTATTGGCTGCTGCCAGAGGCCAAATACCAAAGTGATGACACTCAGATTTTGTCTCCTTTTAATATCAGTGGACTGTTGAGCAGCGACACCAAAGTTTCAGCTCCCACCTGCCTAACTCCAGATTTATGCCATCACTAGAGGAGCCTGAAGAAGTTTTCCTCCTTTCCTCCATASCCCTGAAGAGAGCAATCCATGTTACATGTTTCACCAGCACAAGTTAGCTGGGRTTTTAAAACTTCTAGAAGAATCTTGGTATTAGTTATTTAATTAAAGAAAACAAACMGATCTTTGTGAATGGTCATCTTGATCATTGAAATGAAAATAAAAAAAAAAATCAGGMTCCCCAATATATAATTTAGAATTGTGCATATAGAGGGGTATGTCTTTTTTTTGTTACTCAAAATTTAAGTTTAAAAATACATCACATAGCTCTCTGCTGTAATTTAAAGGGAGTTTAAGGATTCCTGCTCTGATGAAAATTGATTTTGCTTATATTGAGGCTTAAAAAAAACCTCTGTAATCTCTCCTATTATCTATAGGCATGGGATCAGGATCTTACTTCACCAGTGAGCCTTTATGCCCATCTTCTGTGGTCTGTGTAGTTCCTATTTGTTGGTCCTTACAGTCATCAATCTATTTATTTCCTTTTGAATTATCTGTTGTAATTAGAATACATTTTCTCATCTCAAGGGGAAACCAGCTTCAAATGAGTGTTCTATAAAAGCAATTACTTCTGATATTAGAGATCTGTRCACAAAAACTTAGTATTTCTTCCAATTAAAAAGCCCTAATGAATTTTGTGCCCAGAGAAGGAGTAGACTACACAATGCTACAGTGTCTGCTAAATCAATGAACAAAAAATCAGACCTGTATGAGGGCTGGTGAAGTCAGCAGTGACGTGTGCCACACGCGTTGTCAGGGCAGGTCAGGGAGGCAAGGTGGCCRTGTAAGGATGTGTGTTCTTTTTTCCCCAGGAGACCTCTTATATGCGTTGGTTGAGTAGGTCATTCCCCACATTGTGCCAAGATGACTATTGCAGTTTTCCCTACAACACTTATCTCCTACAGCTAGCTCTCCATTACACATTCTTCTCCGTATTTCCTCAGATATTCCTCTCCTCTTCCTCAAAGTCTCAAACACTAAATGACTCCAAATTCAGCTGTCAGAAGGTTTGGTCACAACTGGCATAGTCTCTCTAACACCAGTGCCTTTGGAAGAGATTGCTGCAATGTTAAAACACAGCCCTCACAGTGGGTTGAGTGTGTGGGTGTATGTGCCTTGGAAACATCATTTAGCCAAGTCATGCTCTGAGAACCTTATGTTTGGCATGGAGCAACTTTAGCAGAGATCTCCATGGACTCCTTCCCCTTGGAGATGCAGGAGGAGTTGTGCTGAGCCTTCTTGGCTGGAAACCTGTCTTAGGTATATCAGAACTGCCATCTTTCATCATCTCAAAATAACCTGAATGAGCAGGGAGCTTATATCACAAGCTTTTCCACAGAAGGAATTATTTCAGAAACATCTTCATGTTAGTTTTGGAGAAAAGACTATAAATCATGTCCCTAGGTTGCCTCCTTGTAGAAGTCCTGTCCTTTTCCTCCACAGGATGCTGTCTGCGATGAAAGGGGAGCTCACTGGGATAGAATTCACTCAATGGCGTAGAAGAGAAGACCGTCCAGTGGGCTATGAAACAATCTGTTACCTTSCTGTCTATGTCAAGGATGAAATCCATAGATATTGTTGTACTGAGACCTCTGCCTCTCCTGCTGATCTGTGTTGTCTCATTATCTTCTTCCCTGATTGTCTTTCTGCCTCAGTTTCTTGTCTTTGACATTGATAGTGAGCTCTTTGGGGTAGAAAATGTCTTTCTGGGCTCATTTAGCACCTGCAACAATGGTGTCCTGATCCTAGACTAAGTGCTGTGAGAACACTAAGAAAAAAGCTGTTCTGGTTGAATCCTGTCCTAGGAAGGTTTACTATAAAGGATTTGAGGATTAATGCATCAGTATAGTAGGAGCAGAGTATGTAGGATGGAATAAGGGTCGGCTTCCAGCCCAGATGCCGATAATAGCCCTTGGCATTTTTGTGGCATTTTCCATCTGAGGTACTTTGAACACTTGACAGATGCTCATAGGCTGTGCCTCAGAGCACTCACTGCAACCAGGAAACCATCTTAAGAAGAAGAAATGTAGGGTAAAGCACATAAGGGATTGGGTATTAGTCCTCTTGCCAGATAATGTGTCCCAATCTATATAATTTCCAGGGCTCCTCATTCTGCACTGTCTCTGACTAGCTTCTGTAGGTGGAAATGGAACAACCCTCCTGCAGAAGACCTGCCAAATCACTTCATTCCTTCACMTCCATTCAGCAGTCAGGGGATTGTCAGTTGTCTGTGGATGAAGGCTGAGTAACACTGTTTTAGGCTTTCAGCTTAACAGACAGAAGGGTCTGGAGACAAAAGGTCAAGGTCCACCCCCTAGTGCCTAGAGCCAAAAAGTTGCGCATTAAGTGCTTTGACTTTAGAGAAGTTATTGTACTTTTCCTTTTCAAACTGTCAGCCACAGCATACTGTTTGTCTTTCCTGTGGTATATCTTCAGAGATACTTGGCTCTGATACTGGATAGTAAGGAACATAAATCTTTCGAGCAAGGATGCAGCAAACTTGATTACAACTATAAAAAATGGGACTGTACTTTGGATTTCAGATAGATGGAAGTGCTGCAGTCATTTAAATTGGACAGGCTTTTGTTCTTTACTCTCTTCTTTGCAGAAAGTTGGAGGCTGTGTCCCTGTGGAGTGTGATTTGGTGAATGTTGCTGTATGTGAAACTAAACTTCATCTACATACAGTATTCTCTCTAGCTCAGAAGATAACACATTCTCTATGGACAAAATTCAGATCAATTCTCTGGGCAGCAAATCTGGTATGTTATATAGGCTTATTGCAGGGGGTGGTGGGAGAAACAGGTTTTGAATATGGAAAGTTGGGGTATGCAGAAGGGCCTGTCCCTGTTTAACATTTAGATTGAATCATAAGCCAGACATGCTACTGTCTTCTCATACTGCTTACTACTGTTTACAAAGTTGGCTGAAATGTAAGTTCCAGATAAGACTTTCTCCTGTATATTGTTAATCCTTGGTCTTGCAACTGCAAAATGCGTTTACTTTTTCAGGTTTAATTTTGGTGCGCTTAGCTGATAATGCATTCAGTAACTTCTTTATATCTGTGTGACAAAACAATTTTTGGACATTCTCTAAGGCAATAATTTCAGAGAGCCACTCTTTAGCTATGGTCCTTTCTTCATTAACCATAGTTTGTGTAGGATTTATGGGAGTCAATGAGAGAGGCAAGTATCTGTTCTTGTCAAACTTCTGCAGGGGATCCTTTGGCAAAAATGAAGTAACCAGCATGGGAGGCAGAGGGAAAAGAAAGCACAGGCTGTGAAACCTGTTTGGCATTTTGTCAAAGTTAGGGTGGTATAGCAGGATGGAGAAGAGAGAAATACCACTGTAGGCGTGGTCTCGTATGATACCCCATACCATTAGTTCCTGCTGACCTTGCAGGGAATCACTGCACGGAAGATGCTTCAGCCTTTGCCAGAGTAGGCCTGTATTAGAAAAAGAGGGAGGATGCTTTTTGATTGCCAGGACAAGGATTCAGGCAGTCACCACTTTTGATTTCTGGCTCTGCCACTATATCTTGCACAATCCAAGGGAGCTCCTTAACCTTTCAGCACCTCATTTGCAGGATGGTGACTCCTTCCGGCCTCAAGGGCGTTGTCAATGCAGCCTCCCTGCTGTTTGCGAGGCACTGCGATATGTCAGTGATAGTTGCAGAAGGAGCTCCGAGTACCGTAACTCTCTGTGTTTTGGTGGGCTGCTTTGCATTCAGTAGCACTGTGAAAGGACGTGTGAACCAATGCAAATTAGTGCAAAACTATTGTCCTGGAGCACTTCAAGGGCGGAAGCATCCAAGATGGAAGTGTTTTGTTCATTTCTGAAAACAGATTTCTTTCTGATACCGGATCTCAAGTTTAGTAGATTTTGTTGGAATCTAGGGAATAACTAGGGCCCTTTTTATCCAGAGATCTCAAAGCATTATGTAGGAGGAATTCCTGCTGCCATTTGGTAACCCTTTGTACACCCAGTCTCCTGTTAAACCRTCTGCGTGGTGGGGCATGTCAGCAGTAAAAGTTGGAAGGGAGCCGAAACTCATGGCGTGTCTCTCATCTGTAGCAGCTGTACCCCRTAAGGCCTTGCTTTGCCTCCTCCGGGTGTCTCTCCCCTCTAGTGTTGAGTCTGGGACAAGTACTGAACTGAACAACCGATCAGAATGTCCCTGGCTGTCAGAGGTGTGTGCGAGAGGCAAGGCGTTGCTGATATGGATGAGCCTTTCTCTAATTTAAACAGATGTTATTTTGGAAAAGTTTTCTCCTCTTAGTTATTTTTAGGGATTACCAAAATGGAACTATAAACAGTAAGACAACTGGTGAGCTGAGACCTTTTGCTTAATGTTGAACAGCTTGCTTATATTGCTCTTTCTTCCTCCTACTCCAACCAGCTGCTTCCCTTTTGCATMTGCTTCACTCTGACTTGTGTGGTCACTTCTCAAAGGAAGAAGGCTACCTTTTCCCTACATGTCTATAYAGACACTATTCGGTGAGACTGTTGCCTTCATTTGGAGTTTCTGGTTGCAACAGTGCAAGATTACAAAATTAGCATGATACGGTCATGCAGGATAGAAGTGTTTGGACTGATTCATTGATGCAACTAATTTAGTGCCTGCTTCCAGAAGCAGTGGTTTACATTTTTGTCTTCCATTCTGGTTTTATACAGAACTAAAATAAAAAATCCCTGTAAATGGCAACTTGTTTTAGCTGTGTTACTGAACCCCTTCTAGAGTCTATGAACCATCTTTTCATTTAAAAATTGTAAATGGAAATGCTAGAAGTCAGCTTTGTCAGTCCATGCAGAGGTGATATTGTCCCTGAATTCTTTCTTTATTCTGGGTTAAACCAGCACCTAAAGGTTTTATTCACATATAAGATAGGCAAGCATGTTTGCAACTGAAAAGTCTGAATGGGGAAAGGAAGGAAGACAACTGTTAAGCTGCTGAGTTTTACCTTTCCTGTTTAAAAGAGTGAGAAGTGTTTCAGGAGTTACAGGTAAAACTGCTGGATGACTATGCCGTTGTTTTTTTAAGAGGAACATTTGATTCCTCCTTTTTGAGATGCTAGGAACCAGAAGACTTTTGTGGAGCTATTCTAGAGCACAGATGCTTTCAGTAAAGGGTAGATGAGGCTCAAGGGGTTGGCTTTGGAGCCCTCTCGAGCTGAAGGGGTGAGACTGGGATTGAGACGTGGAGGCAGAGGCATTTCAGTGGTTTTGCAACAGGAAAGTCAGTGGCCTTCCCAAGCTGGTGGTGGAGCTGCCCCTGCTAGGGCTGTGCCTGGACGTCCCCGATCCCTCTGCGATAGCCTGGAGTGGAAGGGGGTGTGAGGGGTGGGAGCAGAGCCGAAGCTGCCGGCAAGGACGGGGGGCTGCCCAGAGTTGTCAGGAAGGCCAGGAAAAGGCTAAGAACAGACCTGTGCTGCTCTGAATACAGGTAAATAATTATTCTCAATTGCTTGTTTTTATTTCAAATTGACAAAAGGTTAATGATGTCTGAGAACCCTGGCTGAACCTGATTTACAGCTGCCTGTAATTGTGTTGCAAATAAAAACCCAACACTAAAATAATCACAGATGTAGTTTGATCTTGCTTTTACCATGGTTTCTCACATAAATCTTTTCAGTAATTTTCCTATTGTGATGGGATTTATGGTGAAAAATAGGAGGTCTCTTTTCTTCCTAGAAAATTATGCATCCTGCAGAGTAATTAATCTGGTTAAGAAACTGAGACTGGTTCGTTCTGCTCCCCATTCTCCCAGCAATTCCTCTCTTCTACAGAAATCTCTGCAGTGAGAGCAATAAATTTGAAATGAATGACAGACACTAATTATTTGTGACCTCATTGTCATCTACAATGTTGAACTGGGTATGACTGATCCCAGCTTATGGGCTGTGCTTTTTAGTCTAAAAATTTAAGGAAAAGGCATCTTTAAAAATAGCAGCTTGTTGGGCATTGCCACTGTTGTTCCCTGTCCCCCCTCTCTGCCCATCACCAGTTTAGGGCCAAGTCAGCTGGCAGCGTGATTTCTCTGCCAGTTATTTGCTGACACAAGCCAGAGCTGCACTATCAGCATCGGTGCTGTACCCTGCCTACAATTTCTTCCCAAAACCATGGAAAAATGAGTGCTAATTAGAGCCAGAGAGAGGCAAGTCAAATCTAAGAGGAGGATCTGGAAGTCTGCAGTAAGTTTTTTGTTTTTTTTTTTTAAAAGAAGAAGAAGAAAATGGAGAAGCTCTCCCATCTGATATGCCTGGGTTAAAACCCGGATATATGTTGGAAATTGAACCAGAGGCACTTCTCCATCTGTCTTTTTTAGGTTTTATACTGCTGCCTGTCATTGTAGGACTTGAACACCCAGCATATAAAATCAATAGCAATTGTCTCTCTGCCGAGTAGCAGTATTTCCGGATATGTATTCCTTTCTGTATCGCTCCCTCAGTGAGACCAGAGGGAAGGTGTTCTCCCAGGGGGCTGTTCCTCAAGGCCGTCTGGGCTTTCTCCGAGCAGAAAAGCCCCAAGGCACGGACACCTTGCTCTTTACTGGCTTTCTGCCCTTGGCAACCGCCTGCATGTCCTTCAGGAGCACCTTGGAGTATGCTGCTCCTCAGGTCCTCCCTGGTGCTCTTCCCACGTTCTGCCTGCTAGAAGGCCTCACCAGGGCCGCGCGCCAGGGCTGGACGGCATGGCGCCCCTCGGGCGAGAGCTCAGTGTCTGTGCTGGAGGATGTCTCGTCTGCTGGCAGCCTCTGCCGCGGCCAGACTTGGGTTTGCTGTCTCCCACTGCTTGCTTCCTTGTTGTGTCCCTTCAGGCCGTTCCTTGAGAAGCTGCTGCTGAGCTGACAGGCGCCCTCACCTTTTTCTTTTTTCTCCCCACAAAAGGCTGACCACTGCAGATAACTGTGAATTTGGAGTTTATGGCTTCTAGACCTACTTTTGTGCTATTCTTGCAGAATGCAGCAATGTGATAGCATTTATATGGTTGCTGCTGTATATCGGTCATTGTTGTAATGATTGCCAATCAGACTAGACTAAAATCTGGCTAATGAATGGGAGAAGAAAACCCAGCAATACGTTTGGAGAACAAGTCAAATAGATGATGGCTGTTTCCTACAACAAGATCAGATTAGCAGCATGAAGAGCTAGAATATGAGATTTAGGAGCAAAGTATATGAAATAATTGTCATTATGCATGGTTCTGGAAGGCTAACTCATTCTCTCATAAGAAAAATAGCAAACACACTGCTTGATGCTCCATGTGTATTGAAAGTTTCATTCCTCTGTTACTTGTGCCTTAAAGATGCAAGGGTTTTGTTCTGTAAACTGCAAGAACATACAATACGAGGAATAAAGTTTTCAGCTACTGGAATTGTTGCTTAAAGTAAAATGAGCACACCACATCTCAGAGGCCCTTTCATCAAAGCAGGTCAGTTAACTTTAATGAAGTCATCTTCGGTTTGCTTTGATGTAACATCAGAGCCCAGCCCAGATGATTCTAAATGATCAGCAAATAAATTTCCACATTGCGGTCTTTCAAGGACACAGACTTTATGACATGTCTRGTTTTCTGGATTCTTTAACTTTTAAAGTGCCTAATTTGATTCTCTCTTAAGGCCTGTTTGCCTTTTATTTATTTATTTATTTTATTTTTTTGGTAGTGTTGAGCCTTTTCTCTGAAACAGAGCCCCCTTTAAGATGCCATATGTTGGGCACATAAACCAGAGGCATGCAGCATCACTAATCGCTATTAGTGTCTTGGTCTAAGGCTGTGTCATGCAGGAAGATTAGGCTGGTGTGTTTTTCCTTTCTGGGGGGGCCAGGGGGAGTGGATTTAGAGTCGCAGATCACTTCTGTAATTACTTGAGCGAGGACTAGTTGTCAGGCTAGGGATGGCAGGCTTGGGCCCTTCTCTTCTAATCTTTCCAAAGGGAGTAAAGTTAAACACTAAAGCTGGTCAAAATGGCAAATGACCTCATCCTAAACTGGAACAAAAGGGAGAAGTGTTATATTTCCCTCAGAACAAAGCTCCCTAAAATATTTTCAGAAATATTTAACAAGTCTTGAAGTGCTTCGTTTAGTAAGGTTGAAGAACAACTGTTATTTGAAATTGTTAACTGCAGCACAACTTTTGAACAGTTTTAATTGTGTTTCAACACATCCTATAACTCTCTCCTCTCTGCTGACAGAAAATTGTTTCATTAGAAAAAATTGAAACAGTGCTCTTAAATACCCCAAAAACCACAGCATCCCACTTTCTGCTTACAGCTTCCTCCTTGCTTGTCCCCGGATTGGAGGCACGACAGTACCAGTTCCTAACCGCAAGCCTCCCGTGCACTTGTTTCTCTCTGTCCTCGCAGAGTGCTGAAATGCAGGACCAGCTCCAGGTTGAGCTCTAGTGCAAGCCCAGTTGTTTGATGATGATTGCTGCAAGCAACAGCTGAAGCTTCTCAGAAATTTTCAAACCAGTTTTAGTAGAAGAAAGATTCATAAGGTACATTTCTATGAAGAAAAGYGAGCAATAAAGAAGAGCAGTTTGTGATGTATGAAGTAAATCTGTTCTATTTTTAAGGGGAAAAATACTGTTTTTCAAGAGATCGCATTGGGGTAATATTTATCATTCGAAGTAGGAACTCTGTGTGTGTTTGCACATTGCTAGCAAACTGTAGGCACCGTAGTATTTATAATGGTTTGAACGGAACCTATCAGGGCTGCGGTAGAGGATTACAACCAGTGTTGTAGGTCATGTCCAGTCTCAGCGTGCTCACCTGTGACTCCTAGTAAGTAGCAGCCCAACACAATACTATAATTTGGATGTGCCTCTGAAAGTGAATTGCAACTAGTGTAAGCCAGCAACATATTTTGACTCATGAACTGAGTGTCTACTGGTCAGAAATTTGGATCACAGAGAGAGGATTTTATCAGGTCACTATTTTTTCCATTTTCTACTTACTGGAAGAAGGAGAAATCGGGTTTTCAGATGGACAGAGATTCATGTGGCCGACCCAAAGTCACAAGAAAGACTCTTACCGCTCTGATTTTGCACAGAGAAGGAACATGGCTGGGCCAAGCATGCAAAGCTTTTCCAAATGCTTCTGCAGACACCTGAAGAGAGAAACAAAATGTCCCCACAATGTAGCTGGATCTCACTTAAGATGATTTCATAAATTCAAGAATAACAGAGACATGAATGGAACGTGCATATTTGGGACAATTCTAATACTCTTTGGGAACCTTTAGAGCTTACTTTATTTCAGTTCTTGCATTAGATGCAAATTCTTTGGGCTTTAGTAGCTTGTGCTAGTAACTCCATGTGATGTTCCCTAGCAGAAAGGTGATTAGCTGGCACAGGCATTGGTCAGCCTGCTGTAGCTCAACTCAGTCTGGCTCAACTTATTTCTAGTTCTCCTTGTACATTTTTAGGCAGGACATGAGCATTTTGCTGCTTGTCTTCTGTGTTACTTGGTCTTTCCTCTTCTGCCTTTGCTTCTCTGTGTGATCTTGGTTGCTAGTGAGACCTTGAGCTTACTTCCCGCACACAACCGTAATGAGACCGTGGCTGCATGATCCTCTTGTTTTCCTTTCATTTCAACAATTCACTAGGCTTGAATGCTCAGACCTGTCTGTATTTTTTTAAAGCTTGGCCATGCCAAGAATGTTTTTCTGCAGGACTTCCTTCCTCCCCCCCACCATCCCACTAAGATTCATGATTCAGGAAGACGCTTGAGCGTTTCAGTGCATGATGATGAGGAACATGAAGCAATGAACTTTTAAGTTATTGGGGAAGACATCAAAGACTCAGATACAAGGAAGGTCTGTCCTGACTTGAGATCACTGACTGCAGTGTGAGATATGTATTTTAGCAGGGAACGCCTGAGATTCAGCCCTGAAATTCCTGGATAGGCACGTGACTGCAGGTACTCGGCCCTTTTGCGCTCAGGCAGACCGTTTGTAGTGTCTCACCTAACCTTAGCTTAGGATTTTCTCCTAAGCACCAACAGTAGAAAACGCTAACTTTACTGTTTCAGACCACTAACGAACTACTGTTTCTCCACTCTGCCCTTCTGTAATTAAGCAGAGACAGTGATGGAGCTGTAATAAATGAGGATAGAGTTTAGCAATGAGGTGCCAGAGAAATCCCTACACGAGGGACTAAATCGTCACAGACCTTACTGTGCCTTGAAGCCAGTCACAGCTTTGTACTGCCTTGCATGTCTGCTGCTAGAAAATGTTGACAGTTTTTCTTTCTTTGTCTTTAATTGTTTAGTTGAAATATTGGCATTTTCCTCTTGAAAAACTTTTAATTTGAAAAATGTTGAACTGGTCAAACTCTAATTGTTTTGCTCTGTGTTGTAAATGATTTGGACGATATTTACACATTTCTGTATGGTATCCCCAAGATGACTATAAAGAACTTTTTTGCTTTTAATGATTTGCTGATAGTCAGTCTTTTGGAAAGGAAAGCTTTAACATGAAACCCTGGATATCTGAGGAGCTTATTTATCAGAACTCAGTGTTAGGTTAGATACCTGTTGCTATGGTAGAGGTTCTTGGTGATGTGGTTGTATGGGCAGGGTTTTTTGTCTGTTTTGTTTTCTTTAAAATTTTTTCTTTTAATCAGGTGGTAATATATTAGTGAAAAAAAAACATATCAAACACACTGTTGCCTGGCTAATATCTCAGCACCAAGCAATGCAAGGCTAATCGTTTTAGCACCAGTGTGTCCAAACTTCCTGATCCTCTAAGCTTTATACAGCTGGGTATATTAGAGATGCATAATTTATTTGTCAGCAGTCTGAAGGACAGAAGAAATCTGAAGTAATTCCTAGGTGAGAGATGGTGCCAGTGCTCCGTTGTAGGAAAAGGGCAAGGTGTGCAGTTGAGTCTGAATGACCCATCTATTGCCTCATGTGTTGAGGTTAGATTTATCTGTAGTTCCCACCCCAGCAGCTGTCTGTCTCCAGTCATGCAGACCCATTCCCCGCATGGGAACCAAACGTGAACCACTCAGGAGCTGCAGGTGGTCTCAGAGCCACAGAGCGGCTGCCCCTGCTCAGAGCTTGTTCCAGACTTGAAGTTAATAAGGAGTTGAACTGACAGATCTTCAAGTGGTAAAAATTCAACATACCTCATTTAAAATTAATGGAGCTATATTGGGCTATAATGGGTAAGGGTCTGGTCCCCAGTTCTTATGGGGAAAGTTTACCTGTTCTCCCTGTGTTCCTTTTCCATCTCTCCTGATTATTTGAGTTTCTGTTGGACTTCATGAAGGGATCTGGTAGGTACAGTGTTTGGTGATGGTATCTTTAATTTCAACACACTTAGCGGTGAGGATGACTAACCTACAGAACAGACCGCTAGCAGTTCCCTAAGACCAGTTTTCTACATTTCAAATGCAGATATAGTGAGATGAAGTGAAAACTCTTAGTTTCAGGGCGATTAGGCATTTTGGAATGTTTGCAAACAAGACTCCTCTTTCCAGGGAGTTATACTGGAAAAAGGGAAAATGGCCAAAGCTGCTAATTGATTCTTTATAGTCTGCTCATTAATAATTATGCACTGATAACACACGATGTGTTGATATATACTCTGTTTTGAAAAGCTGAGGCTAATTACTGCAGAGCCATGAGGACTTGAAAACAGAGTTTTATGGGAGTTCAGATCTTGTTTTTCTTCTGTGATCACAGAACAGGTTGGATCTATCTCCTTTTACATTAATCATTTGATTGATTTTTTTTCTTCCATTTAGGTCTGGCAAAACCCATGGGATTAGTTGAAGGTCCGGGAGGCTTGGGCCAAGGGGGAATGGCTGCTACCCTGAGAGATGATAGCCATGAATCGGAGACTAAATATGAAGAATATGGTTACAATGCCCAACTCAGTGACAGGATATCACTGGACAGGTCTATTCCTGACTACAGACCAAAAAAGTAAGTTGAATTCCACAATATTATTAGAGCAAGTGATTGACTGTTGTTCTTTGACCCACAGTGGCATTCTTCTCTCCACATCCCTTACTGGTTAGAGTGTGACAACAGTTAGTCGTACATATACCCCTGAGTTTAAGGAAAATTAAAAAGACCAACTGCAATCTCAAGCATGAAGAGCTGTGTCAAATGCATAGCTAATTCCATGAATAATGCATCGATATGCACATTCAGAACCTCAGATCAAAAATTACTTTAGGATATTGGTGTTGATTGGGTTTGTTTCACTTAGAAAAGGCCAAGTAAGGCCAGCCGAGTCCACTGTTAGAGGTGGGAACTTTAGTCTGTGCTTGGTGAAGTCATGTGCAATGGAATGTTTGGCAATGACAACACACACTGYGTAGACACAGGTTGCTTAAGATAAAAAAAAAAAGGAAAAAAAGGTCAAATCATGTGCCTTTTCTCTAATTGCATTCGGTGTTCCTATAAGAGAATTGTGTGGTCAGGGTCTGTAACGTGCTGAAACATGGACTAAGTGTAATCCATCAGGGTCCTGTAATTGCAACAAGATTTTTTGTCTTTGGAATGCGTGTGTATTTGTATGCTAGTGTCGTAGTCTTCACATGCCTGTGCTGTGTTTGACATTGCAATTATATGTTTAATATTTGTACTGATTTATTATATTTTGTATTAAGTGCCTTTCACATTTTTCGTATTTATGTCGTTATGTGTCTTCTAGATGAGACATCCTCTCTGTCATCCTGCGAATGACAATCAGTAATGTCTTAATGCAGAGGAGACAAGCAGCAATGCCTAGTTACTCTCAGGAGACAGAATTGAAAAGAATACTTAATTAATTTCTAATAATAATATTCTGTTTTAAAAACCTCACTGGGGCTCCTAGGCAGAACTGAAAGTTAAATAAAAAGTATCTTATTAAGTGGAGAGAAAGTTTAGCCAAGCAAAACAGCTGTGTTCTGTGAGTAGATCACAATTGAATTAAGATTTTAGGCAGTTCAAGCTGCCAAAAACAAAATCCAGCAAAACACAACTTCAGCTTAACTACAAATTTCATTAGCTGTGTTACATACTAATCTAATCTCAGAAGTATTGACTCAACGTTTGTATTCTTAGACACTTGCTATCACAAAGAWAGCCTAGATTAAATAGGTGACAAAAAAAAAATACTGCTTTAATGTCACATTTGGATCGATGTGTTGTAAAAATCCATCRTGGAACTATCCTGGGGAAAAGGTAGCCAGTAGCTGTCATGCAGCTATTGGAGTTGCACATCAGGTCTGGTCCAAAGTCCCTTAAAATCAGTGTGAAAATTTTTAAGTGAAAGTCAGAGAGATTTGACCAGGCCTGTTGTTAGCTGCTGCGGTCAGGTGGATAATGAATAAGAGAGGTCTGCCAGGAAATACGAAAGCAAAGGTTCCAAAGCTTCAGTCTAGGCCGGTAGCTCTCAGAGGCTTGAGCGAGTTTGAAATGCAGCGGCATTTCATTTCAGATGATGCTCTTCCACAGTTTTACTTGGAAGCTTTGATGATTGATTCAGATAAGCTTTTTGACATGCTCATTTTGGGAATCTTGAAAGGTTATGCTGCTTGATTAACTGTCTGAATTACTGGGAGAACTGCCTTCCTTGTGGTATTTTGACACTTTTGAGATGGTTCTAGTTAGATCTAGGTGCCAGAAGTGAAACACTTGTCTCCRGATTCTTAAGAGTCACAGGAAAACTCTTCAGATTGAATTTGCTATGAAAAATGACTGAAAGTTCAGAGAAGGTAGAAGCTCTTATATGAAGAGTTTTATCCATTTGTATCAATGGGTTTAGCTGTCGTTTGGTTGCCATATTCTATTAGATATTTCTGCTGTCATTCTCATGAGCTGCATTTTTTGTCTCTGACACCTTCAAATGCACAGACACTCAAATGCAGGCTCTCTTGGGAGCTCTCGCGTTAATGGTGATGGGCAGTTTTCAGTCACTACTAGTGCCGTGTGCTAACATGGCAGCGCAATCAGTCTCTTTGGCTCCTCCATTTCGCACAGCGTCTGAATGCTTAGCAGGTGCTGAGTGTGCGTCATGTCATAAGGCAAAGCTGAGCTTGACTTTGGTGTAGACACTGCTCTCATTAGACCTTGGTGAGAACCAGGTCACCAGATCTTGAAGAGAGGCTTTGGGAAATAGTATAATCAATTCTTGTTTTGTCCAGCTCTGTACACTGACTTGCCCAGTGGCCACATATTTCTGTCTCTCTTGATACAGCTTTTATCATTGAGCCCTTCTCAGTCTGCTAGTGATTTACATTCATGTCATTCCCAGCATTGTAGAGAGGACTCTTCTCTTTTTTAAATGAGAAACAAGGTAGAATTAGTGTCCAGGGACATGCATGAAGTCTGTGACCTGTCAAGGAAGAAAGCCACCCCTCTTGATTCCCGTTCCCAATGTCATATGTATTAAACCATGCTTTCTGCCCATTCTGGCTTCCATTTAAAATGTTCAAACCTCCATATTTACATACACCAGTAGGTATTAAAGAGATAAAACAAGAAAATTTATGGTCAAGTCTCCATTGCATAGACACAATTTATGAAAGTAAATGTGATTTGGTTGTGCAATTATGGGACTTGTCATATTCCAGGCATACTCTTATATGGAACTTGTATATTATAAATTCTTCAAAAAGAAATTAGATCAGAAACATTAGCTTTTGGTGCATTTTATCATTGAACTCTTCCCTTATCTTTGTCCAGTGTCATATTTGGGAGGAATAAGCCTTTTGTCCCATCTACTAGCATACTTTCAGTGAATGTTCAGCAATATAATTGCTTTCCAGGCTGTATTTTCATCCTCACGCAGTAAATTAAAAAAATATGTTACACTAAAGAGATGTACAGTCAGGCAGCATGACCATGAAGGCTCCTAAATTGGAGTCACCTCCATGTCCTTTCACTGCAGTAGAATCTGCAAGCCTGTGTAATCCTGCTTTCAAGATGCTTTTCCCATACGCTTGCCTTGTGCTCTGCCTTCCTACCGGCTGCCTTTGCAGATATTCCTTTGAACTCCAAAGCCTTTTTTTAAGATAGAAATCACTAAGTGCAGGAGACAACAGCAGTTTTTATGCATGTTGTTTCTGTGTGCTGAATTGAGGCTATGACAGTAAATAGCTTGCTGGCGATTACAATTCACACAATAATTACAAAATTATAGTTTGATCTGAACATGGTGTAATAAATATGTCTCAGCTTTTTCTTCTCTGATATTGCACCTCCCACAGCTTGAATGCTTGCCCTGTCTCTGCATAGAAAGTAGACAACCCTGGGGAAACTGTTCAGGAACACACTGTGAATTGATATTTCAAGCTATGTTTAGTTTCAAGAGACATGTAATAAAGAGAAGCTGCAATTTTGTTTTACAAAACAATGCAAAGCTTCCCCAGCAGTTTGTGAGTTTATTCAGTGTGACCTTGAACACTGTCTTCGTTTCATGTTGGATTTCACCTAAACCAAATGTGCTGATTCTAAAGTTGTGCTGCTGATCTTCCCTTAGCGAATTATGTAAGATTTTATGGTGAATATTTGCCTTGAAGCAGCTGAGTACTGTACAACTGAGTGCTCTGAGAAGACAGAAGGACCAAGTAGCAGGAATGAAATATTTCTGAGTACAACATGTAGCAGAATACTCAGGACTGATTACGGTTGACGGATGAATATTTACAAACATTCAGCTAACTGTTCTGGTATTGGACTGACCTGGGATTTTTCTTCGCATGTTCAGTGGAAAGTGCTCTGTGTCTTGTTGATTAATTAAAATACACAAAAATAATTCGAAAACAGAGGCCTGGTTAGTAGTGACTGCCACTAACTATCTAAACTCCAGCATAAATTTTATAGAAGTACTTAGGAAATCTACCTTAATGCCAAAAGACTTTAGCAGGATTATTTTTGTTACAAGCGAATTAATAATGCTTGTGATGGAATTATTTTGATCCTCTGTCATACAAGCACATACCAAGCTTTCAAAACATTTGTCAAGTTAAGGGCAAGCCAGAAGCGGGAGAGGACAGACAAGGAAGGGAGTACTGGTCTCCGCATCTCCTTGCTGCAGCCCCGTCTGAATTGCTGGATAATGCCATTTCCTAGCTACTCTTTTGCCCTCTTCCTCCTCTTTTGCATTCCTTGCAGAAGTTTGTCTGCAGCGTGCGGAATACATAACATTTGCTCTACAATTGGTTGCTTTTGTTTCTATCATGGAAAACATGTTGCAGACTGCTCAGGAGCAGAGTGAGGATGTTTAACCTTCTGATCCCTCTTCCCGGCAGTAAAGTATGAGCAGGACTTCTAGGCCTCACTAACATACCCCATTTCCTCCGTGTAATGGGACAAAGAGAAGCTTCTCTTGGTTATTTTTCTTCTGGAAGCACACGGCTGAGCTAGGACTTATTCTTTGGCTCTCTAGGGAAAATGTTATTTAATGGTCCAAAGTTATTAGATTCATTCTGTTTGTGTTCTTCCTTACTCAAAGCATGGGCTGCGATGGTACCAACCCGAGTACTGAGCAGAGATGAATCCAGGGTCGGCCAGTGACCCTTATACATAGGCATGGGAAAGCATAAGCACATGTGTTTGTATCAGTTGACCCTACATGTAGCCATGGAGCAGCCTTGAAGCCTGCTCACAGAATTGCTTGGAAATGTGCTTGCCCATGCGCATGCTCTTCTTGCCGCAGTGTCCAAGTGCCAGTGTTTGATTGAATAGTCAAAAATAGATCTGGAGCACCAAAGCTGAAATTTTCACAGAGATCTCRCAGTTTTGAACAGAAGCGCCCAGAGCCACCCACCTAAATCCCTGCTTAGTCATTTGTCTTCAAGTGGCTTGATTTGTCGGGGTGCTGAGGAGTAGAGAAAGAGAAGAGGTTTAGCCGAGGCGTGCTAAATCACTGCGAGAGGCTCCAGAAATGGCCGCCACCATCCATCCGTCCTTTTCTGGGGTAGCAGCCTTTGCTGCTGCCAGCCGTAGCACGAAAGGTGGCAGTCTGGGCTACGCTAACAAGGATGGTGCTCACACCCTCCCCATCGTGCCTGAGGACAGAGGTGCTACAGCCCTATGTAACAACTTGACTGTATGTTCTTAAAAATGCAGAAAAACTCAGAACCTTAGAGAATTTCATTCAGGAGAGGAGGAGAGGGGGATGGCCCCAAAACTAACAAAAGCTGTTTATTTTATACTTTGTCATTCTGGAAAACCGGGAAGTGTTAGCTAAGCAGATGCTTTCGAACATACGCATCGTCCCTCAGGATAATACCAATTCCCCTGTTCTTTTTGGTGCACAGGCTGGATCGCAAGGAGTTGAATTGAACAGGTTGAACACCTGTAAATTTGGCATTTTCTAACTTTCTAACACTTGATTTTGCAACTTAAATAACTTTGGGGGATTCTTTTCATGCAGGACACGTCCACACATACGCACGCATGCACTTGTCAAAACCACTTGCTGTGATGCATTATGCATACTTTTGAGTAAAGTTAATATGATCCTGCAGCTTCCATAAGAGCTAAATTGACTTTTACAAGAAATTGTGGCTGCTTGGTGAGGATCTTTAATTTAACCGATCTTCTTTGTGCAACTTGATGCCGACTGCGTTGTGGCAGTTTGGCGGTAACAAAAATACTAATACATGGATTCAGTCTGCTGGCTCTATCACACAAAGAATATATTTCTTTGTGTTATGGTCATGGATGTTTGTATTGAGAAAATTCAGCCCTAAAGAACAAACTTATTAATGCTGAGGGAAGTCAAGTCTTTAGCCATAAAAAGCAGAGGAATCTAGGTCTTGAGGAAATTACTTTCATTTATTCAGCTCTTTTATAGAGGCGAGCGTTTTTGTTGCTTGCTATAGACATTTCACAATAGTAAAGGAATTGCATCTCTGGGACTCTGAAGTGTAATTAATGGTTCACTCCACACTATACCTAAGGAAAAGCTTTTTAATTACCTATCAGAAAGGATTCTGGAATTGATCAAATAGTGCTATCAGGGGGGCAGACTTGGTAAATAGACCTCTGATTTGTTCATTCAAGGGTTTAATAAGAGCAGCTAGTATGAGGCCAGTAGCTAGAAAAGCCTTTCTATAAGAGATTGTCCTTCAGGGCCTGGTGAGCTCAAGCCTTTTGAGGACACAGGAAGCTCACCTTTAATTTTGACCCTTTCCGGTGGCTGTAGAGCTTTGTGGACTTGCTGTGGTTTGGGGAGCATTAGTCAGCAGCTCTGACATGAATTTGCAAGTTCTCTGTCGAGAGGGTAGTGGCCTGGTGCCACGGCCTCTGCAGGCAGCTCCTCCGGCCCTCTGTGAGCCGTCACGGCAGGAGCACGGAGGAGGAAGGCAGATGGCTTTTGAAGAGCATCAGGTTTGGGGTCGGTGCACTGGGGATGGCTAGACTGGGTGTTATTATCTTTCTCTGCCTTGTGGCCCACTTTTTAAATCCCCTGGGGACCCCGGGTGTTCTTCCCAGTGCTTAGGAAAACGATGCACAAATCTCCAAATTAAAGCCAGTGCTTAGGATTCTCCCCTGATGACGCAGAGCCCGACTGATGTTCCCCATCGCAGGAAGCCCCTGAGCTGGAGCAGAGCCAGAGCGGGTCAAGAACCAGAAATGCTGCTGAGCAGAAAATGCCAACTGAAAAAAAAAATAATTAAAGCGTTCTGTGTCAGGCTGAAAAGGGACATTTTGAAATCTGCTGTAAAATAGTTATTTAAAAAAGTTGTTTAGAACAATCATTAGTTTCCCATGAAAAATTTCGTTTCAAAATAATGAATTTTTTATCAATAGCCGATACCAAAACTTTCAGATTAATATTAGGTCAAAAGGAAGTGAAACATTAGTTGAAATTAAACATTTCTATTTTTTCAGCTGATGGAGTTTCGCAATGACAGTACAGGGGCATGCACACTTTGATTTCAGTGAGGTTTCTTTTTTAATAGAAAACTTTTAAACTTTTTTTTCCCTTTTTTTGCATCCACTCTCAAAAAGTCTAAAAAATGCTGCTAAAATTCTGAAAAAAACATTTTGGCAATGCTAGTTGCAAAAACAAAGTTAAAACAGAAAGGGAAAAGCAGAGGCAGAAAATGGAGCAGAGAGAATTACCTCTGGGTAACAGATTGGGATTGTTTATTGGAGGGGAACTGAGTAAGAGATTAAACTAACTGAAGTGTTTTAATTAGATCCCAAATGAATGTCCAGACATGGGGTTCAAGCAGTGACAACGGGGGCACGCGTGCACACATGCTCTGGGGCTTTGTACGCATCTCAGCCAGCCTGGCCAAGTTACAGACCGGCCGTTTTCCTCAGGCTGGGAATCCCCTACAATTAGCCCAGGTGCATTTGCACACATGTGGCACTGCGCACACCGCTGGCGTGCGGAGACGTACCTGGCTTTGAGCTGACCTTCCGTCTTGCCTGGGAGCGGATGGGGCCAGTCTGGGCTGAGTCAGTTCCTATGCCGCTTTCTCTGTGAGAGCTGGGCTCTCTCCTGCTGCGGCACACGGTGTTTAGGGTTGCAATTCTGGCTCTGCTCATTTGGGATATTAGTTGGCAGCCTAAATTTGTTCATACCGCTATCTTGAAGAAATAATGGTGTGTTAACTGGAACGTGGACTCAAACCTTTGTCTCCAAAATCCCAGGTAACTGTTAGGTCTTTGAATCTTTAATTAGCTATGCAATGTAGAATTGCTCCAATGAGAAGGCTGACTGAGGCAGAGATTAACACTGTGATCACATTTTCCAGTAACAGTAAAAAATTACTGAGAAAGTTGCCAAATAGTTTTTGAGGCCAGTTGGTAATTAGGTAGGTTCTTCTGGCTACTCTGAATGCTTTTTCTTGATCAGCAGAGGTACAGCACGAGTCATTCTAGGACCATGAAAATGCCCAGGTTGCACTACAGTAATACTCTGCATAGGGATCGGTGACCCTGTAGCATTTGGGTGGACAGTGCCAAAGTCTACTGCAAGACCTGGCTCACAGCCAGAGACTGCCGGTGAGCTGGGCTCCATGCTGCTAGAGTGTCTTCACAGCAGCAGTGCTGGACAGCAACATCTCGCAGTTATTTCTGGTATTGTACAGCAGTTCTCTCTGCCTTTCCCCATTAGATAAGTTATTGATTCCCTTTTGGTTAGTGCTAGCTAGGCTTTCTAATTAAGTAGTGACTTTAATTATACCACGAAGTGTATAGCGTAGATCTTGATTATTAACGCTGGCCCATGGGATAATGAAAGGAGGATCAGCAAGTTCAAGTGAAACAGAATAATAAAAATGAAAGACCTTTTCCAAAAACCCACCTTACATTCAGATGCTGTAATTTCCGTCTTGTTACATTTTTGCAGTGTTTTTCTGTATATTAATTGTTGAAGACAAGTTCTTCGTGACTGTCAGCACTAATAAATGTATATTTAGTGGAGGTTGAATTTGATTACCTATGGAGCATGATTGAACATTTTATTTAAACGCAGTTAAGAGTTGAAGCCATTCCCTACAATTTGCCTGTACCAGAAAGTATGTTTGAATACATAAATAGCTTACCTAAACTGGGTTGCATATTATATAACAGGGACTAAAAATTAGACATCTAATTGAAGGTGATCAGCTAGGCTGCCTTTATGGTCATTGGAGAAGGAGAAGACGTGGTAGAATTGCTGAAGACATGTGGTGTGTAATGCTCTCTGGAGGTCTCTTCCCTCAGGAACCTGGGACAACTAGCTTAAATGGGATTTCAGGTGAATCCTATCCAATGTCTTAAATCCCCTGAGACATGAATAAAGAAGAGGGAATTTTCTGTGTTAGCAACATGTGTTGAAGACTGATCTGCACCGTGGGGAAACTGGGTCATGAGGCTGGAGGCAGCACTGTTTTCAGGTGGGAGAACAGACCAGGGGATGAAATAGCTGCTTTGCATCCCTCAGTTTTTCTTACAGAGCGCAAGGGTAGCTCRTTGTGACCTGCTACTGTACAGGTGCCTTAATCACATGATTGATTTTCTTTAAAAAATAGAAATAAAATTGAAGTATGATTTTCTGAGTATAGTTATTTTCTGAACTTGAAAATGGAGAGCTGCAATATTTTCATAGCAAAAGGAGTGTTTTCTCCATAAGAACAGCTATTTGGGGGTGTTGTTCTCAAGTTGCATATATTATTCTTTCCCAAGAAAGCATATGTCCGTAAAATGTGTCTCACTGAGTCTAATGCTGCAGAAGCGCTACCCAAGCTCCAGCAGTGATGTGCAGCTCGTTGTCTGYGCTGTGCGCTGGCATTTTAAAGCTCCTTTCATCTCCCTCCCCTGGGCCTGTTGCTGATTGTTGCCTGCTATCAGCTCCAGGGAGAAAAGGGTATTCCTGTAAATATCTCAACTGTCATGTTATGTTACACTCCATGATATTACATGAGAGGATGAAAAGAGGTAACAGGACAAGTCAGGCAGTGAATTTGGGTTGTTTTTTTTTCTTTAAAGTTTTCCTACATGTGTTTCAGTTAAACTATACCTTATGTCCTGTCTTCGGGCTTTAAAGGAGTTCCTTGTAATGCTTTTAGATTAAGATTTTCCCCTTTTCTTGCTTAAAATGAGCATGCTAATTTGATTCAGCTCACTATGGGAGGYGTGTATTATCTCCAAATGCCTTCCTGAAGTAACTTAATTACCTAATTTTAGTGCCTATGTAGAGAAAAGCCCATTTTATTTCAGTGGGTCACACAGTATAAGCAAGTCAAGGTTTCAGGTCAAATAATATAAAGGGGTTTTAGTTGTTGTTGTTGTTTGTGTCCTTGTGATAAAAACATGAACAGGTCAAAATGTCAGACAATTTACTCTTCTGTCTGAAATAAAACTGAGTTGTGGACTCCAAGTTGGGGCAGTGTTTCATTTTAATAGTGTCAGTTCTTGCTTGTTTTGCCCATGTCTCTTGTTTTGAGTGAATTTAGTGCTCATAAAAGTGAGCAGCTCTTCAAGTTAGCCAGAGCCAGAACATTACTGTCGCAGGCCAGCAAATGTAAGCTCCCTGTCTTGGTCAGCTTGATCAAGACGCTTTCCAAGTTTTTGTTTCTCTGAAGCAGCACCTGCCAGTTAAGCTGCTTGATAGTTTTATGGTGTTGAAATATGGGGCCTCTGTATTTGCTGCTTCTCTATTTTTTTCTGAAAAATTCTTGGCTTCTATTGCATTGCCTCTAAGCCTTCTGCTATGATCTCAAAAACAAGCCAGAGCCAAACCCAGTTGCCATGTCAGGTGCATCTCCAAGGGAGGTCTGGGAATTGCAGGGTTGGGTCTCTTCCCACGCCGTCTGTGGCGTTCATTCCTTTCCCTAAATTCCTACAAAACCAGCTGGCTGTCCTAGCAAGAAATCGCTGTGAAACAGAAACAAGGGCAGTGTTGGCCTGCATCCTACAGGAAATCCTGCAGCAGCTGAACGTCCCTTCCCAGAGAAGTCTTCTGGAGTGTGGGGGGCCCTGAGGCCCTCCTTCGGGCAGCCAGCACCAGGCCAGTCCCTGCCACCGAGGCTCAGGGCTCTACACACACCTACAAATGATCCGTGGTATGTGTTGGTAAGCCTCAGAAATCCCAGGTGGTGCAAAACCCCATCCTGTTGTGCAGGAGAAAGAGCTCAGAGCGTGAGCTGTGGTGTACAGTGAGTTTCCCCATCCCGTAGGTCTTGGCGTCCCTGAGAGTTTGGAGGAACAGTCTTGTTAGCTCTGGGGAGGTCCAGCTGGGAGACTCCATTTTGCCCACGCAGCTTGTGATGGAGCCTCTAACTAGTTAAGGTACTGTTATGGCCGGGTCGCTGGGGAAAGCACGGCAGGCCCCGTGTTCCTGGTGTAGTCTTTCTTTTTCATTCAGTGCTCAAGTAAATGCGCCATCTTAGAAAGATGGCTAAGTTCGTAATTAATCTGTGTTTGAGGCAAAGTTGCTCCTTGTGAAGAAGCCACTGGTATGGGCTGCAGTTTCTTAAGGTGAGACTCCTCTGTATGTTACTTTGACCACCTTTAGAGTATACATTAATATAGACATGAAAATAACGCTTGGAATATGCTCCAAATCAGGGTTACTTATCTCCCCTCCCCAGGAGGAAAGCTGGGAGGCCCTGGCTCTGCAGAAGGTTAACAGTAGTGACGGAAGAGGAGGCAACATTATTCTCTCTTTTTTGTGGAGAATTGTAGTATAATCGATATATTGGGTAGGGGATCACTTGAGCAATGACGAGAAGCTGTCCATTGGAGAACAGCAGAACTGGCCACCCAGCACAAAGATGCATCTCTCCTTATATATCTGAATTAAACAGATATAATGAGAACTGCCAGACAAAATACAAATCCCTTGATCTGAGCAGTGCACCCACAAATTTTTTTGGGGGGGGTGCAAGAGGATTTATCAGCCAGGCATGAGTCAGCTTTAAACTGTAGGAGATTTCATGTCTAATTGTGCATTGCTTATGCAAAGGCTGCCTGCTTCTCAGCTTCTAGAAACTAAGCCCTGTGGAGTTGCATTTTACCTGTGTAAGATGCCTTCAGATTGTCAAATAGTTCCTTAATTAGTTTATTTTCTTCTTTGCTCCAAGGGATGAGTATATTATTTATTCTAAGCTCCCAGGCTTTTGTTAGTCTGCATTTATGTATTTTGTCTTCAAAATGACCTAACAGTGGGCTAGCCTCTAGGGTAGTATGAAACATACCTTTCTGGCAGAGACAGTAGTTCAGACTTGACTAATGGTAGAAGAATATTAACAGCAGCAATAATAATTAAATAAAAGTGCACTAAAATACCCTTGGGTTCTGCTGTGAATTTAGACTGTACCCTAAAATTCCAGAGGAAGGGCATAAATTTCAGTTCTGTCTATCCAAAAAGGGAACGCTTGTCTCCTGCAGCAGCTGGAGTGAGCTTGCATCCCCTCCGTGGATGTTTCATTAGGACACAGTTCTCCCAGAGGGTCACGGTGCAGTTTACATTAAACTCAAGATAAAAATGACACTGAAGCTTTGCTCCTGGATTTTGTACGCTGCCTGAAAATATATACATGACCTACAGCTAGTTTATTGGCTTATTGCCTCAGAGTTATTAAGCCAAGTGTGCCCAAGAGATGGGGAATTTGTATTCTGTTTGTTCATTGAGGAGCACTCAACTCCTTTGCCTGACAGATTTGGGAATCTCTGGAAGCAGAGGGGGAAAGTTTCTCAAAACAAACGTTTGAAGCAAATACTCAGGATGGAACAGGATGAATGTATCCATCTGTAGGTGAGACATGAAGAAGGGCATCATTGTGGCCACAGCTTCAGTCTGCTGGGCAGACGGTTAGTGGGAATAATCTGTTCCCCCACTGCAGACCACACAGTTCTAGATTTCTTTCTGCTTGCAAATTATTTTCAGTCTCCAAACACTGAGGATGTGACTTCAAAATTTCTATGGGAAAGTAGGAAAAAGCGCCAGAGAACATAGAGCGGAAAAAGGAACGCTGTCTAAGGAGAGCGTGGGGCAGGAGCAGTGCATGAGTGTTCAAGTACAATGGCCATAGATACATGAATTCAGGAAAATACCAGCCTATGTCCCTGGCCCATCCATATTTATAATTATACTGAAGTACCCTGCTTGGCTTATGACGTGCCTAATTTCTGTCAACCTGAGTGAGAGGTAAGCATATGCTGACCTGTTTTTGTGAAGTAAGGTAAGAGCTTGTAAATATAAAAACTCCCCATACGTTGAAGTGTTTTGCTGCTGTGAAATGAGTGCCCTAGTATTAACTTTGTAGTAGACAGCAAGCGTGCCTGGACTTTTTAAAATTGTTTTTATTTCTAAAGGTAGCCAAAAGTAAATTAAAATGCAGTTTTCTGAAGTGCCTGAAATAATTAGAAGGTAAGAAAGTGTTGTTAACATTTAACTTCTAAACGCATGAAATTGTTTAATACTGTGCTGTTCACCTCTAGCTAGCCTTTAATTTAAACAAAAGCTGTGAAAGTGCAGTTAGGCTCCAGTCCAATGAAGCACTTAAATATGTTTCTAGTTTTAAGTGTGTGAGTAACCCTAATGAAGGTAAGGCATGCTTGAATAGGACACTTCACAAAACAGAATACGCTAAGAAGAATCCTGCAAGTATCACTGGGAAAGATGTAAAGCGCAGTATTGTCTGAGCAGCACTTCAGCATCTGACTGTTTGCAGATTTTGACAGAGCTGGTTTTGCCCAGTGATTTATTCTACAGGGTCTTGCTCCAAAGTCCATTGAGACCTTTGGATGTGCTCCACCACCAGCTATACAGAAGCTTAGGTGCTCAGGCAACTTCCCCCGCCGTCTTCTGAGCGAAGTCCATGCAGCACGTGCACCTTCATTTGTCCTCTCTGCCCACCTCTGAGGGACATGCCTTTTTAGAAACATACAGCTGCTGCTGCCACTTTCTCTGCTCCATGCCATAGAAAGCATCTCAACATCGTGGATTTAATACTCCCATTTTCAGTGCTAAATCAATGTTCTTTATGCATTTGTTCTTGGAACACCGGACTATTTGAACCATAATTCCTCCCGCATACCATAAACCTGGTCTGTTTTCACTCTGACAGAAACCAATCTATTTAAAGCAAGAGAAAAACCCTGTGACTACTGTTTAAACCTTTCAAGGCCATTGCTCGTTAGCTCAGTTGGCTTCTGCATCAGTTCCAGACACCAAGCACTCTGATTAGCGGGGTCACACTCCCTTTTTGGGCTTCAACCCAAAACCAGCCTCCTAATCACTGGGACAGCAGGGTATTAACAGCTTCTTGCTGTGGCATCAGCAGAGCAAGCTCAGGGGGGTTTACTCGGTTCATGACTGACCTCCTGTTTGCATGTTTACTCCTCCAACCGCCCTGTATTTGTACATGGGTAGAAAGAAACGTTCTGCTACATGACTGGATTTGACCAGAGATTAAAGCAGGTCTCCTGTGAAACACACTGGAGCSCATTAAAGAAAGGATTGTTTGCCAAACATTGTTGTATGTCCTCCCGAGACCATAAAAAACATTGTTAGCTGAAGTAATAGTGGGAAATGATTGCATTCCTCTATCCTCCTCCTCGCCGCCACATGCAACGTGACCGCAAGCCCTTAATGAAATCTGTGAAGAGCTCTACAGTAGTTACCTTGAAAACTTTTTTATTGCCCTACATTTCTAGATAACAATGTGATGTTCTGCCTCTGTCCAGCATTAACAGTGCCAGCTGAGGGATTGAGATAGTCAACATCAAACAAAGGTACCTTGAATTTTTAATATTAAATACTTGCAGCAAAATTTTAAATAGTCAAGGGTAACTTTCTGTGTTTACATATTATTATCAGAATAACAAATAGCTTCAAGGATACAGCAACCTATTCTGTGCAAATGGAAAATGGTAAGATTACTCTTATACGTTATTTATTGAAAATTATTCCTGTGATTTTGTCCACTCCACTTTTTTTTAATTATGTCTGGCATGAACTTCAAGTGCAAAGATTTGAGATATTGCCAGAGAAGGTGGTATCTTAAGATGGGTCGTCTACTTCTGGATATCTGGGCTGTTATCTTCTCACTTGCTGCAAACATGCTGGGATTCATTGATACTTTGCCATAAAGATCCTTTTGGGGGATCTTGATGCATCCCCTTGGGTGGCAGAGCATTTCTCAATGGGAAGATGTGCTGGAAATCACTGGTGGAAATGTAACCGAAGAGCTGACTCCACATTGCCAGCTGGTGAGTAACCACCACTGGTGGCAATAGCAGGAAGTGGTGCCACAGGGTGGCAGCCCATTCTGTGAATGCATTCTAGGAAAGATTTTCTGGCTTCTTGAATAACTCCTTGTGAACCTTCCCTATTCAAAATATGAGGCCTTAGTTTTGGTGAAGCACTGAGATGAGATTGTAGTCTCTGTCCTCCACAGAGATTGTAGTTCCCTGAATTAAGTTTCAAAAAAATTGCACAAAAGGTAATGTTTTCTGAATATATTTTGCTGGCAGGAACTTGGAATCAAAGCCCTGCTAGTGTCAATAGGTAAAATTCCTCTAGTTTTGTCCTTTATTTAGTATCACTTCATTGATTTTTCACTGATGTTTATATTCTACTTAGTTTCAAGTGCAAAGAGATCCCAAATCTCAAAGCAGAACTTTGCAAGACCAAGTTTGTATTTATTTTTTAAGGCAACTCTGTCAAGTTTTCACTCATAAAGGATGCAAGCTAAAAGTCCAGTTAGAACAAGGACCAGGATCTCCCAGAAATCTTGAGAATGATGATCTTTAGTGTCCAATAAATCACATAAAATTAGGCAGAATACATGTCATCTGGAATTTAGTTGGGGTCTTTTTTAAATTTAAGTGTGGTACCATTAAAAATAAGAATAGAGTCACATGCATGGGGGCTGTAGGTTCTTTGGGGATTTTTGAAGAACATTTGAAAGCAGACTTCGGCTTCTCTGCTAATTTCTAATCAGCGTAATGCTTTGTGATGCAGCGTGCATACAGCCACAGGCAGATCTGAATGGGCACACTAGGGGATAGAGTGGAAATTTCTTGCAGATGGTATTTCAAAACATATTGGTGATTCAAGTTAAGTTACCAAAAAAAGACAAATACTTTCGACTATAGAAAGATCTGAGTGTGAGTTTTTAGCCGTTTTTCATGTTAATGAAAGGGCTTGTTTTAAAAGTGAGTGGAACTAGTTCTAGCATTTTTTATCTGTCTAAATAGATACAAATATTAGACCATGATGATGTATTTCTGATGATATTTACCTGAGAAAATCAGAAATAGCTCCCTGAGATATAGGGCCTCTTACTTTATATGTGTAGCAGCTGCTTTTGAGGAGTCTAGTAATCTGAAATCTAAGGGGTTAATACTGTTTGCGAGTGGGGACCACCTTCATATGTTAACCACACATATGTATTGGGCCATCAGTCCCTGATTGCCAGTTCTTAAGGCTTTCTACAATACAAATCAAATAATTTGTCTGAGAGGAGGGAGGAGTCAAGCCTGGTAGAGCAGTAATGGTGTAAGAAAACAAGAGATCCATGTGTGTGTTCTGTGTTTTTTTCTATCCAAACTGACTGCACTGTGCGCATAAATTAATCCCAGTTGCAGAGGCTTGGAATTTAAAAAGAAACAAAAAAGGACAAAAATGATTATCTAACTCTCAGAAAACCCCTGTCCCATGGTTCCCAGTGTAACTTCATGGAGAGCTTTATCCTGTCTGAGGATCTGCCTCTGTCCTGGCTTGAAATGGTTCTCTGTATTACAGGACAGAAATTCCTATAAATTTGGATTTTTTTTTTTCCTCAGGAAATGGGATGGAGAAGAGAGAGTTCTAAGGCTTAGAAGGCTTTTATTTTAAAAAAAAGCTGCTGCTGTTCCTCATTCTGCAAATCATACAGGCATGAAGTCCAATTGTTCAGTCTGAGAATGTGGGAAATTCCTAGGAGCAGAAGGATGCTGGGAAACGCATGCCTCTGTTGCAAGGGGAATTAATGTGATGGTTAGGGCACAGGAGTTATTTGGGGGGTTGATTTCACGTAGCACAGGTTAATCAGCCTGTGCAGACTGTCATTCTCCTAATTCCTCTGTCAGGGTGCATTTAGGAACCTGGTATCTGTTGAAACACCTTTTGTTAAAGTTGTACACAGCACGTCAGTGTAAAGCTGCAATTGATCTGAACAAATCAGTTCCCGCCACAGCAAATACAAGGAGCTTCTAAGAAGGATTGGGAGGAACTCACATAAAAGTTACAGAAAACAAGATGTTACCTTTTTCCCATGTTATGTTTCTGATCGATATTAAAGGACATTTTTTCACTGATACAGGAAGTATTCGAGATTAGCACAGGAACAAGGATTTGGCCTGATCTCTTTCTGAGGAATATGTGTGATTTCTTTCTTAGATTTTTGAGTGCAAAATAAGAGAAAAAGGCAAGCAGGTATGAGAAAAGAGCTGCTGAGAATTCCAACAGTATGGGGTAGATTTAATATCGCTGTTTATTATAACCCTGAAAATGACCATGGACATCACTGTGTGCCAGAAAGCAGAGGATGGATAGTACTAGTTGACTTCCCTTGGTTCCCCTTTAATATGAAGCACTGAAGCACCATGGGATAAGGAGCAGATGCATTATGCACACAGGAACAGTTAGGGGCGTGTCTTTATTTTAATGAATTTCTTCTTCTTCAAGGCTAACTGCTGAGGACTGGGAGCAAGTAGTGTAGCCAAGGGAGCAACTGAAGTCAGATCAAAGTTAGTTGGCTAAGTTGACCATTTGCAGACTGTAAAGTCCTGACATAGGAGTTTTTTAAACAATGCATACAATGAAGATGATCTSTCATACCTACAGGAGCAGTAGAAAAGGCAGTCGTTTCTTTGGCATTACATTTYGTTCTTGCAGCACTGTCATTCTGTTTGCTCTTTTGAAAAGATTCAGGCATTAGGGCTCAAAATTGGCTTTAGTTGCTTTGGCAAACCCTTGCTTTGCTGAGGACCCAAAAATGAATGAATGGAGGAAGTCAGTATTAATGCCGAATGTCCAAATACTGACAGGAGTGTCATAGTGCTTGCAGAGGTAGAGGAAAAACTATCCCAATTTATTTTGCTGTCACTTAGGGGGAGGTAAAGCAGTYGCCCCCAAAACTGTTCATCAGTGTTGATGGCTTTATGGAGCTGCCTAGCAAGCTTGCAGCACCAACCAGGATTGCACCTTATCTTGTATCTGCACATCCCCAAATAAATTCAGGTGAGGAAAAAGGAGAATGTGTTGATTTTCTTTTGTAATGATAAATCAAAATGAAAGCTGTTCCACTGGGCAGCACAGGTCTGGGAAGGAGTAGCCATGGTGAAGACACCCCTTACCAGATTTTATAGACTTTTTATGAAAGCAGCTGTGGCTTCTTTTTAGATTAGTTGTAAATATAAGAGCTGCTTCTTTCAACGTACTTAGAGCATCAGTTTTCTGTACCAGTGCTCCTTTCTTCACATGTGTGAGTACTTATGTGATTCGTACAGAGCGCCATCCTTGAGCTGAAAATGGGGAGAAAGTTGGAGCAAGTCTTGAACTCCAAAGTTTCCTGKTTTTTTTCCTTTTGGATAGGGGAGAAAAATCCATCCTCAACAGAAAGAGAATGTTATGGAGTAATACAGTTAATACCCTCTGTTGAGAAGAAGAATTAGTAAGGAGCTGGAATCCTCTGCCTGATGGATTCAGGATCCATGAAGCTCATCAGTTTTGTAGCCTGTCATTGCTTTTGCCGCTGACTGGTCAGCAGTTGAGTCCCRTGCTGGCAAAGGACGTGTTTACACTTGTCACATTTTCACTGTTGTGCCAGTGCAGAACAAGAGAGTAATGCCAGTTTATTTCTGCATCTGAAAAGTTACTATTAAATCTAGCAATAGCTGTAAAGCCTCAGTAGCCTTCTGGAGAAAAAAATCAGGCATTGAGCTGGCCTCTAAATTTAGCGAGTTAGCTGTCGTAAGTCTTCTGCTGTTCCCCCTGAAGTCACAGCAACATTTAGGTACTAAAAGGTAAGCATGAGTGTGCGATTAATCTGAGCCTTGGGTTCAACTGGGGTCACAATAYGCATTGATCTGGTGGTTAAAAGTAGTATTTGCTAGCAGTAATGAGCAAGGATTCAATCATCTTTTTTAATATTTATTTTCCTCCTTTCATTGACCGTATGCMCACCAAAGGGCTTGTTCCTCTTCTTTCTCCTGCTGTGGTTATAAAACATGAACGCAGACTAACGTGCAGTCTTCCCAGGATGGAGCACGTTGGGTTTGCTTTTGTGCTAGAACTGCAAAGGAGGTTGCTGCAGGCCCTAAAAGTTTGTGAAGGAGAGAAACTCACTGTCATCTCCATCCCAGTGGTTCATTGGAAAAACATATCCTGTATTATATACTTTAAAGATTCATGAAGCAGCTTTAGTTTTGTTTGCATTTCTTCCTGAAGGGTAAAGCTGTCAGAAGTCTCTAAATGTATTGCCAACTCCATTTCCAAACTAAGTATATTAAGGTCTGCAAGCAAAACTAATTTTTGATGTTAGTAAGTTTACAGACAGGAGAGGAGGCAGGAGAAGGGGACTAGGAAAAATTTTCTTTCCCTGGTAATCCACTGAACTACCAGCACTGCTGTAGTGCCAGCCCTTCACAAAAAATAGTGCAACTCCAACAGAATGGAAGACCAGCTTGGATAAAGAGGGGACTTCATGCATTTCTGTTGGAGCAGATACAAATAGAGCAAAAACAATCAAGGAATGAATGAAGGTTTAGACAAAAGGTTTCCTTCTCTCTTCTGCCTACAAGCCCACAGGGCTGCCATGAACTGGTTGATGTGCAGCTGAGAAGCTTTTGTTTTCTCAATGCCCCAGTTTCTAATCTGCAACCTTTTCTTTGGTAGTTCATGATTGTTTTTTACAAGGTTCTGGTCTGTCAGCTGGAGAGTCTTTCCGGTTTCTTTATGCCTGTGTAGGCAGTGCTCACAGTTGGTCTTAAGGGGCTGGGAAATGTTAATCTGAGAAACCAGTTCTATGCAAGGGAGACCATGAGTGAAAATCGTCTCCAGAGTAGAGAAAAAGGATCTGACATCCAGCGCTCTGTCATGTACAAAGGAAATACCTCTGGGTTGCCAGCCAGGCTCTGCGGTAGCCAATACAGAGCAAAAACCCTCAAAGAGTCTTCCCAAGACAGCAGCAGAATGCCTCAGGCTTGAGGCTTGGTGTGTTGTATGAAAGGTGCCTGAAGGGCTGTTTCGCATATCAGGTCAAATCCATTCTCAGCTGGCCCATGGAAATGATTAGCTGTGGCATCRTCAGCCTTTGCTTGGAATCGCTAGTCCTAAATGCATCCAGCGGCATGCTTCTCTCTGCAGCGCACACATCTGCCCTGGAGAGAGGCATTGCTCCTTGTGCAGACCTGAATTCAGTTGCCAGTTGTAAAAGCTGATGACAGCTTGCAGTACTAATGTAGGATCAGAGTAATAGCAAATGTGAGCGATGCCTGGCCAGCTAGACCGTCGCTAACTGCCACATAGCTCAAATCTCTGCTCTTTGATAAGTTCTTCTGAACTCGGTAGTGTTAGACAGATGTTAATGAGGTTAGGATTTGACTTTCAATTRTTGTAATTGTCCTTGCTCACCCGGTAGCTGCAGTTCGTAAGTGATCAGACCTACAGCAGGAAAGTGTGGAGAGCTTGGCAGGACTCCCTCTTCCCTGGCTGAGTGCTGGACTTAGTGCACGTGCTGTGCACTCTCCGAGCATGGCAGTGAGCCTCTGCGCCCAGCGAAGGGCTGCCTTAAACACCAATGCACTTTACTGCACGTTATCGGTGCTGCCAGAAATGGATGATTTCTTACATTCTTAACTAAGTCCTTTTGGTGATCAGGTTGAAGCATGTCAGGGTCTATTTGCTGGGACACCTTCATGCAGTTTGAGGTCTTCATCTTCTGGTTACTTTTCATCTCAAAATGGTTAAAGTTTGAGTTTGATGTTAAGCTTCTCCATCTGTAGCTCATAGGTTTCCTGCCTAATGATTTCGCTCCACCTCCAGACAGCTGCTCCAACTGTTTTCTGAGAGGATGCTTTATGGCTTATTAAAACTAATTAGACTTGTTATGGCCGTACTTTTTTCCTGAGACATCTCTAGAGTGATCTCTTATCTGCCGCCATTCCTCAAGACCAAAGTCAAGGGCTGCCCTGAGGACTTCACATGTCCTCCTGACACTCTGACTTCTCGACATTTCATGCAGGGAAGAGCACATTGCTGTGGGAGGGGAGGCTGCTGCTCTGTTTTTCACTGAAAGACGAATCAAGTTAGTCTGATACGCCCTAGAAGTCAGAAAGAGCAGAACTTCACTTTCATCCTTTCTCTTTCATGTTGGCTTTCCAGACGAATACACAATTTTGTTTGTGGCCCAGAGACATCAGGAATCTTGAATGTCAGCAAAGGCAGGTGGTGTAGTTAATTGGGCGTCACAGTCCGTCACAGGTGAGAAGCTATAACCAACTGGCAAGGTCATGGCAGCTACCATGAGCACATATTCCAGTGGTGCAAGCCCCAAGGTGCCTAGTGGCAAGTGTAATTGTCATCCCCATGTAGCAAATCTAGGCTCCTGTGTCCCTCTTTTGTGGCTGAAAGGCCTCATGTTCAGCTTGCAGCAATAACCTGCCCCTTCAAATGAGGAAAAACAAAGCTTTTGGATCTTGGAGTGGCTTTGTGTTGCCAGCAAAGAGCAATTAATCAGTAACAAACCATTTGTTGCATTTTTTTACAAGTTATTCCATAATATTTATGCCCTAAGATTGAATGGCTCTGATCAGGTATTACTGAAGTTGTTTCTAAGAGTCTGTGCTGTGCTTGCCATGGCACAAGTGACTGGGTTATCCATTGCAATGCACTCCGTCTGTTGTCAGCATCCCGGCAGGAGTGAAGTTGTTAAGACATTGTAACGGTATGGTGGGCATAGTTGTTCTTTGATGGTGGAGCATAATTGCGTGCGACTATTGCTACTGTCACTGTTTGGCTTGGAGCGTCAATTGCTGGTTAGGGTTTCTTGGAATGAAGGAAGTATTAACTGTAAATTGCTGCGGCTGGGATCTAGTTACAGAATACATTGGGAAACATTTGGGCGCCAATCCAACAAAGCACTTAAGCACCCACTGATTTTTCAGAGAAGGCCCATTGCCTGGGATTGCTGGTGTTCTCAGACATCCTCTGAAGTGTTTGTTAGTGGACCAGTACTTTTCCCTGACTACCTCAGCACATCCATCTCATTTTCGGAAGTGACTGAAGGAGGTGAGAGTCCAAGGTTGACTGGAAATCTGCAGGAAGTAAACTCCTAAATCATTAATATACTTTGAAAAGTTTACTCAGCTGGACAGCTTTTCTTGCTGTTCTTCAGCCTTGCTGTAATAGATAAAATTACGACACCTTTTTAACCTCTGCCAAATTCTGAGATCTGCTTTTGTTCATCTAGKTATTCCTGTTGTAATTGGGTTACCCTAGATATTCTAATATGTGATGATTGGAGCACTCTTTCCAAATACAGACATAATGCAGTTTTTCAGCTATGTCCTGCTGACAGAGAAGGGGGAGAATTCACAGAAGGAAGTTACAGTCTGAAGTGACAAGAGTGACTTAACCCAGGAGGGATAATGAATTCAGAACAGCCCGTTATCAAAAGCAGCCCAGTGGTGCCCTGTAATGTGGGTAGTTGTTGAGCCCCAAGGCAGGAATAGAGCCTTGTAAACAGGAGAGCACTTAGAATCGCTCTTAGGATAATAATGCATTGATTTAATATGAGGAAGAACAGATAGATCAAAAGTGGAGGTTATGATTTAGATGTTGAGTTGGAAATACTGATCTTCTCAGAACATATGTGGGAGGATGGAGAAACAGGGCTGGAGATTAGCCCTACCTAACCTGTCAATCTGGACAGAAAAGTAGGTCTTGGTCCCCAGGCGTTCCAGTCCACTTACCAGGAAAAACAAATACTTCTTCCTTCAGAAAAACTCAGCAAAATTTCTTGATCAGAAGGCAAAGGAAGCCCAGCCTAAACCACTGTGGTCTTGCACTATTTCAGCAGTTTGCAATTATTTTCTAGCCAAGATACTTTGCTCCTTCTACAGCTACCACTCTACCTCCAATGCCTGTGCCCATCTTTCCTTGCCCTTGCTTGCCCCTCTGCATTGCAAATGCTGTTTTTGCTGCCCTCTCATCCTCCCTGTTCCTCCTCCTCCTCTGCCACAGCATCCCTTCATCTCCCCAGGCTTTGGCCATGCTTTTTTTTCCTTCACTTCTTCCCTACTCCTCCAAGTGCTGATGCGGGAGACGTGGCCCTGGGTGGGCTCCCTCTGCCTCACTCTCCCTGGCGATGCACCCACTAGTTGGTACCTGTCTGATTTACTGAAATGCAATTTGCTGTGCCCTGCTGATACAAGTGAGGCACGGAGGCAAATTGCTGCCAGATCAAAGATGTCCCTAATCAAGGGAAATCTTGCAAGGTCCGTGCTTTTAGCTGATGGCTGTTTTGTGTTACAGAAATATTCCTGATGGATTTCTTTGATACGTTGGTGTGGTCAAGAGGAAAATCACATTCAAAGAGAAATTCAAAAAGGAGGCTATATCAGAGCAGTCACAGCTCCTGTAAATCTCTGTCTTTGTTCTGGGTTTATTTTTAGGTTGTATACCAATCCTATGTAGAAGTTCGACCCAGTGGTGGTCTTTATGGTGCAGGTCACTRGCAAGCAGCCAGGACGTAGCCATAGTAACACCGTAATCAATGCCGAGTACTCCAGGTCTCTCAGCAAAAAGTGCTGGGATGAGTAGGAATTATGAATAATTGCTCTTTTCTAGAATTCATAACTGATTTCCAGAGGTTACCCAACAGTCAAGCGGTTGCTCTCCCCCTACATCCAATAACTGTGGATAGTGGGGAGAAAAGTGATCATTATGCCAAAGTAATGAGCAAAGAGGTCAGAAAGTTTGATAAGAGCAGGAGAAGTCATTTTCTGTGATATCATTAGCAGTATTTTAGAGAGCAGGTTTAGTAATTGCTATGGTAATTCTGAATGGCTTTTGACTGTGAGAACATGTAGGTAATTTTTTAAAGTTAGCATCTTTGCTAGTGGGAGAGAATTTCATTAAAACAAAGCAGCAGGGTGCTGCAGAGGGGCACGGATGGTGCTTGGGGGAAGCAGCGGTTCTGCTCTGTGCTGCGTGACTTTGCAGCTCCCTCCTCCGGGCCTCAGTTTTTCTTCTCAGAATGGTCTATGGTGACTTGTATGCATCAGTGAGCAAGCACACGAGGGAACTGGGAATCTCAGCAATTAGCTGGATACCGAGGTGATGTCTCAGACAGGGCAAATCAGTTTTATAAATATCCCACTGTAGGCAAGTCTGTACAACAAACAAGCATCATATGTTTGTTACTGCTGCGCAAGCAACAATTCAGAAATGGAAGCAAATGCTCTTTGTCTGGGCAAATCCAAAGTTTGCTTGAGTGGGTCCTGGTTTTATGAGTATGAGATCTAACTCGGGGCTAATGGCAGAACTTCAGAGGTTTCCTCGGGAGCACGGGCAAGCCACAGCATGGTGGGGTTTTCCAGGGTGTTTTTGAGCAGAGTCGTTGATACTCCCGTGGTTTTCATGAGAAGCTTTTAACCCTCCAGAAACTGCGTTCCCCTACAAATCTGTATGCATGCAGATATACTTGCGTTTTCACCAAGCTGATGAAAAATTAGCTGCCCCCAGCTATGCCGCTTCTCTTCAGCTTTTGCTGGGTCTTCATTTGCACTCAAATGAAGCTTTGCTTCGGAGCTGCCATTTATCCAGGTAGGTTAGAAAGAACAAGGTGGCAAATCCACGTGTGCTGGAGAGCGAAGGAGGATGGGGGGACAATTTGTTTTCAGTGTTTTGCTGGGACTTCAGTTCTTCCTTTGTTCCCTCTAGGTGCAAACAGATGACTTACCCCGATGACCTGCCCCAGATCTCCGTGGTCTTTATATTTGTCAACGAGGCGCTGTCCGTCATCCTGCGCTCCGTGCACAGCGTTGTGAATCACACCCCGTCGCACTTGCTCAAAGAGATCATTCTGGTGGATGACAACAGTGACAATGGTGAACACACGTAACTTTTCCTCTAAGTACTGTGTCCTGTGTCCCTAATGGATGTGAAATGCAAATCAAAAGGAGTTTGGTTACTTCAGGCTTGAGTGCATTTTTTTAATGTTGGACTGAAACAGTATTGAGTCAGTCTGCATTTAAACAGCTGGGGAGGAAGGTCGTATGTGCAACCACTGATTTATGGCCCAATAATAAGTTGATATAAATTAACTTACCTCCTTTGAAGTCAGTAGAATTTGCAAGAGTTTGTTTCTTTGATGAGGTGGTCAATTGGCCAGTTTCACAAAGCTATGAATAAATATTTATTATTTATATAACAAATAAACGTTATGTGGATAAACCCTGCTGATTTCATTGGAATTCCCCGTGGGATGAATGGCATTTGTACAGGCAATCTTAATATAGAAACAACCCTTTTCTCCAAGTTTTCAGGTCCAGAAGAATATCGTCATTAACAGACCAAAAGTTTAAATTCTGCTTCCAAAGAAAAGTAAGGCTACAGATTCTCCTTAAAGATAGTTTCAGCTCTTACATGGAAGCACACCCTGCTTTTGCTTGATTTATCTGGGTGTTAATAATACTGGATTTTGCTTTTGCTTTTGCTTTTTTTTTTTTGATGTAGGAAATAAATTAGATCTGAGAATGAAACAACAAAATGGACACACAGCACCTGCAACTTGCAGGTCATGTAATTCATTAATGTAAAAATAGCACTTCTATTAACAGCCATCAAAGTGAAAACACGCATGAGCATGTGTAGGCTGCTAGTGATCCGCGTGTTTTGTAGGACACTAGGGCAAGAAGCGCCTATAGGAGGCAGGTGGCTGATGGAGTTGTTGTGTTTCAAGTTGTTAGAGCTTAGACTCCTAGAACTGTTGCAGCTTCTCAAATCATATTTGTTAAAATAAGGCTTCAGGTTTAGCATTTCCTCCACTACTCAAGAGCTTTAAAACTTTCAGTTTTTAGTTGCTGTTCTTTTTCAAGAACCCCAAAGAGAACAGAGGATTGAAACAAACCATTAAAATACAAGTAAGCCCCAAAATAGATAGGTTCAAGAAACCTCTTGTCCAATTCTGCTTTCAGTCACAGCAGTGTAACCTGTGGAGTAGATATCTAAGACTGCAAAGTGTTTCAGTCRGTGTAATACAGAGAATTGGACTCATGGTTTCTCAGTGAGCTCTTATGTGACTTTTCTCCATCGTTCTTCTAGGTAAGTGGAGATTTATCAGGTCTTTGATTTGGATGCTGATGATTCTGCTGTGTTATATGGATCAGAAAAATGAAGTTTCTCATGTCTTGGAAGCTTCTACTGGTTTTCTTAATAAATATATATGAGTAAAAGTCTCATTGCAAATAAGTTGTAGCATAAATGGATTACTAAACTAGACTGATTTTTTTTAAATATGTAGACCATTTTAGTAATTTGCCTGTTTATAAGCCTATTGAAATGAAGCTGAATAAAGGAGTGAAGGAGTTCTGCCCTACCTGTGGCTGAATGCCTGAAACTGAACAGAGAAAAAGGAGTCTGTTTGAAATRTTCAATGTTTGTTTAGCTTAAAGAGTAAGAAGCCTGGTGTTGAGGAGTCTTAATTATATTTAAGGGGAAAGCCTTAAAATTAAGGGAAATTGATTCTGATCTGAATAAGGTCTTAATGCAAAATCCATTGAAGTTGCTTGTCAAACTCTTACTGATCAGCATAAATCCACCAGTCTTCCATGTTATACTGCCGTAGGGTCAGAATTGCTCCTGTAGAGGCCACTTGCAGCCTGCTGGAAATGATCAGAGTGTTAGAACAGTAATTATTTTTAAAAACATTTAGACAAACTACCTCTCTAAAACAATATGCACATCCTTGAGGCCATATTATACCTGTGTGAGTCTACAGTAACTGCTCTGATGTGTATAGGGTTTCTCCTAGCTGATATCCCTGGAACTGATCCTTGCCACAGTTGCAGTACTTGGTTTGTATTCGTGAAGGTGACTAAAGATTTGGGAATATTTAAGAATTTCTTTCCCTGAATAAATCAGATTCAAATGTAATATCATAAGGCTATGGTTTTTTTTAATTCTGAATATTTTTGTGTTTCTTTGCCCTACAGTTGAGCTAAAATTTAATCTGGACCAGTACGTCAATAAGCGATACCCAGGCCTGGTGAAAATAGTGCGCAATAACAAACGCGAAGGACTGATTCGAGCCAGAATCCAGGGCTGGAAAGCAGCAACCTCTCCTATCGTTGGTTTCTTCGACGCTCATGTTGAGTTCAACATTGGCTGGTAAGAAGTTTTGATAATAATGTTCTTGTCTTACATTYTGTATTCCCGCAGGAAGAGCAGTACCATTACCCTGTGCCCTGCCTCTCAAAGGCTGGAAAAGAGATTGGCTCAGCCACAGGGGAGCTGCAGAACTGCAAGGATGAGATGGCTGTAGGCTGGTGTTATCACATTAGCAATTACATTTGAATATTATTCTTGATTGTTGCAACATCACTGACAGTCTTCTGCAAGGGCTGCAAGATCCATTAAAAGCTGCTGTCCCGGCTCTAGCACAACTTGCTGGAAAGGGAAGCAGTTTAAACTGCCGTGAACCAGAGGCCTCCAAAGCAGGCAAATGGGGAAACMCCTTTAAGGAGGTTCTGAGCTCAAGGCAGATGGATGCTTTCAAGTACTTGTATTTYATCTCCTTGTCATTTTCTATCATTTCTTCTTAGAAACTTGAATACAAACCTGATTTCCTCATAAATTTTCTTGCATTTACATTTGAGGGAAACATTGAATTATCTCCTGTGTTTTTAATGGGGCTTGAAATTAGCACACCTTTCCTCATCCCCTTTGTTTTGCAAGGGAGCAATATTAACTCTGGTAAGCAGTTTTCAGCTTAATGGGCCAGATCTTCAGCTGGAGTAAATCTTTGCAGCACCACTCAGTGGCCAATATTTGGCATTACTGGAAGTCAGGTCTGACGGAACTGATATGTACAGTCAGCTGAAAAAGGGCTTTGGGGACCTGCAGTATGTGAAATGTATATTTTTGAAAGTGGGGCTGCTATTTGATAATGATGATGCAGGATTACAGTGGAGCTGATTGTGCTCTGCGGTTCTGGGAGATATCCCGAATTTAAAACTTAAAAATAGCTGCACTTAAAAACAGAGAGAAATTTAGTTGCAAAGGAATGGAGTGTTTATTTTTATATGTTCATGAATATCTTTATCAAATGGAAGCTGCAATAAAATAAGTCTTGTTGTAGTGCACCTGGTTTATATTCATCCTTTCTTTTTTCCCATCAAGCACTATAACAGCAGTTGTAGTAATTTTCTGTAAGCTTAAGAGCTGAGTTTAATTTATTTATTTACTTTTAAGCAACTGTATCTTTCAAGTCATTGCAAATGTGAAYGTAGAGTAGTATCAGCTACTGGACAGAATCTGGGACTGAAACCTGGCAGTGGTGAGAGCATGCTCTRGGTGCTCTCCTGGGCACACTCAGGAAAACACATTTACAGAATCTGTTGATCCACTCAACTGATATAGCTGTTTTTCTAAAACAAAGGCCACCCTCTGGTCCGCTTTGTGCTGAGATAAATTCAGCTGTCTTTGCAACAGGGATGGTCAGTCCCTCACTACATTCTTCCCTGAGCTTTATGGGCACATTGCCTTGCCCATCTCCTCTGAGCCTTCTTCCGCTRTTYGGGTTTATTGGTTGGTCACAGCAGTAAATGAAAGTGTGTGTGTATCCAAGAAAAAAGGTATTTGTGGTTACTGCATCCTTTTCAGTATATGCTCCCCTCAACAAATGCATTTTAAGTTTCAGTAATACTGTTGAACCTATCTCTGCAGCTGCTTTGAGACAGCTTTGCTTCTGGAGTAGCTACAGAAGATGAATGAGAATAGCAAACATGCATCAGAAGCGTAATACCTCTTTCTTTCAGAGTAACCCGTGAAGGCTAACAGTGTTCCCTTTTAGTATTCCCACAATTCTTCCCCTCCGCCTTTGGGCCCACAGGCAACCATMTCCATCCTTCTTCTATCTGTTTCCTCCTAGTTTTAATTCTGTCCCTCTACAAGTGCTCATGTGATGGCCTGTCATCTTGAGTTTCATCTCATCACCTTCCACTTAGGAGGGACTGGAAGGACAGCTTCCTTCTGGGCAGCTTTAACTTTTCCCACCAGGTTAGCATTACCCCTATCACATAACAGTATAAACTTGGTAGTCATGCATATCTTGTTAAAGCACTGCTGTTCTTTTCTCCTAGTTAGTCTCTCCTTTTGGGTGAACATTTCCCCCCATTTTAAGTGTATATTCATGTATTCAGAGGCCACGTGGATTGCTCCCCCTCAGAGCTGTCTATGGATTATTTGTGAGTTAATTAAAAAGAAGCCAATTCTTTTTCCTGCAGAAAAGAACATTAGCTTTTTGTTTGGTTTATGTTCCATCTGAAAGTCAAGTATCTATAGTGCAATTTTAGTTTTCCACTCAATGGCTGCTTTATCTGCTTAATCAGTTGGAAGATTAATTCGTAAAGAATCAGAGGAGGTCTTTATCACTTTCTTATGAAACATGCAGGACTGTGACAACAAAAAAACTTTCCGTTAAACAATTGTTGCCTCATTTAAGGATGAACTTTTGCCTTATATTGCACTAGAGAATTTTACAGACTTTCATAGCAAAACTCTCCAGGGGCACCACTTCTAAACTAAAATACAGTCTGGTAGGATATATTAAAAAAAAAAAAAACCTCTACAACCTGGCAGGTCAAATTAACTATTGAATTATTTATTTTACTGTGCTTAATTGCTGCTTTTTTGCCTCTCAGGTGTTGAAACAGATTAGTGCAGAGCAGAGATTTTCTACTGATCTGTTCCCCTTAAGACATCTGGTAGTGTGAGCTAATTCTACTGCTCAGACAGTAAGAGTAGAGAGGACTAGGTAAAAGGGCAGCCATTACTATTAATTCTCAAATGGAATTTTAAATGAAAAGTATGTAAAAATTTCCCTGTACAGTTTGTATGTAAAATTCTGCCTGTCCTGCAGTAGCACCACTTCTGTTTTTAATGGCTACTCACTGTCAACAGAAGTCAGTGTCTAGAGCAGCATCCCGGCAGAACCGATAGCAATGTAATGCTCTGAGCTCTCAAAATACACCCATGAATATTCACTGCTGGAGACGGCCTTCCTCTCTTCCTGGCTGCTGCTCTCTGCAGTCGGAAAGGCAGTGGGACAAGTGTCCTGGGGTTGCACGATTGCAAGGGGAAGTACTAATGGCCAAGAGGTGAACAGGAACAAGGTGGAAGGTGGCTCCCTGTGAAGGCAGCAGGATCATATTGCAGCTACATTTTATTCTTGCTCCTGGCAGGGCTCAGCAAGGACAGTGGCACATGGACATGCTTAAAACCCCTGGCRCTTGTCAAGTGCACTCATTTCAGTCTTAGCATAAAGCAGGATCTGCTCTCCCACTGTCGTGTTAGCTCAGAAAAGACAAAAGGACTTTTTTTTTTTCTTTTTCCAGTACTCTTGGAAATTGCTGTTCTGTGGTCCTCAGTCCCAGTTAGTTTTCTATGTATTGTACGGCTATGATGGGGAAAAGTAGCTACTTTCCCTCTGCCTGTATTTTTAACTATGGTTTCCAGAGAAAGCCATGTTACGCGGTTGTGCTGGGATGGAAATGCATCTGTCTGTCAGTCTCCAGTTTCAGCCAGATCTGACAGAAGGCGAAAGGTCTCGGAGAGATTACATTCCTAGAGGAGCTGTGGAAGCAGGCAATTGAATAGTGCTCCAAATCAGTACTGCTACTGAGAGGCTGCAGCATGAATTCATAGTGGAGATAGCTGTTAAAAGCACCCCAAATATGAGGGAAATGTGGGTGMAAGTTTGCACCTGATCAGCCATATGATCTACCCAAGGAGAGAGATGGTTGCAGTGTGCCAGACCTCATAAAGTCCGTTATTCACCAATCATCTCTGATGCTTCCTAATTTTGTGTCCTGTATTTTATAGGCAATACCCTTTTAGAGCAGGAAAAGGCCAGGAGTACGGTGGAATTTGAATAAAATTTAATGAGAAGAGTAAATGGAAACAGATGGTTCTGGAAAGATGAACGATGGGAGAATGTCTATGTTGTGATACTGGAAAAGCATTACTAAAAGGCTCCAGTGAACGGGAATATAGGAGGAGGTCCATATTTGACAGTTTACTGGAAAGGCAGCTATTTCTGTCTTTAAAAATGTACCTTTGCAGAAGGTCATACATTCCTGTTTGTGGGTATATTTAAGTCTGTAAAGTTCAGTTTTCCCTTCATGCCACTCAAGATTTCAGCAGTCTTGCTCTGCGAGTTTTGTATTAAGTCCACCCATTGTGCATTAAGCAGTACGCAGTAACACTGGGTACGGAGCATCTCATCCTAGCTGCTAATTGTGTTGCTGGAGACGTAGAGCATTATATAGCCTCCTGCCTTTGAAAGATGGGAGAGAATGTGACAAGAAGAGAACTGGAACACATGATGTTGGGGATCAGAAGAGAAAAGATGGCAGAGAATGGGGTGTTAATTCTCTGGGTGAGAAAGAGGACACGTTGAGTGAAGGAGGGCAGAAATCGGTAAGTGAAAGACAGAGACAACAATATATTGGCAGCCATAAAGAGAGTGCTAGGAGGCATAAAAGAGACATAATGATTGAGTATTATACTTGCTTCCTATCTTAGGAATTACTCTTGCACATATCACAGAGGTAATATTGGAGCACTGAATGGAGTTATGCAGTACTGTAGTAATTAAAATTTTGCCAGACAAAGGGGAAGTATCAATGAGGAAACGGTGGAATACAAGAATTTCATCAAAAAATTTCAATATACCAGAGAGACAGGGAGAACCTGACATGAGAAAGGASCTGAATTACACATCTAGTGTCCTTCAGTCTGTGCCACACACAGACCATTATTATAGATTATCCCTGAAGTTGGCAGTGCTTTAAAAAGATAGAAAATGGGGATTTTAATGAACTAAGAGGAAGAGCTAAAGATCAAGATCCCCAGGTCTGTGGATAATACTTTATAGGTGCTATTTTATACTGTAATGTGTAGTGCGGTTTGTTGTAGTGGCTCTAAGTAACGGATTCTCAAAAAAGTATGTGAAGCAAAGAGGGATCTGATTTCCTCCTAAACTTCAACTGTCTTTGTTCATCCCAACTACTCTGTAACGGAGACACGGTTACGCTTTGGTAGGGCAAAGCCACAAGTGCTTTTCTCCCCACTGAAAGTTCCCCTGTTAATGTTTTCAGGCAATATATTATAAGCTGGACTCTACCAGCAGGTAAACTCTCCATGTTGCTTTTCCAGTTGAGCTCACATGGCTCTTTGGAGCACCTCCAAGGTCCTCATGGATCATCCCTTCTAATAAGAGAGTGCTGAAGGTGAGGGTAGTAGTTCCTAGTCCTTGTCCTGTGCAGTTCCTCCCCTGCTGAGGGTTCACAGGTATCACTCCTGCTCAGGATGCAGTTTATTACATCATCCCTGGTATCGTGCTGAGTTGGACCTGGGAAGTTTTATTTAGGTGCTTATGCAGATGCAAAGGAGAGGACATGATTATTGAGGGAGCTTCTCCATTTCCAAAGCCTTTACTACTCACTTAGGATGAATCTGGTAACTTAATGGAATACATGTTTCAGATAGCAAGTGTCCTAATATTAGCTGAGTAAAGAGGGAAGCATGCAAGAGGCCATGTGGGCTTTTTGGATGTACGGGGAAGTGCCAGCTTGCATTCAGAGGACATGCCAGAAAAGCAGCTTCAACTATTCATCTACCTAAACAACCTAGACYGTTCATTGAAGCATCCTCATTGCTTTTCAGTGGTGCAGAAAAGAGCTATTCAGATTTGGCAGCCAAATGGCTGATCTTTAACTTTCCAGCAGGCATTTCTGCAGCGTTCACCCCGTTCTGGCTGGGGGTTGCAGGTCTGGAAGCTCGCAGGGCCTAGAGGAACGCTGATAGAGATGTCAGGTGCAACAGATGGGGAATTTGCTCTCTCAGAGAGCGAGGAAGGGAGTATGATTTTCTTTTTTTTTTTTCAGTGCTCTGAACACTTATTTACRGGAAAGATATTCCGCATGAAATATTCCTCGCTTGGCCTCAGTGAAAAATTATATATGTCAGTAGATTTGCTTGTCTGCATCTGATAAATGTATATTGTCAGTGAAATCTGAGGCAGCATATAAAWTCACATGCAAAATAAGCTTTCAATTTACACAGAATTTTTTCTTCAATTTCTGTGTTAAGTTTTTGCTTCATGATAGCAAGCAGTGGTGCAGCCAAAGTACAGTGTTAAACCCACTGAGCAATAAAATCTAACAGGTGAGACCACGTTGTCTTTCATTTATGTCATATATGGAAGAGCGCTTACTAGAAGAAAAAGGAATTCTGTTTTRTGAAAAGTAAAAAGCAAAAAAAGGAGGGGGGATGTTTTTAATATTAGTTCTTCATTTTTTATTGGAGTAAAAATTAGAATGGTGATGATAGGAAGAAAAGACATACACTTATCTCAGAACAACCCAAAGTCTAGGATAGTAGGGTGATCAYTTGTGACAGGGACAGAATTTAGGAGAAAACTTTCCCAACACAATCCCTGTCACTTAGGAGGTGGTTGGGTTTTGGACATATTCAGAAGAAATGTCATTTAGAAACAGAAGGGGATATTGACAGATGCATAATATAATCGATCTACCTAAGAACTGACAGGAGYTCTAGGTATTCGGGGCGAGCTCCTTGGTCGATGCATGTTGGCAAAGCTTCATGGATGTTGTGAAGTCCATTGAAGCGAGAGAGTTGTACAGCTGAGGCTCTGGCCTGCAGAATGCATATGATTGCTCTTAGATCACGTGTTTATTCTTGTGTTTTGCCTTTTAAAAAGTCTACTTGAAGTCAGCAGGTGGCTTTACATATTTAAAGGGAGAATTATATAATCATGTGTGCTGAGGAGCTCATTACTAACTAGTTTCATCTGTGCTTGGGAAGAAGCTGTTCTTTTTAGCTTTGTGAAAAAACAGACTTTCCCATTGGCATAGACACTCTGACAATCTGATTAGGATGTAAGATGGCATACAATTTTTGTTTGCTGTGATTTCCTCTGGCATTTGAGCTGCTCTGAGTTGGCCCAGTGTTAAACACAGAATGCATGTATGTTCAGAGGTGGACTTACAACGGGATTAGAGAAGTCAGTCTGAGCACAGTATGACCCCGCCATTGCTCTCGGTCTCCTTACTGGCTTACTTTATACTCTGGGTTAAATTCTGCCTTCCAATTCTTTTACCAACTCTCGTGTTTCTCTTGGGAGTGCTTATTGTTTGAGGCCCACAGTACTGGCTGTGCTAGAGCTTCTTCCGAAGTCAACGTGGGTGCTCAGCACCTTGGAAAATCCAGACCCACCAGTAGGCAAAAGCATTAAATGCATGAAATGTATGTGCTGTTTTCCGTGATATACTCCACAGTCTTTGACAAATCAAGACAACCTTTTGTTGTGATTCTGCTCCTGATCAAGGATTCCTTCCACAAATTCCCCATGAGAGTTTCTGCAAGAAGGAGTTGCTTAGCAAAGCACCCGTTGTGGATGTGCCTGCCAGCACGTCCTTGTACCTGTGGGGAGCCTGCTGAAATCATGGGAAAGCCATATGCTTTACAGAGTTTCAACCGTGCACTGTCAGCCGCAGGGCTGAGGCCTGGGAATGAGACTTCAGCAGTGTGCAACTAAATTTCTGAAACTGGAAATAAATCCCAATTAAAAATACCCATTAGCCYAGTGGAGTCTATAAGAGAACTAAATTTACTGTTCTCTCTCTTCTGGTTATAGCCATCCAGTAGCAGTCTATTCAGAAAGAGAGGAGAATGCTGACAAATACATATTTTTAGAGGGGACGAAAGGGAAGAACGTTTTTGTCACACAAATTCCAGCCAGAATAGTCTGCTAGGTTTTTATTAGATGTAAAAAACCTGGACAGGGCCAAGCACTACCTTTAAAGCTGAATGTTGCGATTATGTTTAGGTTACAGAAATCCATCATGTCTGTGAATATGCCTTGGAGAGTTTTTCCTCTTGTTCCGATTAATAATTTGTCAACAGTATGTGCTACTAAGTGCCTATAAAGTATGCTGACTTAGATACAGGCTAGGAACCTAATATTTCTGCATCTGTGAAAAATAGGGATGAATCTCAAAATTCACATCTGGCTCATGTACCTAATCAGTCAGGACTGAATCCTGCCTCACTGCCACCACTAGCAGTTCTGACAAGAGTTCAACACTGGAAATGCTGATGGAAGTAATTAGGGTTCAGTAATGTCTGTGGAAAGAAAACACTCCAGGACCATACTGCAGCTCATCAGCACAGCACATTGCTCTCTTGGACTTCACCRCTCTCTTTCACTCTTTCCTTTTTGTCCTAGGAGCTGCCAGGAGCACCTGACTTCTCCAAATGCATAGTGGAGAAGACAAGACAAGAGGGAAAAAAATCAGGAAAAGAACATTAATGTCTATAAAGAGGATGAGTAAATCCACATAATAATTTAGAAACTTAAATTTGGGGGGAAAATAGAAATTACTAGGAAAGATTTCGTCTTAATCCTTTCAAAAACCCTAACCAATTAGTCAAAGCCAGAATTACCAGCTAAGTTGACAAGGGACAGTGCTACTCAGCCCACAGAAACAGGTGATTGGATAAGTCCATTGAGTCCAATAGAATTATGCAAAGGCTGGACTTTGCTAGCAATGCCTAGCAATAAAAAATGACTCACGTTTCATGGATTACTTAAGATAAGCAATGTAAATGCAGTGCATTATCCAGTCCTGTTGAAGCTTACTGCACTTCTTCTGGCTATCCAATTACCTAGGCATCTTGGCAGGTAGAAAAGCAGAGCGCAAGCAGTTTCAGTGGTGTGAGGGCATTGGCAGAATCTGAGGTTCAAATATTCCTGTAGATCTCATTGAGATGAACTAGGACTTGGTGTCTGAATATCCCTCTCCCAGTCACCTCAATGGGATGGGAAGTTGATAAAATGCAGTTTCAGCAGTTGCTTTCATGCTGATTCATTCTGTATGCTTGGCATGGTATTGTACTTCATCTGTAATGTAAGGGTAGGGATACCAACACTGTAGTAATATCTTCAACATTTACATTTCTTGTGTGCAAGAGCCTGAAGTAGAACTTCAGCCATCACATGGGCAGGTCTCAGGTACCTCAGAGTTCATGCAAGTTCAGAATCTGAAACATCTGATTGGTAGATTGATAGACATTCATGAAATTTCATCATACAGTTTGGTCAGACTCTTGTATCAGACTCCAGAGATCCCCTTGTGTGTCATTCTGCTACAAAGCATTGAGTCAGGTGGTAATAAAACTCAGGCCATACACCTTGATAAACAGGGGACTTCAGTCAGCTACTGAACCAAGGATGTAGTTTGTCATGTCTAATATGATAGCAGTACCAGAGTTGGGAATGGATTGTTTTTTTCTGTTATGAAGAAAATGATGAGGACCTTGCTTAGTATTTCCAAGGCACAAGTATCAGATGAACATGATAATCACAACATGATTGAGGGCTGAAAATCAGAGTGTGTGTTAATATTTTCTTCATGTCCTTTCTCTCACCGTTATTGGGGATGGATTTAAACAGCACAATTTTAAATGTCTTGCAAAGTAGCAGTCTAAATTCCCCTTACAGTCAAAATAGACTCCTTTGGAACATTATTCATCTCACCTATTTTCAGTGTCTACCTTATTATGAGAAGAATCTTACTATAAAAGTGCCTGTGTCTGCCTCTGTCTGCTGAGTACGAAGGAAGTTCAGGCAATTACCTTGGATGTAGAGGTCTGTGTTGTAGACATCTGACATTAAGGGAGAAGAATTCTGCATCTCTTTTGGCTTTTATCTTTACATGATCTCAATCTACCCTTCAAAGTAAGATACTTGACAAAATAAGTGCACAAGGAAGAAGTCTAGGAGTACATGTAGAAATTTCAGAATAACTTTAAGCATGATGGACCGTATGGTTAAAGGGCYCTGTTTTGTATGAACATAAATGTCCATGAAATTGAGGACCTTAAAATTTGGTGACCAAAGAACACTAATGAAGAAAGGTAAAGTAGGTTTAAAATCTCCCAGTCTTTCCTTGCTTTTCAAAGACCTGTTTGCTGTAACAGGTATGAATAGGAATGACAGAATTTGATTCTTATAGAGGGAGCACATTTACAGATTTTTGCTTCAAAAAGCATGCAGTCAGTTTTCTTGCATTTGCAGAGCAGATCTGGAGAGACTAGGCTCAAAAATAATGTGTTCTTGCAGATTATGGGAGTGACTGCATGCAGCAGCTCTGTGTCCTGTGATACGCACAAGATCTGGCTAGAGGATCCAGTCCCTCTGCTCTGTGTCTTCCCTTCTGCACCAAATCTGTCCAAGCAATGCCCAAGGGATGCAGGAGTGCACCATCTTCTGAGATGTCATTTGGTTTGCAAGGGCACTAGAGTCAATTCTGGAATGAGGACCCTGTTAATGGTTATTGTTAATTATTGCAAATTGACTGTGCCAAAAGTAAGGGAGGGTCAGCAAACTGCCCCGAATGACTGCAGTACTGACTAGCTGGGCCTCTCTCTCTCATTCCTCCATGATTATTAAATAAAYGCAGATAGGAGACAGCCCCCAAGGTGAAAGAGCAGCAGGGTCCTCTGCCCTGTTGCCTATCGCTCAGAGCAGGGACAGGGACCCCCTGTCCTCTGGGCTCCTGCTGCAGGTTCTTCCCCCTTGAGAGCGACCTGCTCCAAGGTGATGTGTTTTTCCCACAACCACAAAGAAGAGGAGGTTCCTCTTCCAGACAAGCAGTTAGTGGCCTGTCATTAGTGACATCTATACCTGTTTGGTATTTTGAAAGCTTTAGTTTCTGAGGCCAGAAGGGAGGGGGCGAGCCTCTTGCTGGTAATATACACAGCAATTACCACAGCCACGGATGGAGGCACATGCTTTGTGATGGGAGAAGAGTGCCTGGCTGACGTCTCAGTTATTCTGCTGTAATTTCTTCTGCTGTCTCTAAGCTGATGAGTGCAGATATAATATGAGGAGAACAAAGYAGATTCATCTTTTCCTCATTCTTCCCTGCTTTCTTGGAGTAACAAGAATTTTTCTGTTGGACACCCRCTGTTCTTTAAAGTAGTTAATCTCATAACTATAATCTTGTGTAAATAACAGAAGCTGCTTATCCTGTTTTGGTAGGTCACATTGGCTCATTCTGGGTGTGCRTGAGTGTAGCCTAAAGATCTCATGAATTGGCATTCTGAATAATGTACTGCACTGTCCTGAATTTCTCACAGGTTTCTTGTCTCTCCAACAGAAAAAAAAAATTTTTTTTTACTTTTTGTCTGGGGTGCTGTTCTTTAAATGCCGTGCAACAAAAAAGAAAAAAAATGRCACATGATCCTGCTGATTAAGGAAATATTTTAAAGGCAAAAAGGTATTTAACATCCTGTAAGGGAACAGAGGTCACTGTACCTCCCCTGGCAATGATGCATTTTCATGTTTCTGTGGAGGCCTTTGGTATCTTGCAGGACTGGGCTTAGGCAATAGAAGTGCTGCACCAAAAATTGCCAATGGGCAGGCAGTAGTAAGACAGACCTCAGGCCATTCCAGTCACGAGGGATGCATTGACTTATTCCCAGAATAGATGGAGTAGAGTAACAAAACAGCATATGTTGCATACAGTATGAACAGCTTCTTGTTCGTAACCTTCCTGGCCAGGCTTTCAGGGAGAAGGCAAAGGAGTTCCTGCAACTTGCACAGTGGTTCTTCTCTTCCCACCTTTCTTGTGGTCATCTTTTTTTTCAAGCTTCCGTATTCAATATTTCTAGCATCCAGTTGATTAAATTCAAATGTCATTTTTCTGGAGGAATCCAAATAAAACCAGTTTAATTCTCTTTGACTTCTTTCCAGATGAAATACTGCAACACCTTGTCTTTTTGTCAGATATGCCCTTGTTTTACATTGTTTTGTGGTGTTTTATTTGCAGTAGCTCATCACCAATAATCAAGGGCATCACTGAATCTGTCTCTTTGTACTGATGGAGGGGCAGGTAGGAAAGAAGGAAGTGGTAACAAGACCTCATTTAAGTGAAATGGAGTCCATGTATGCAAAATAGGAACACATTGGTTATATTCAAGTACAGAGAAAATGCTGTTTCCTTACAGAAGAAATCAGAAATGTTGCGATACTTCAGTTTTAGATAGTGGAGGATGAAAATGGAGGTTGAATTAATTTCCTAACTTATCCCTTTCTGTTAGCCTACACAAGAAAATATATGGTAACAAACAAAACATAAAGTAGCAGAACTGAAACTACAAAGGAACAATTGCCTTTTAACCAACAGCAAAAGAATAATGAGAAAAAAATCAGTGTTCAAACCCTGACTACCTCTGTGAATCCCAGCAAACCACTATTCCCTCAGAAGAGATAGATGTGAGAGCGCTCTGTAAAATCTTCAAAGCTTATTTCAAGGAGAAACAGTTACAAAAGAGTGAACCAGTGGCTCTTTCTGATGCAGCTGAGAAGAGCTTTCTGCCCTTATGTAAGCCTGCTACCTCTTTGGATTGGTTTCTCTGTAAATTCATAGCAACTTCAGACTACCTTGGCGGCAAATGAATGTTTGCACTGAGGCTTTATCCTTTCCTGAGACGCTTTGGGATGTAGCTTCCGTTGAAAGCACATTGATGTTTTAAAGCCTTTTGAAATGATAGCGCATTTCCTGCAGCTTGCTGCCTTTGCACCATCTGGCAATTGAAACCCTCTCATCACCAAAGAGGTTTTAGAAGGCGTAACGTGGCCACGCTTGTCATTCAAACTAGATCCGATGGGGTCAGTTCTTAGAAAACAAGATTAAAGCCTCTGAGTAACCTTCAGGCTCATTCAGTCCCGGGTGTGGGTGGTGGTGTTCTTCAGGCCTTGTCAGCAAGAGCAGACTGATGTTAATCGCTAGCAGGCGTCCTTGTGGTGTAGCCAGCAGGAGATCATTTACTTCCAGTTGGTGACGGTGTCTCTCAACACGTGCCCAGTGCATGTTGAAATGACGATCTCCAGACCTCAGAATAAGCGTTTGGGAAAACTTTGTGYTGTTAAACCCTGGTAGGGTGCAATGTGGACTAGTGACCTTGAAGATGAAGGACTGTATCACAGTACAGCTCCATGGAGGCAGTAATTCATGTGCTGTTGCTGTGYGAGTTATCCCCCACCAAGCCCCCAGCTTGTTCAGGGTACAACACCTTCAATCGCCCTAGGCTGCRTTACAGGCCGCCATCTCTCTGGGTTGTTGCTTGCTGTGTTAGAGAACTTCACTTCACTGGCTTGTGAAGGGGTACTGGGATTACTGCGTGGCTCTAAAACATTTYGCTATTTTTATTGTTTTCAGGGTGGAACCTGCGCTTACGCGGATCAAAGAAGATCGGAAGCGGATCATCTTACCAGCAATTGACAATATCAAGTACAACACTTTTGAAGTGCAGCAATACGCCAATGCGGCCCACGGCTACAACTGGGGGCTCTGGTGCATGTACATAATCCCACCGCAGGACTGGCTCGATAAAGGGGATGAGTCAGCTCCCATCAGGTAAATCTCCCATGCGCTGTCACTTTGGTGCTAACAATGTTTCCGTCTCAGCTGCCTGCCGAGGGGGGATTTAAGCGAAGTAAAGCTGTAGGTTTTGTGCAGGGATAGTAAAATGAAACTGTGCAAAACAGATGGCTCTGCAAAGTCGTGGATGCGTGTGTCACATCTCAGGGCTGTGCCACAGCACTGTGTATGCAGAAATGCAGGTGCTCTTGTTGTGAAACTGTGTTTCGGGCTCACATTGTGGCCCTTAGTGTTTAGCAGGATCTATATTTTTATCTTTTTTTTTTTTCCCCCCCAGTGGACCCTAGCATGAATATTGAGCCAGCTAAATGTTGTGTGTATGAGAAATGTAGCTATTTTGTATGTGATTTCAAAGAAGCTAGCTTCACTTTGGGGCTGTAGGCAGCATTCTTGGACATCAGCCCAAACCAGAGCTTCCCAGCAGCACTAGTAGGAGATGTGTTAGCCTTGCCTTGTTGAAGAGTTGCTCTTTTCTTGGAGAGCCTTGCATGTTTTTCTGAATTTTTCCATTGGATGAATTTCAAAAAGAAACTGGACCATGTAGTGAGTGTCATTCTATTTTTTTCTGTGAGGTAACATTTTACCTGACAAAAGTGGTTTTTTTTAAGGAAATACTTTTTCAGGAATAGTGATGGTGTTTTTGAATTGTTACTGTCACAGTAGGAAAACAGGAACAGAGGAGAAAGGAGGTTTTTTTCCACTTTGTTTGAAATTCATGTCTGCTAGCCCTTCCTCTCTGGTGCAGATGGCTGTCTCGCAGCTCCTCTGAGATGTACCATGCTGGATGAAGGTTACTATTTTTAGTAACTGTTGAAATAAATGCTATAAAAATATGAAGCCTGAACATGCACTTGTGGCTTCTTTGCCCTATTTTTGATGTTTCTTAGGAAGAATTCAAATTACCACCTTAGGGTCATCTTCATCTTGATGTACATCAGTCTCATCCTAAAGTGAGCTGAAACTCTCCTGTGTCGTCCCAGCGGAGGCTCTGGCAGAGCTGATGCTCAGCTTTCCTTTCCTTCCATCACAGAGCTTGACCTGTCAAGTCCCGAGTAGTCCATTTCCAATCCATCACTTCAAACAACATACCCAACTGAAAGCATCCAAGTGGCCTTATGGAAGTAAAAGGATGTAGATGGACTGCTCACATTTCTAAGTGTTTGGTTGGATTGGGCCATCTTGCAGGATCCAGCCCTCATACAGAGAGTAATATTTCAATCTGTATTTGAGCAAGTTTTGCAAGTTGCTCTTAGGTTCATTCGCATGCCCTGTGATTGCAGAACAGAGCTATACAGTAGCATTAACCTTATTTATCAAAGAACAGCACTGACCTTCATCACTGACCCTTTGCTCAGCTTGAAACCTCAATAAGCAGGGAAGTAATTACTTAGGAAATCAGTTTTCCTGGATAACATGCCCTGCTCTCCTCAAATTGTTTTAAAAGTGCAGGTGTTTTATATCTGTTTCCACTCAGCCCTGAGAAATAGTTTATTGATGAAGAAAAATTAATCAGGTAAAGCTTTCATTTCTGAAATCAGGGTTTCAGGTTTTTTTATTCCCAAGAGGTTTTGCACACTTCATTACTTCCAGTTTATACATGGAATCACTGTATTAATTTTCACATGAGTCGTTTTAGTATTTGAATGTCTTCTGTTCTGGAGACAATGTTCACATAAACCTCAGCAAATTCCTCAGATATGATTTTCAGTGGAGGTAACTAGCACACTCCATAAAGTATGGGAGTTGCATCTGCAAAGCACTTCCAGCAATTCAACCACAGACCTTTTTAATAAGGAATAAGGAATCTCACCCCTGTGACACTGGGAGAGGAGTTAGTTTTCTTTCARCAGTATAGGCCTGCGAAGATGGGCTTTTCTCATGTTTATGTTCAGGTGCTTGCTAGAGTTATACTGGCACAGAGTTGGACTGAATCAGGTCCAAAAAATCAGGCAGAGTAGTGTAGAAATCTGATGCACGTAAGTGGCTGGCTCCCAAGAGCAGCAATTTTATTCTGAGCAGAACCTGAATGAAGAAACTCTCCAACTTGACAATGCATATGCTGCCCAGAGAGAGAGAGATGAGACGAGCGGAGCTAGAGTAGAGCGACCAACTCTTGCTGACAAATACCAGGAGTGCTGAGATGTTCTGATTACATAAGTATCTCTCCTGCAAATCATGAATTACATGCCCTAAAATGCAGAGACCTCAGTGTCGAACCGTGAACACGTACACATCTCCCTGGGAACATGTGCTTGGGAGGCAGTGATCTAAGAGAGTGGAGCATCCACTTTATAGCTACACGRCACTGATTTCTGATGGGCATCCCGAGCAGGAGCACCTGGATGGATTTGCTAAAGCATTTGGCTGTGCTGCTTTGTTATGCCTGGCTATAGAAATACAATGCAATTTTGTGGCCTTTAAGTGATATGTCAGCGTAATTACGGTAATGGAAAGAGAGAAAGTGCGAGTGTTGCTGATGAAAAGGGTCAAGAAGTCTGGCTTTAGAACTGGGGTTTGAAATACAATCACCCATGATGGGAGCTTACTAACTATAAAAATTTTCAGGTGTATTTTCAAAAGGCAGGGGAAATCAAAGGAGTGAGCAGACTTTTGCAAAAATCTCTATTAGTCTGGCACAGACTTTAATTTTGTAATGAGCTTTCTGCGCTCTGTACAGCAACTGTGATTTCCATTTCAGTCTGGTTTGCAAGGCGTGCAGAGTGGTCCACATTGAAGCTGTTTGTGCCTGTTTGGCCCATTCATAAAATTGCAAGACTGTTTATCAGAATGAAAACTCCAAGTTCGTTTAATCCTTGCTGACACTGTCCTTTCTAAGGTTTCTACTGACAGGGTCTTCAGCACGTAGGGTTTTGTTTTGTGTCGGTTTGTGCATTTTATAAAAGAAAAGGCTAATAACTAATAACCCCATGACTGGTTTTGCGGCTGATGTAGCAGAGTACTTACTCCCAGATCTCCAAAGGGATTTAAGATTTTCAGTGGAAAATGTGTGCCCCAGTATCGGTGCGGATCAGAGCCCTGTCATTTGAGATGTTTGGATTGTATGAATAAATATCCTCCATCTGCAGAATTGGGTGAGACATTTAGAAAGTAGAGGCCAATTTCTTTTTTCATCTTGGATTGCACAACAGATGTGCTTACTTCTCCTTTTGTTAGACGTGTGCTGATGTTTGAAGCCTGATCCTCTACCTTCTTGAACACTAATAGCCCTGTGATCCTGCACAGAGCCTTGCGGTGAGGGAACAGGAATTGTCTCTCAAGTCAGGGGGACACAGTATAGACAGTCATGCCAAGCACACACCATAAAACATCAGTTCAGCTGTTGTTGTCCAAGTGACAAAGGGCCGTAAAGTGTAAACAAAGGTAAAGAAATAACAAGAATAAAGTGTCAGACTTGGTAAAGATTTCTGATACAGTTTAAGGTTGGCTCTTATTTTATTCCATGATAATATTCTAAAATTCAGGACAATTGATGTTCCCCAAATCACCTTCCGCAGGTAATCCATTTTGCATGTTTGACATTTGAGATGCAAGATGTCTCTAACGTGAAGATTTAAATGAGGATTGTTATTTTGACATACTGTGTCCATCATGTTGTTTTCCATTTGCATTTCTGAGAACACACTGCCCAAAAACATCCTTATCATCTGGCCACAAACTGCGTAACCAAGAATACTGTTTCAGAGGCTTTCTAATTAATTTGACTATGCATTGAAAGAAGCTCATTTTTTTTCTGTATGCAGAAGATACTATAGTTTTTGGAACAGCAAGGGAGGCATCTGATACCCTGAGCTCTGTCTCTGGCCCTCTTCCCTCGCCTTCCACGATTTGATGGACTGCTCTGTGTTTGATTTCATGATCAGCAGCCACTAACGTTAGATTCATTAGTCAGCCTTGCTCAGCCACGCAGAGCACAGCTTTCGTTTTATCTTCCTCCAGCAGCAGTGGTGCATTACATTGTTGCATATGTTCCCACTTACTGCTTTAATAAGCTATAGCGTGGCACTGGTAGCAATGTGTATAYGCACACACAGAGTCAGCAACTCCTGAAAGCACGTGTCTCTCACTCATTTATAAAAATGAGGGTCTGGCATGCCCAAGCAGAAGTGGTTTTGTTTGTGCTGCCTGCTTTAGCTGAGAGTGTGTGTGACCGTCTCGAATGCGAGTTAGGCCTCATGCTGATCTGTGCCACTCCGGGAAGAAATCCATCTGTGTACCTGAGCTTAGGAAGGGTCTCATCTGAAATGTCCTGGGGGAGGAACCGTGCTGTCATGCAGTAATAAAACTGGTTTATTGATGGCCATCTTTTTAGTTGCTGGCTTATAGGAGCCTACAACAGAGCTGTTTCTTCTTTATTTGTCCAGATTCTGATGGGTATCCTGCCTGTTCCGAAAAATGCGCTTCTGTGGGGCATCAGAAAGTTATTCTTCATCCCTGCTTTCCTGCTTTCCTAGCCAAGCAGTCTCAGTGGCTTTTTTTCCCTTGCTGTAGCTCTCCAAAGGGGTTGACAAGCCTGCCCATCATTAAGCTTGTCATTTTTTTCCTGTAGCTCCTGAACAGCAAATCTGTCCTTGAGTTCTGTTCTCACAGCCTGATGTGACTCTTTATTGTGGAGGACACGATTTGTAAGAAAAAAAAAGTGCTGACAGAGGTACCATGCAGGTTTTTCCACTTACCTGTCAGGCCAGGGGTGACGTACTGCTTAGGAACCTAAATCAAAGAAACGTCCTGCCAATAAAAATGTAAAACTCAAAGATATGGTGTGTGATCTGTCATTCAGGAATCTCTCCGTCTTTCTCTATATGCGTATATACATATATATGCATGTATATATGCATTTGTAGGTCAGTTGTCCTGGAAACGGAACTCGCTGTGTGCTCTGAAAACTGTTTCAAATGTAACTTGACTGCATGCGTGGTGACCTTAAGGCAGAGGGGCAGAGATGTGGAGCGGAGAGGAAGCCCTATCGTTTCGCACGCGGCCTCGCGCTCCTCACTTTCTCCTTCCCTTGTTCTTGATGAAGCCACCCGGCTTCATCTGCAAAGTTGCGAAGACGCAGCCAGGCTCTTGGAGATCTGGCACCTGATTTAGTGCAGCTCTGCTGCTGCTGGTGTTGAGACTGGTACCGTGGGTAGACACAGAGAGCGTTTCCAGCTGCTTTTGCTAAAAGAAAATTGTCTTAACCCAGACCTTACATTTCTGGCTCGTGTGCCCTGCTCCTGGTACCCATCACACCCCGGGTGCTGGCCCTCGCTGTACAGTGCCTCTCTTCACCGTAGCTGCCGCCGCCGTGCCTGCCGCAGCAGCGAGTGGGGAGGGAGGGCGGATCTACCATGGGGAAGTGCCGTTATCTCCGCTTCCTCCCTTTCCCCAGGGTGATCCCCAGAGCAAGGTCTGCCATCAGGTAATTTCCACAAATTGACTATGCTCTGTCTTTCTCCAGTGCAGAATCAATACTGTTCTGTGCTGCGTTTTACGTTTTAGCTGCAAAAGCCATTCTACTGTTTTTCCCACATTATCCTTTGACTGCTGCTGTTAATAATAATTCATGCTTATAGTGTCCTCAGCAGTGTCAAAGAATACTCCACAGATCAATTAAGTCTCCCAACACCTTTGAGGTGTTGGTAATAAATAGACTATTTTGTGATACCTTCCTTCTAAAAATGTCACTGCTTTACAAGAAAAAGTCCATGACTCAAGGGAAAAGGTCCATTTGCATAAAACAGGTGTGCTTTAAGTTAATATATTTTACTTTGCAGCTGTGAAGTGCTAAGGTCATGCACCTTCACACTTACTGCCCCTTGGCTAGTGAGCAGTGTTTAAGACGTGCTAACACAGTTGCTTTTGCTCATATATCCATTTCTGATGTTCAAGGGGAGTCTTTGCACTGTATGAAAAGTGGTAGATACATTGGAGTTTGTTCAGGTACTGGAAAAACCCAGCCATGGCAGCCAAGTGAGGGTCATATGCTTTCTTAGAGGCAGTTTTCTTTAAAAGCGTTTGCAACGTGTCAGTGTTACACTGCAGTCCAGTATAAAACTACCCTACCATATGTTTAAAACACTTTTAAAAGGGCTCTTAAGCTGCTGAGGCAGTTCTGAAACTTTTGTCCAGTATTATTATTTGTGCTTCACAGATGGAGAAACAGAGGCAGAGGGAGGTGACTCACTGAAGACCAGATGAATGACAGAGCTGGGAATAGAGTCAAGGTCTCCCGACTCACAGCACTGTCACCAGCTCACTGGGCTGTGCAATAGCACTATACTTAGTTTACAGTTGGGTCAGTCAAAGCACAGGAAAGTTAAGAGCCTGGGTTTCATGAGGACTAAATGCCCAAAACTCTGGTTGAACAGTGGAAGTATTGACATGCAATATTCAGAAAATTCGGCATAGGGCATCCTAGGCAAGTTCTTCCCCCAAGTCAGGATGTGGCCAGGGGCAGAACCAGAGGCTGCTGAATTCCAGCTGTTCCCACACTGACCACACTCTCGTTCACCTTCTGGGACTGCTGCCATGCAGATGCACAGCGGCTGTGGGTAGCCAAATTCAGGTAGAGAAAGGCACTGACACTAGCAGTTTTTGCTTGGCTTCAGTGGTGAGCTGGATGTGGTTCCCTCTGCCATTGTCCTGCTATTGTTGCCTTCCTGAAATCATTTTTTTTGGTTCTGAATATGCCATGAAGGCTTGTGGGGTCTGCCTGCATTTGAATATGTCAAATTAGAAGAAATAAAACATAGAGAGAARTGAAAAGGCAGTCCTTCTCAGAGGCATTCATCTGCAAGTGATGATTATGTAGTTACATCCAAAATGTATTTCCCACCCCCATTCAATTAACAAGTCAATGTTTTAATGGGCAGAGATGCCAGCTGCAAAAATCCATCCTCCAGGGAGAGAGCTTCCAGCACCTGAGAGCAGCCTACAAAGCCTAGAGGTACCATTCCTCATTAGGAAGGAAGGAGAAACACATCCTCATGGGAGCATCATACTGCTTTAAGGAGCTGCCTCCAGCAGGTTTTTTAGGGGTCTGGAAGGAGAGGAGGTCTAATCACAAACTAGCAGCTCAGGTTTGCAAAGCAGTGGCACTCTGGCCTTTTTCCAATGAAGCCTGTGCTTGCCTTTAAATACATGAAAAGGCAAATGAAGAAAGTGACTGATGTTTCTTTTCCCTCCTTCCCTTTTTATCCTGGTTAAAGTTAAGAAATGCCTAAATGTTCCCTCAAAGGCATATTTCAGAGCTACTAAATTCGCTTTCCTTGGTCATGCCTCTCTTTTATTTCAGTTTCTAGACCAAATTCACTCCTTTATAGCCTAAAAATCATTTTTCAGTGATACAGGATGTGACAGTGGCATGTATGTAGGGTAAATCTAGTCCTCTCTACAGGAGATTTCTCAGCCTCTTTAGGCAAGTCTGTCTTCAGGCATAGCTTCAGGAACTATAAACATGAAGACACATTTTTAGCAAATAGTTTGAATTTATAAAGAACATCCATCTCACAAAGATCCTGGTGTAAGCACTGGTGCCATCTGATGAAGCATGTGCATCACTAGAAAATGGATGTGTCCAGCCAGGAGTACCCGGACCGTGCATAGTTTCTGTAGAGTGCTCAGATCACTTCTCATGGCAGATTGATTCAACAGAGTCTTCACAAATAACAGCGCCAAACAGAGAAGTGCTGGCATTTCTTCCACTTACAAAAAGGGATCCGTGGGGAATGGGAGAGGTCCAAGTACTGAGGCTGCTGGTGGTACCAATAGGGTTCTTAGTAGGGTTTGGGGCTTCTGGCCTCAGTTTCCTCCAGCCCTTTTGAATGAATAGGGGCTGGGGGGCCAGATGAGAGCCTTCACTGCAGTCCAAAGTCATTTGTGAAAACAAAATGCTTGCCTTTGTAAGCATCATTGAATCTAACCCTTCCCAGCCCACGGCCCAAGGAATGTGTCTCACTCTGTAGGGTGCAACGTGAGAGTTAATCAAGCTATTTCAGCTTCTTTGTCAGAAACGGTGCTGATCAAATGTGTTTCTATCAACAGCTGCCTTTTTCAATTATGCAGAGAAAACATGAGTGCAGTGCAGCATAGGCTTGTAATGATCTGAGAGGTTGCAATGGCTTTCAAAGGGAGAAAAAGTGCAAGGAAGAGACGCTGAAGCAGTACCAGTAATGCGAGTGCTACAGCAGAGTCCATTATAGATAAGTAATAGCAGTGCTTCAGCAAATGAACCTTTTCAAGGGTACCAAATAGTTCCTGTCACAGGTTGGACTGTGTGCTGCAGTGTTGGGATATGTATTAGGCCCAGGAGCAAAGAACTGTTTTATCTAACCATATACTTGGCCATTTGTTTGAAGCCTTTTTAACCTCCTGCCATAGAGATGGTGAACTCCTGATGAGAAAAAGGACCTGATGTGATAACACCATTCCAGCAGCCACCTGCTGCTACCAGTGAGATCCACCAATACATTGGCACAAAATGTGTTTGCTTTCCCAGCTAGGGCAGTTTTTCATGTGTGTATGAAACTGCCTTGTGAATATGTCTCTCAGATGTCACTGGTAAATACCTTGTGAATGGCTTTCTGTATAAATTGAAGAAATGTGCAGGTATCATGGGTAAAGGAGAAGTCATAGTGATAGTATAACACAAGTCCATTACAAAGGAGACTTTTTAAAATAGGTTTTAGAGATTTTCCATCATCTTTGTTTCTATACGCCATTCTCATGGTGTATTTATATAAACTCAGGCCATAGGTAGAACATTCTCCGTTCTATTAGAAAATAGAAAACTGGCAAACACCAGACCCTTCCTGATGTCTTTTTACAATAGCACTGTTAGAAATGATGTTGTGTCTGCCAGATGGTCCAGAATTGCCTCCCTTTCAATGGAAGAGGGAGCACAGCTCATTCTTCTAGGTCACCTCCAAAAGTGCTCAGTTTCTGAAATGATTTTACAGGCTACAGTTTCCCTGATTTTGCAGACTGGTCTGCTGGGATCCCACTGAAATGGGTGGCTCTGTCCACAGGCCCTGGATCTGGGCCCATCCTATAGATCAGACTGTGGGATGACTATGTGGGATCTTGCAGGAGGCACTGTGCAACCTGCAGTTGAACTGCAAGTCAAACATGGTGCTGCGGGCTCATGCTGTTTCTCCATGTTAGATTTAGTCAAGTTTAAATTTTGAAATTTTGAGCAATAGTAACAAAACCTAGTTCCTACTTTGCTTTTTGAGGGGGCAGGTGTTGTGACTGATGTAGAGAAAGTGTTGGCAAATGAAACAAGCAAATGTAACTTGCTTGCGTTTCATTAAAATAATGTTCATGTGGTAAATGATCTCAAAATTTATTGTCTTGTTCTAATGTAATGCTGCTCAGTGACAAGTTTCAGAACACTTTATAACAGGGAGCAGAACCATGTTTTTACACATACAGAAACTGATGCTTATGGAAGGGCAGTGATTTGTCCCAAGTCACCCAGTAGCAGATCTGAGTGTAGAATCTCTTCATCTGAAAGATTTTCCTCTTCTAAAGACTGACCTCAGCACACACAAGTGTTGATCATGGAACAACATCACCAGGGCTGAAATTTGTCTGCTACAGTTGACACCAAGAAGACATGTGCCCTGCTTAACGCCATGATTTATCCAAAGATGTCAGCATGCACGTAATTTCAATATGTAGGTAGGGAGAGTCCTCATTTCTGAAAAAGCTTTTGGTTTTTTTGTGTGCTACTCTTCTAATAAAGTGCTGTCTAGTTCTTGTGCTACCCTCTGTATGGCAGTGAACTTCACTTCCAGCACAGTGGCTGTATCTGTCAAACAAAGGAAAAACAGCTTGAGGTTTTGCTTACATGCGCAGTGTACTTGACCTCCCATCTTGTGTCTACCTCAGAAAACTGGTCCAAGTGAGTCTCGCAGTGTGCTAAATATTTAGCTGGATCTGGTCGCGTGAGATCCCCTGTCCTTTGGGGGATGTAGTACGATGTGAGTGCAGGCTAGTAAATAAATCTAGTTGTAAACGTAGACTTGAAGGCTAAAAAGTGTTTCATCTGTCTAAATTTGTTATGAAATGGGTTCTGTGGTATCTAGTAAACGCCTTCACTTTTCTTTTCYGCTCTTTCTGTGTAGAACACCAGCCATGATTGGATGCTCGTTTGTAGTGGACCGAGAATACTTCGGTGAGATTGGCTTGCTCGATCCTGGTATGGAGGTCTATGGAGGAGAAAACATTGAATTAGGCATGAGGGTGAGTAACAAAGAAGAGACTTTGTAATGTCTGTTTGCAAAGAAAGACGGGGAGCCTGTGGCCCAACAGAATTGCTGTCTGACCGATAGGCTATTACACTGAAATAATTGATACTGCAGTGCTATCTGGAACTAACAATCCCAGTAAATGAATATTCCTGGTCTTACTGGCCTTGAGACAATTGATGAAAGTCAGAAATATGGTTCGTTGGTTTGTTCTGTCAGTGTTTGAACTAAGGAGACAGATTTCCCCCTTTCCCAGTCGCTCTACTGATGTAAACAGAGCTACGCTAATAGTACTTCATTTGCTCATTGTGCCTAGGTGATGTTCTGGGTGCATGGTCTGGCAGATGCAGTACCGATGGAAAACTAAGACCAGGCTGGTAGGAGCAGTCAGCTGTAATATTCTACACACCACACACGATGAATGCTATGGTATTTTAAAACTCCAGGGGTCATCTTTAAAGAATAAGAAGTAAAGGGTACAAGTATCTGATTCTGCTGGCCCCAAAGACTTACATGAGAATATTAGAGAAGTTGCAAAGTAGAAGTTTTGAGGAAGGATGCTGCATGTCTGGGAGAGCTAAGATTAGCAGGACCTCTCTCTACAGCAATCTTTGAAAAGGATATCRATTTGAGTGACTTTGGAGTCTGTCTGTCCATCTGTCCTCCTACCTGTTGGGCAACACCTTTTCTGCTTCCCTTCAGCCCAGATGCAGTACTGTAGGCTGAATATCTTGCTCTCTCCAGGAATTCAGGAGCTCAAACTGAGCTCAGGGTAGAGAGCTATATGGGGAGATGATCTCACATAAAGCAGCACCTTAGAAAAGCCGCAAAGACATGCAAAGGAGAGCCGGATTTTGCCTGGTTCTTAGGTCATTACAAAGTGTAGCTAGACAACTTCAGGACAGCTTTAGTCAACCCTGGGCCTGGAAGAGGTTTGCTGCTTGTGATCCTTTGCACTTGTTTTCACGGTGCTGTTTGTCAACAAGTTTTTTCTGGAGTCCAAGGAACCTCCCATTGCTTAGCACTTGGAAATTAGGCCACTTAATGTTGCAYGAACACAAGTTTCCTCATTATAAAGCTGGCTGTTTAATTATTTTTCCCTTACTCTTTATTCCCTGTCTCACAGTAACACATCCCTGGTGCATGTAGTGTGCTCATTAAAGCATATATTCTGCTCGTGCTGAAGCACTGAACATCAAATTAGTCCATCCTTTATCTGTCTCTTTTTTCTAAAATGGCTACAAACTCCTTCACACCAGTGGGCTGAAGAAGGTCATTGTGGCAGGAGTTTGTTTTCGCGTACAAGTTTGTATTTATTATTCCAGCATCCCAGGAGGGATAGGGTTTTTAATGGGACTGTGCGACTATACTGCTTATACTTTGAGGTTTAGAATTCACATTGGGGATAGAAAAACTGCTACCACAAATCATCCAATTTTCCTTAAGAGGGTCAGACTATTACCAGGATCGTGTGAGCTTTCCTTTATCATTGTGCAGGGCTTTGAGCTGTTTGAAACTTTTTCCACATGGCTGCTCCCAGAATAGATTGAACGCTCTGGTGAAAGTCTGGCGTAGCTGATGAATAAGCCTCCTAAGAAGTCTGAAAGCTGTCGCTCTTGCTTAGACGAGAAGAACTTCCTGAGTATGATTAGGGCTCCTGGTAAACAGAGGCAAAGGTTTTAAYAGGATTATAAAATGGCACTTGCTTGAAGAGCCCAGGATTTGAAGTGAGTGAGGACAGGTTTCAAGGATATGGAAACCTGTTAAAGTCTGTAGGAACCCAGGAGCCAGCTCTCGTTCTTTTTTTTTCTTTTTTTTCCCCCAGAAAGAATAATTTATCCTATTGTAATGTTTGAAAAGGGCTTTTGAAAAGTATGAGAGTTTGAATGAGTTCATTCTAAAATAAGCCATATAATGCATTGTTTGTCCATAGTCTGACCATAGATCTGTTAATCTACGTTTTCAGCCTGGATCTAGTGTGGTAATGCACAGCGTGTGCCTCTTAATGTGCAAGTCCTCCATGTGATCCCTCCCAGTGTGTCTTTCAGCACTGTCAGAAACTAGCAGTATGAAAGCGCACAAGAATCTCCTCCCTTCCCCACAGGATATTTATAAAATCACTATGAATTTACAAAGTGGTTTTTTTTTTTTTTTTTAATTTCAGAATCTAGAAGTAAGTTGCAAAAGATCAATCCCTTCCAAAGGCCTGGTAGATTGAGCTATGCAGGGGTCAATGTCCAGAGCAGGAGCCAGCGCTCAGCTGACAGCAAACCAGGACTTGGGGCCACCAGGGCAGGAGGTTGGGTGGGATATTATGAAGTTACACCCAGACACCAAGGTCTGTCCTCGGCCCTTCAGTGTAGTAGAGTCTGCACCTAGGCAAGCTGAGCAGGGAGGAGAGGCCGAGGGTTTGGCTTGTCCCCTGCATCTGCATGGAGGGAGACCGTTGCCCCTGTGTGGCTTGATCTGTGTGGAGCAATGAAAGAAAGAAAAGGGTAGGAATATGTGAATGAACAAGTAATGGGGAAGAGCAGGAAATAAAGCTGGGGAAAACAGTGGGATACATTCTGCTGAAAACGGTCCCTATTTAAAAAAAACTATAGCAGTAATCCTTTAAACTTCTTTGCAGACTATTGTCATGTTACTGCTAAAAGAAAAGGGATTAGGCTTGGAGTGTCTGAATTAGATTACATTGCATCTAATGAACCTTCATTTAAATTGTTTTAATAAAGTGAAATTGGGAAAGGCAGTGCAGCTAATGAGCTGATTTGGGAGGATACTGTTTGATAACCCAGCTAATCCCCCTTAAATCTATTGTTTATTAAAAATATCATCACTTGGGTATTCCACTAGTGGCTTTTTCCTTTTCTAAATTCCGTAAATGGGGGTATTTAAATAATTAACTTAAGTGATTTGCTGCTTTGAGTAAACAGTGCATAAACTGGCTACCTGACTGGTGCTACCACATCTGTTGAAAATATTTATGGGTCTGCAATTCTCTTTTTTATTTATATTGCCTTTTCTGTGTAAACTTCTTGTTGGTAGAGCTGCAACATTCTCCTAATGGGGTAGCTTTGCAGTGAGGCCAACATCTGTTTGCCAGGCTAGAAAGGTTCTGGCTTGGGTGAGAAAGAGGGCCAGCCATTCTAGGAAATAAAAGGGAGATGGACATGATTGCAGGCTTGCAGTAGCAGGGAAATAGATGGACCCTTACATAATGTCATCTTGTACTGTGTTTTTCAAAGGTGACAGTTTCATTGCAAGATGGATAAATATAGGGTTGAATTCTGTTATGGAGAAATGGTGCTATTCTGCTAGTGTTCGCAAACCTGCAGTCGCTAAAGCTGATGGGAATCGTCTGCGAGGATCTGAAAGCCGATTTTTGCCAGGCATTTACAAGGTTGAATTACGGCTGACTCCTGCATGGGTGAGGTGCCCTTGACAAACACAGGCAACTTGGCTTGTTTGCTGCATCAGTGCCTGGTGCTGCTTCACTGCTCTGCCACCTTGTGTCCTTGTGCATCCAGTGAACAGTAGGTAGCCCGATTTTCATTTCGTCTGTCGTTCAGCTGTCTTTTTGCCAATCTGGAAGCAGAGATAAGGGAAAGTGATGGTACTTTCTTCTGCAATGAAGCAGTGAATGTGTCTGTGCCTTAAGGAGATCCCCTAGATTCAGGGTGGATTGTGCTGGTCTTTGCCACTCCTGGACTCCAAATGGTCCATCTGACCTGTAGTGTAGTGAGATGTCCCAATGGTAAGTGGAATGCCAGCGTGCTTGGTCCTTGTTCAAATRTGCATTTGAAATGTAGAGGAAGGCAGGGTTTCCTTCAGAAGAGAATGCCAAAWTAAGAAATTATCCAGGGATACCTTGGAGGGGTTGGGAAACAGAAATTAGTAGTTTTAATAGGCTACATACTATTTACTCAACAACTAAGTAAGAAACTGTGTGGTTTACAAGCCTCGTGTAAGATCCCTYGTTAGTGGGAGCTACAGATACCCTTAATTGTTTAGAAAGGGATCATAGAAACATTAAAAGCCTGCTTTATGATTTGACCTAATACAAGGAATTTATGATCCATCTTTTTATAGCAGAGTCATTAATCATTACAGCAAGGCTCTGTCCTGTTCCTCTGGAATGCTGGCGATAAGGTGAATGAATTGTTGCTCTTTTTATTTTATCCACATCTACAGTAATGGTAGGTGGGAAGAGATCAAGCATTTATTTTAAAGAATGCTCTAGTACAAATGAAATTCTGTTTCCATCCAAACAAAATAAAAAATAAATTTGTTGCCACAATGACAGCTGAAAGCAAAACTTGTTCTCTCTTATTATGACCAGGATAAACCAGTTTACTTTTTCTTTAATAGCACCATGATATATCTCAAAGGAGGGGATCTGCACTAGTTGATGATTTCTTTCAGGTGCTGTCTAATGACTTACCCAGTTTTAGACATCTTAAAGAAGCCTAGTGTTTTTGAAGGTCTGACCAGAGAAATTAATTAGAGGCGTCCTTAGATACAACTGCAATAAATCAATTCTGCGGTGGACTCAAGTGATGATCCTGTTGTCTTTAGTWCTCCAGTGGTGCCTAGTTGGATGCTTATGGTTAGTTGTGACCTAAGCTTGTGAAGATGTGTCRCCAGTAGCTTTGGCCAGTTTTGGTTGCTGACTCTGGGAACATATAGTTCATCAGGACTGGAAAAGATTGCTTGAAAACGGGATAAAATTTCAGGTCRTTGCTCTCTTTGCTGTTGTGGTGACATGCTAACAGCAGCCAGGCTGGCTAGCTGAAAGCAAGCACAGGTTATGTGCATGGACAYGCAGCCCCATCTCTGCATTTGCAGAAATACTGTGCGTTAGAAACTCATGGTGCAGATTCACTGGAATCGCTCTCCCAGGAAATAAAACTCATTGCCTAATACGCTTTCATACACAAGCAAGTTATTATACTTTRCAAACTTATGCTATGTGGCCCAGCTTTGCTTTCTTTAAAAGCAGACGAGCTCTATTTTCTCTGAGCTAAAATGCTAATGGTGGGTTGTTGAGCATTGAATTCTTGACCTGCTTTTATTACCTTCAGCTAAGGAGATTTAGATTCCTTTGAGCAGTCAGTGTTTTAAACGCAGATTCTGGGCTGGTATGCTATGATAAAAATGTCACAAGGTTTATGTATGGCAAATTTTAATTCTAAATTCTGGACCATGCTTTTTACCTTGTATGATTCATGAGGCCAGGCCCCTAGTGTTAGAGCTGAGAAATAAGTAGGAATGTCATTTTTCAAAATTTCATGGTTTTTATCACATGCTGTGGTAAAACAAAAAGTGAAAATTTAACAAAAATACAGGTTTATCAAAATGTCTTATTTCAGTAATTCCAAAATACTTCATTTTTACTTTGATTTTTCCCAAGCTGTAATTTTTAGTATAAATTAACTCAGTTTCAAATGAAAAGTTTTAAAAGAAAGCTTTTCAGTATCAAGGCATTTAATCACTTAAATGGAGAATCACTTAAATAACATTAACAAAAATTCACAGTTTCTGGTAATCTGAAAATGTAGTGCATGCATATGACTATTCACATGGAAGTGCAATAAATTACCATCTTCAGCATGCAATTAAATGCTATTTGAATGTTTCTGCACTGAGCTCTGAATAGCCAGAGCAAAATCCTAACAAGGGATGTAATCTACTCAAAGTTACCCAGTTGTAGAAGTAGTAAAGACCTGTGTGRTAAATCTGCTAGGTCTCATTCTCCAGATAAGCTGTATAAGTAAAGGTGTCATGTCTGCGGTTTAATTTAGCATTTTTATAGGCATTTCCTAGGGTTAAAGAAGGTTAAGGTTGTAAAGTCAAGCACTAAGAAAATCATGAAAGGATTGAATTCCTGGTGCCTGGGTTACATTAATGTGCAGCTCCTTCCCCTCTTTAAAATAGAGATTGGAATAGGCTTTTATTCTATGATGATATGCATATATGATGAGCCAAGTTCTCCGCTAGTCTAAATTTTCAGCGTCTTTTAATTTCAATGGAGTTGCATTGATTCCAGCAGRCTGCAATTAGGCTCATGATTTGTATAAAGCAATAGTGCATCCTTGTCTGGAAAAGGAGCCAGCGTTCACTGTAGGTGGAGAGACGCTTGCAGGCATTACATCCAGTCCCAAAGACACGTGGCACGCAACGATTACAGCCCGTGTTTTGAGGAGTCGTTAGCAACTCTGATTGCTCTGGTTCTGCTGCTTTATCCACCCAGTAACTGGTGTTCTCACCTCGGTGCAGTGAACCAGAGAGATCCAGCGTTGTCAGCAAACAAGAAAACCATGAAAAAGCAGATGAAAAGGACAGACGGAATTCCAGCCTGACAGCCAGCTTCTGGTGCCAGGTTTCAAATGTCTGACGTAATGGCATTGGAAACCAGAGGTTTTCCCCTTGTAAAGGGTCTTCCCACACATGAAGGAGAGGAACGTGCAAACAGTGCATCGCAAAGCCAGACAGCTGAAGGATGGTGCTTGGCCCATTGCTCCTAAGYGAGAATACATTTTTTTTCCTACCAKATCATTTATATATTCTTAATTGTACTCTAAATGGGATTCACAGTCTTGTTTCTGGGGAGAGAATCCAGCTCTCTACCTGCCTGCGGTTTATTTGAACCAGATTGTGATCTTTTTTAAATTGAAGATAACTGTAACCTTGAATGGAAAACAATGTTTTCATCAGAAGCTAGCACAGTGGTGTTCTAGCATGAAATTRCCGGCAAGCTATGGGACTAGAGCTTAGGAATACTGTTAAAAACACTCTCTAAAGTGGGAGYATTGGAAATAGCTCAGCAAAGAGCATCTGGCCATTTGGCTTCAATATCGCATCATGCTCCATGGAGTGTAACATTTTATGTTTCAAACRCTTTCATGTACTAGAGCGTTATAAAAGCACAAGGCTGGAAATTTCAGAAACAGATCAACAGCAAAAGAGGYGAGGAAGGAGAATGCTTCCTTAGTCTTTGTTGCTTTCTTCTCAGCCCTTTTCCGGCAGATTTAATCTCATGCTGGTTCCCCTGCAGTGGCAAGCGGGAACTGAAAGAGAGAGACAGAAGAAATGCAGAGTTGAGTGTGCTGATTGCACTGCGGTTTAAATAGCTTTCAGTTGCCTAATGATGAGACTGAACCAAAAGCCTGGAAACAATCTACACCTGGTCAGAAACTTTGTGATGCAACATAGTTTCTTTTGCAAAATAACAACTCATCCAACACTCCAAATGTTCTGCAGGACTCTGTTAGTGTTGATGATGATCACCAAAAGCCTGGTTTTGCTGTTGCATAGCCGGAGGTGCCCTTACCCAAGTGCCCAGAGCACCATGCAAACGGTTTCTTTGAAAATTTTGGAACTATTTTGAATCTTTCTCAGAACCCTTCCAAAAAAAATAAATAAATCAACGCTGTGGAAAATGGCTTGTTTCCATTCCAAAATGAAATGTGAAAGTGTTTCAGGATATCAGCTGCTCCCAGAGCTGGAGGTTCCCCATTTCTAACTGACCCTGTGATTAGCTCCCCAGGTGATTCTTATTGCTGTCGGGATAACAGGCTCGATCCGAACCCCTGAGCAGCATGAGGATCCTCTGACTGGTGCAGATCTTCCCAGCCTGGACTCCAGCAGTTGGATGAAAGCCGTGGTTTGGGCCAGTGCCCCATGTGGAGGTCCCCAGCCGAGGCGAGTCCTGGGCCAGGGGGACGCCAGGAGGCCGCGAGGCCCCCGGGCTCAGGGGCCTTGTCGCACGGGGGGCTCCCTGCAGTGCCGTCCTCCGGACCGGGCTCCGTCGGGAAGGCGTACCCCCATCTCAGAGGTAGACTATCGGATTTATGGCATCCTCGTCCCCGGTCTGGAGAGCTGATTGTAAGGGTTGAAGTGTATAAATTTTCATCTGTTGAGGAGGTGTCACCCTTGTAGGAAATCTCAAGTCACCGTTATTTATGGTGTTCAGCAGAGGCCTATAAATCCTCCCCACTGGCAAGCTTTCTCGTCACGTGGGTGTGCAAGGGAAACAGAACCGACCACTGATGGGTTTTAGGGCAGACTGTGGGTTTTCTGGTTGTTTTCTCTTTTAATTCTGCCTGGAAAACTCTATGAGGTAATGTGCCTTTTTTTTTTTTTTTCACTGTATTTTGTGTAGTCTCTTAAAGAAGTGTCAAACCGACTAATAATGACCCTTGCGATAGCGCTGCCCGAGTAGAGCAAAGCGCGTTAAGCTGACCTGCGTGACAGGCGCCTCCGAGCGGGAGGAGGGAGGGGGTGAGGCGTGTACCTGTGCCTTTGAGTAAAGGTTCGCTCCTCGGTATCAAAAAATTACAGCATTATCTGTGTTGTGTGTAATCCCACAGAAGAAAAGCCACTAGCACCCTGCATAGACAAGCTATTTTCTGTTGAAGGCAGCAGAGGATTAGCCACCAATGGGAGCTTTTAATGTGAGGCTTCTGGAAATCTTATTAAACGGCCTGCGTAGTGCAGTGGTAGTATTTGCAGCGAATGTCGAGCTCTTGTCCAGGCAATGCTCGCCAGCYGAATGGTTTTGAGGAGTCCGTCTCCTGTCCTGCCGCCCCGGATTGCCCGTCTGCAAATGGCCRTGGTAAAATTCACCACGTACTGGTGAAATCAGCCCTTTAGCACAGGGAACGGTAAGGGTGTCAGGCCTGGTCTCAGTGTACAAAATGTTTAATTTTTCTAATTCTAGTGCGTACCCTTTCTATACTGACTTTATATCCTTTTCTGGGGGCGGATCCTGGTTCAGCTGAGCACAGATGGAAAATACGTGGGCGTAGGGTCTGCGGGCATGGGGGCAGTCCCCAGCGCAGAGTCAAAAAGCAAGCACATGAAAAGTTCGGCTGTCACCACCTAATCTTTATCCTGCAAGYGCATCCCAAAGTGTTTTCCCAAACTTGCCCTCAGTTTTATGTTCTGTTCCTTCCGATGCTGATGGCAGGAGCATTTGGCTGTGGTCATTTACAATGATACCAGCCATCAGTTGCCAAACCAAAATTACTGTTCGGTCCTGTGAAGGTGTATCATTTCCTACAATTCGTTGTCCTTTAAAAGCTTTGTGGGAATACTTCACAGCAATGTTTTGGGATATGATATGTGCAATGATGTACCTTCAGATCATACTGACTGCTGGGAGTTGGGAATTGGTGACCCCCACTTGCCACWTTTGCTCCGTACTTTCTTTTCCACTTCAGCATGGAAGGAAGGAAATGAACAAAAAATCCCAATAAAATATTTAAAGTCGCCTTCAAACAGTCCCCAAAACATCTCTCTTAAATCTTATATTTTCTACGTAGAAAAAGCAGGGAAATGGGGTGGCCGAAAGGCTTTATTATTAGCATGTTTAGTATAACTTGCATAGTTCATAATTTGTTTCACTGCTCTTGTAACGCAGCTGGTCTAGATCCATACAGAAAAACAACCTTAGCGTCCTCCTATGTCATTGTTTCTCATCTATTAACATCAGACTAGATTGCGTGGCAGTGTTAGACACATACAGACATGCACAAATGTATTGGTCAGAAAGCACAATCCCTTTCCCTGAGTAACTTTCTTCCAACATAATGGAAAGGTGTTAGCTACTTAAAGAAAAAAATAAATGCAAAATGGCATATCGTCCTTTCTATTTGTATTTTAGATTTAGAAAATGCAGACCTCACTAAAAAAATGATTTAATATGACATACAGAATTTATAGCATGAGAGCTGCAGCCAAGGAGAAACCGGAGAAGCCTCAAAATACGTCTGTGATTTCTATGATAGATGCAACTGCATAATATATGTGTTTGGAATATAATAAAATGATACATTTGTATGTCTCAGTTAAACTGTAGCTGCATATTTGTACCTAAAACGCCACTTAGATTTTTCTGTGCATCTCTAATAGCATGTCATTTATGCAAATATCTTACTAGCAGCAGAAAAACAAACAATTGGTAGCTTTAAAGTATGTCATACGCCTCGGTTCCTAGCACGTTCTGGGGGAGCAGGTAGATGAGCGGTGGCTCTGTTCAACCACAGGAGAAACTGAGGCAGAAGGCTAAAAATGTGCACAGAGGTCGTTCGAGGGGCCTTCAGTGACAAATCCTGGGCTGGAACTCTCTCAAATGGACTTCATTGCCTTTTTCGCTACCAGTCACTCTGAATGCAAAGCCTGGAGGGATTATTGCGGCGTACAGAGCTGGCGTGCGTTTACAGGGGCTATTTTCTCTCTTCTCCTTTGCTTCCTGGTGACACCCCCCACATGGCCTTGTGAGGTTTGCTGCAGAAGACCCAGCCTGTCCCGCTGCCACTGGCAGACAGATGTCCTATCCCTTCCCTGCTCCTTTTGCTCAGCCTTTTTTCTGGGTGGGTTTCCCTGCCGTCGCACCATTAGCCCCGCAGCGGCCGGTCTGCTGGCCCTCGTGGAGCTGCTGGTGAGTTCGGCTCCAGTTAGCTGCAGTTCAAGGTCAAATGGGACTTTAAAATATGAATAAATGTCAGGGTTTGCTGGCACATCGATCTCAGTCTTTTTGATTACTGCCAGATCCCATGAATAAATTAGCCTTGACAGGTACGATAAATTGTATAGACTACTGATCTCAAACAGCAAATGTTAAAGAAGGGCACGGCAGGCACGGAGGGGAAAATACCCTCTGCAGATGCTTGTATTAAATGAGGTGGTTTAGATGCAGTGCTGGGAGCGATGGACGGGCAGGAAAAGGCCTTTTGTTCATGCGAGAGGCTGCGCCGAGCACGACGGAGTGGGAGCTCYGGCTGCCCTCGCCAAGGCCACCCCTCCGAGGAGGCTTTGCAAACCGCTTGGTCCTGGGTCCTCCTGCTCCCAAGAGTGATGGTCGGCAGTCCGTGTCTCCAACAAAATAGTACTGAAGCAGAGAGCGCTGGAGGTGGCTCCTGGCATCTTCACGTGCTGTAATAACACTGTGCGCTGCCAAGCCATGACTGGTTTACATCTCCGAGCTCTGCTGTGGAGCGACAGTTTACTRGGAAATCAGCAGATATTCCTGAACAACGTAACTTATAATATATTATCTCTTTTCTGTGATTTCCTGTAGTACATAATGTGGAGATTCTTCATTTCCATCCTATGCATAGTTTTAATACTAGCAATATTAATCATTGTTTCATTTAGAAAAAATGTTACCTTTTGATGATAGTTAAATGAGCATGCGAAAAGAATTTGAGAAAGGGTTTTTCTTCCTGATACTAATTTATCTGCATCTCTCCATCAAAGCATTTTCAGGTTTTCTAAATTCTGGAAAAAAATGATCTAGAATCAAAATATTACAGTAATCTCCAATATAAGATATTTCAGAAAGCTAGTTATTTTTTTCCATCACAGACATGTGGAGTTGTACTGTTAATCCCATAAATTATGTCCTCTTTCTGCAACGTCATACACACATTCTCTCTCCGTGTGTCTTGATAACTTGTGTGTGTGTGTGTGATGGAACAGTCCTGGAGGTCATGGAATAGTGCTCATTCTGGGCCATTCCTCTTCCCAGGGGTTCTGTGGAATAGTTGGGTTTGTGCTGAAATATTAAACTTCACAGTATTGTTAATCAGAAATGCACAATTTCAAATACAGAAACTTTTTTTTCTTCAAAAGCAGGAATATACATAAGTGCTGTATGTTGTAGCGAAAGAATTAAAGGAAGAAACTCTGTTTTGGCTTGGACCAGTTTTGTAAAATGAAAGCAAAACAGTCTCTTTAGATTTTACATTTTGAAAGTTCATGTTTTGCATAGCTCCAGTTGTTTTAGCTGCAAATATGCAAGTATCCCATTGACACGTGGATCACCCCATTAATAGGCATAATCAATGGTATATGTATGCAGTAGGGACTCTTATAAATCTGTGGTGTATGTGCCAAACTGTTTCTGTGCTGTGATGAGCTGATAAGCCCTCAGTCTATGTGGAGCAGTAGGATATGATGGAAGGGATTACAAAAAGCTTCTTTATTTAGAAATGCAATGGAGTAATGTAGCCAGAGGTTGAGAAAGTGAAGGCTGGGAAAGAGAAAGGGTCCTTCCTACCGCAGGAGCTTCACCAGATGAGATGGCATTCATCATGCACTGAGCACGTGGTCAGGGTGTTAAGTATGGTCACAGGAAAAAGAAGGCAAAATGGGGTCACATTTGAAGGAAAAAGGGGGCAGCCGCAGTGCTGAGTCGTTAGAAGCAAATTGCCTAATAAGAAGGATTTTGAGAACTGCGTAGAAGCTCCTGAAAGATTAGCCCTTGCAGGCAGGTGCCTGCAAGCCTCAAAATGTGTACTTTTCTGATTACTGGTATTATGGGCGGAAAAAAAAATGTTTACAAAGCAGTCGGGAGGAGGATGAAGATTGTTTTCTGAGGGCCAAGGAAGTATTGTGCTAGACTTAGGAATCAGGCAAAGAAGCTGTTAAAGTAAATAGATAAGAGAAAGGCATTAGGTTTTTAGACCTGGGGCTTCTTGAGCAGACGTGGGATGAAACGGGGAGGGATTTGCACATAAGGGTCAGAGCATCTTCAGTCAAAGTGGCTGCACAGATTTTTAAGTTGTTTTTTTTTCTCATGCCTGCAAAAATGCGTCTCAGTATTTCCACTCAGTGTTCCTTGTTTACAGATCTTGTAAGCATTAATTCTCAATTGGTAAACCCTTAAAGCTTCAGAGTAAGCCGGAAGATGAACCCTTGGGGACTCCAAAGACTTTATTTTATGCCATACAAATACACTATTGCGAAAGTGGATCCACATGATAAATTACAGCTGTGTGCTTTGCATATATTACACTGCTCCGACTTCTTTTCTGTTCCCTCCCCAGTAATCCACCTGTTCAACCAATGTGCCAGTTCCTCAGTAAATTTAAGTTTCACTTGCTTTTAATTTCTGCCTACTAAAACATTTTGTCAGTTGCTGCCCTGTGGCCCTGGGAGGAGGCTGGGAGGTGTTGCAAACTTTATTACGATCCAAAACAAGTAACTCACACTTCTGTCAATGTGAGAAATTCTTTAAAGCATCCACAAAAGCATATATCCTTATCTTCCTTGCTGATACACTTTGGGGTTTCTTTTTTTTTGGTATCACTTTATAGTAAATATAAAGGGATCCGAATTTATTACTCCAAAGAAGGAACACCAGTCTCCATCAAATGAAAACACTTCAGGTTACAACCAGACCAGACAAGGTGACTGAATTCCTTTCTTTTGACTTGCATGTTATCTGCCTAGTACAGAAACTTGATCGCTGAAACATTATCTTCCCATACAACATAGAYATTAGCAATTCATGCATATCTGCTGGGTTGGTGATGATCTTCAGTGGCCCTTTATTAAAATACCATCTTCAGTAAATAATTCCCTCCAAAGACCTGGGTCTGCTTGTATCAGTTATTTAATATCTTTTATGCAGTCAGTTGTCAGCTTTGTAGACACATAGACACATACAATATCTCTGCTGGCTGTTCATTCTTAATAGATCTATTTGATCTATCAGTTAGAAATCAGTTATCATATAGTATCCATCTTAAAGATCTTATTTAAAATTAGATTCCAAATTCCCAAGGCAAAGTGTCCTTAGGTAGGGATGATGTCCCTTGAAAACAACATATGGGAATTTAAGGAAGTAAATGAGGTCATCTTGTACCTACCTACTCATTCAAAGCATCACTGCCTTAAGATGAAGCATGAATGCATGTTTGTTTGCAAAGATGTGCAGCAGCTTTAATATCTGCTGTGTTTAGAACTGGATATATCACCCACCTCCAAAGCCATCCCTTTGGGAATAGGCTGCGCATCTTCAATGTCTTTTGTCTGTCAGAATGAAATCCTTTGTGGAGCTTGGAGCTCTGTCTTTGGTGTTTGGTATGTCCGGCACCTTGCCAATAATGCATTTATTTCCTTAGCCAACTGTATTAAGCTATTGTGTATTGAACTACTGGTTCAATATTACTTGAACTACCTTCCTCCTCCTAGGAATTCTGTTAGGTGATTATTCATTTCACTGTGTATGCTGCTTTCTGTTGTGTTGCCTTCCTTGATGTCTGAGACACATGAATTATGGAAAAAAAACATAGTCAGGCTTAACCTATAGAAAAGAAAAAAGAAAATGAATGATAGAGATCTTCCAAAAAGCTCTGGATGAGAGACCACAGGAGAGGGGAGTGAGTTAAGGCAAGCAAACACTTGGAGGGTAGTGATTAATGCAGGCAGTTGTAGACTGMGAACAAGTGAAATGTAAGCATTGCACAAAGGACCAGAAGACAAACTAATGACGCCCAGGCAAGAGGCACTGTAATTAACAGTTCTCATGGGAAGAAAAACCATGCCAAACTAAGCTTTGACAGGGGTCTCCTGAGAGAGAAGGACAGGTCTTGCTAGAGCCAATTCTGAACCTGCTGTGGTTGTACCAGATGCTTCAGATAAACCTGACCTATCCCTGGATCAGGGATGAAGCACTGATAATGGATCAGAGAACCAAGCCCCAAATATTTTGTACTGACACCTGAAGTATAGAGTGAGACGGGGTGTAACCTGAATCAGGCCATTAATTTTTCTACCTAGCCATGTAAGCAATAGGGGCATTCTGGCCTCCTCCTTCCCAGCTCCTCCCTAGGACATTTTTGACTTGGGGGGGTGTCGATGTGTTTTATTTCTGGAGTCATGCTGAGATATTTTTCTCTGGCTTGCAACGTAAGTAGGACCTGAGCATTAGAAAGCCAAATTTAAACACAAGTTTCCAGCATCCTGTGCTCAGCAGCAGCTCTTCACGTTGTGTGGCCTTTCATTTACTCAGGTTACTCTTGGTTGTCTTCAGGAGGAAGCAAAATGAGAATAATTGCGAAGGAAAACACGGTTCATTTTTCTTGTTCCTCATTAATCCTGATTCCTGATCTTCTCAGGAGGGTATAGTAATGTGTAAATGCAGTATAAGTTACTCTCTCTCCCTTTACTCTCACTCCCTCTGCCTGTTTTAATTAAGCATAGCTTGTTGTCCATCTTACTGAAGCAATGTTTCCTGTCATGTCAAATGTCAATGGTAGCTTCTATATGAAGAAATAGCAAATTCTTGTAATTATTAAGATGTTCCTTAGACCTTCACACAAGGCTTTCTCAGTCTGAATGCCTTGCAGGGCACTGATCCCTTTTTTGTCAAAGAAAACAGATAAGGAAGGAAAAAAAGACCTGTGCAATCGAGCATTATAATTTTAAAATTTAGCAATAGGTCAAGACACAGATAAAGGAAGAAACTGTGAGATGAATGTGACAGCAAAAGAAAGGAAATAGTGATAATGCAGTGACCTGGGTGAATTGCATCTTGAAGGGTAGTTTAAAGATTTAAAAACTTCTTGCTTAGTCCTTTGTTAAGGAAAGACAGGGGAAAAGCTCTCCTTCAGTGGCATTAGCTGGATGTTCACAACCTGCGTCTTATATATAAAGGAAGTGCTATAACTTAGTAAAACAGGAAACTTTAAATAACTAACTCAAATCCATGAGCTTGTTAGAGATTGCATGATAAATCTTTCACCTTGCTGCATCTGACCTCCTTGAATTGTGAGATACAACCAAATGGAGTATCTAACCCATTCTAAAAAACCTCTACACCTTCCTCTGGGGAGTGCAGGAATTACACCCCAGTGCAGAGCCCAAGCAGCCATTGATTTAATTTAACATAGATCCAAATAGCATTTGTTTTCAAAATACCTCTAGTAAATGCAGTGCTCTTTTGCACTTGTTATCGCATTAATAAAGATCTGACCCACTAACCCTCTCTGTTTGATGCCTTAATTTCTGCACTGTTTCTGCTTCTGTCACAGTGAGGGCTTGATGCAATATTTCGCTTTTACCAAGTGCAGACACTAATCGTTAGGTCTTCAATAAAGACCGTTTGTGTCCTAGTTCTTTGCCTTTGGTGCTGGTGTCCCCTGCTCAAAACATGTAGCAAAGGGTGTGCAGAGTCTAGATATGAATGTCTGACCATTACCAACATCCCTGTTTATCTCCAGGCGCTTTGACAACAGCTTCTTGGGTAAAGAACAGGTCTGCTGTCAGTTCTGCCTTCAGTGGTCCAACGTACAGTGGATCTAAAGTACAGTGATCCAGTGTACAGAACCAAACCAGCAGTAGATAAGGTGCAAATGTTACCACACTGATTGCGCTTTAGGCCCCAGGTTGAGACCCACAAAAGCAAAATGCAGGGAGAGGTGAATGCAAGATTTGGTTGCCCAGTTTTCAAGTCTGGAAGGTCTGTGTGGTAGTTTGGCAGCACCCTTTGCATCTTTGTAGGGCAGTCTGTGGGGTGTGGACATCTCCTTTTACTTTCTGTTTGTGCAGCAGGCAGCAGAGGAAGTGTTTTTTGAGGTCAGGGGAGAAGAGTATGTGAGAGAAAACCAGAGGGCTGAATCTTCCTTCTGAGTTTCACAGGGGAAGCTTGAAAATTCGGATGATAAATTCCCCAGTCTGTTTCAGCTTTTCTTCCACTCCTTCCCACCCCCCACCCGCTGAGTCTCAGACCTTCTCCCCACCTTCCATTTCCTGCTCTTGCCAATATGCTTGAATTCTTTCTTCACTCTCCTACCCTCCACCTTTCCTGGCTCAGCTCCACCAGGCCTTAATGTGCCGCACATATCTAGCTGTGCCCAGTGACTTACGAGCTCAGTGCTTCTGTGGACATCAGACCTCTTAAGTACCTAAGCAACTCCCAGGAAAGCTCATAAATGTCTTTCACGATGGATGTTCAAAGTAAGGGAAGCGTTAGAGGCTTAAGGAGTTTGTTGCTTAAGAGAAGCTTTGACTAGATGAGAAGGAGAAAGCCGGTAGCCCTRGGTGAAGAAAATGCCTTTTTAATAGCAAGAACAATTAACTAGGGTACCCACCTATGACATGAGATGATATTGTAAAGGAAATGCTTTAGTCTAAGCAGAAATTAATTCAGAGAAAACGTGTAACAGGCTTCTCTTACATATGAAAATCAGCCTTGGTTCATCACAGAGGTTTCTTCTGACTTCATCTCTGACTATGGAAAAATGATAAGGTGAAGACTGCTAGGGATCCTAGGCATTTGGGAGAAGCATTTGAAGGAAGCAGCAGTGACCTCGGGAAGTGAATCCAGAGATGGATGCAGTTAAAACCAGATTAATGGGTCAAAGGAGGAACAGACTCGGATGCATCTGGAGAAATCTGTGAAATTCCCAGTGTCTCAAGAAAAACACCTTTGTCCAGGTTTGCTGTATCCCTTTTTCCTCTCTCTGTTTTCTCTTGTCTGATTGCATCTTCTGCTTCTTTGGCCTCTTTTGCTCTATGTGGTCACTTGTTTTCAACCCTGCCTTCTTTCTTTTCATCCATCCATCCATCCCCTAAGTACTGGACAAAGTTGCCAGAAATGATCTCATGCGAATAATCCCATGTTGCCAACCTGATTAAAATAAACGTTGAGGCACCACACTGTGCAGCATTCAGACTGCCTAGTGTGGACACAGTTCTACTCTAAAAACAATTGTGGCGTGCAAAGGTGAAACAGAAAACAATATTTAAAATTCTTACAGTGCCCATATATATATCCATGTATCATGGGTGTTGTCAAAGACGTGCTGGATGGGTCCATCTTTGTATTCGTTAGAGCCAAATTCTTTAGGAATGGTCTTAATGCTTACACTGCTTAATATTATTGTTGACAGCATTATTTGATAGATTGGTTGATTAATGTGGCTGTCTAAGCTTACATGCACCAGTATTCCCAAACCAGTCGGGGGGTTTTGTAAGACCCTGGCTTTGTGGTAGCATCAAGCTGTGGCTGACATCAACTGTGTCCTCTTATGTTCCTTGATCCAGTCAGTCTTTTGTCTAACTTTGAAATGAAGTATCAGAGTATCTTAGGCTTTTTTTTCCTTTGTTAATATCACTTATGAGTTGTTATTGATTTGCATCAGTCAAATGCTACAGAAGAGCCTCTTGGTGACCTGTCCCTGTGGGTGTTCATTGTAATGCACCTGAACGCTTAATGAATAGATATGGATAGAATGATTCCCCTGCCTGCAGGGCTTTCAGGATAGGTGTGCTCTGAACGAATGGTGTTGCTCGTGGTTAAATGCCTGAGTCCATCCACACACCATGACACTACTGAGGTTCAATAGTTCTCATTTTCCTGTGTGAAAAGCTTCGTCCAGCTGATCAAGGAGTAGATATACTTCTGTATGACTTTGGCCAGTCTCAAACCAACTAATAATTTGTCATAGTCACAGGTTAACAATACATGGCCAGAAATCTTGTTTACAAGATAATTATCAGCAATGCACAAATTTGTGAAAATGCTGCTTAAATCTTGAATTATGTTTATTGGAAAATAGCCAAATAATTTATTCTAAATGATTGGTGTCATGAGTCTGAAACCCACTATCTAATATTTACAACTCTCCTTTTGTTTCGTGTGTATTCACTTTTTCTACTGTTAGCACCCAGCCTCCCCTTTGTCAACGAGGCAGGCAACAGATCAGTCAGAGCATCCTTCCATGGGCTAGGCAAGAGGGAAAAAATTTCTGTAGTAGCTGTGTCAGCCTCTCCTGCATGTCCTCCTTTTTGCTCTCTGGCACTGGGGAATTCCAGATTCAGGGAACTCAAACCCTGCAGTGTGGTATGATACTCTCTGTGTACCAGGATTAAAATTTCAAAGATGGTTCTTCATTTTGGATGTCTATCTTAATGGATCTTGGTTTCCAGAAAATGTGAGCCTTGCACTTTTAGGGGAATTTGGCAATAAATTGGCATAGCCAATAAGGCACTTTCCAGTGACAATTTAATATTTTTCTACATATCCTGTAACTAAACTCTGGTGATATTCATGCATTATGGTTTAGTGCCAAACGCTCCAGAAGCTCACTTGTTAGTCTCTGTCTACACCTAACACTAGTGGAAGATGAAGTGTTAAACGTCTTTAATGATGACAACAGAGTATCTACAGTTCCAGCCCACATTTCAGACCTGCATGTAGTACGCATTCTGCTATATGTGGGCATCAGGAATCACGGAGCCTGATAAATCRCTGTTGGGGATACATTTTCAGAGTAGTGTCTGGCAACATAGCTGGGCAATTCCCATTAATATTAATAGGAATTTAGTAGATAAATCTCCATGAATAACTTTTGGAAAATTTACCCTTAATGTGCCTTACATTTCAATAGGCTGAACTGCGTTTTGAAATTACATTTGAGAAGGGCAATGCGATGGATGTAATAACAAGGGATATACAAAAACCAGTAGGACGCATATTTCTGCGTGACACTGGAGGCTTTCAGTACTTCTAAATCAGAGCATCCTGGAACACTATTAATGAAATCCCCTTTAACCTTAAGGGGTAATTTTTTCTAAGTAATCCACGGGGGATTTGGCTGTTAAATTTCCATTAACRCTAATGAGATTCACAGTATTACAAAGCAAGTTCCCCACCAGCCATACTGAAATTTTACCCYCTGTGACAATTAATCATGCCCATTGGGCTCCCTAGTGGAAATATGAAGCAGACTATATGGCTAAGCATGATACGTGATCGATTGACTCTCCTGCAATAACTGATTGCTGGTAAGTTATAGCCAACTCACAGTTTTGGGCTTTTATAGCTGAGCGGCAAAAGACGTGGCATCCCTGTCAAAAGCAGACTTGTAACTGCCAAGGCTCTCTGCAGCTCACGGATCCGGGTGTCAAGGATTGCAAGTTGTRTTTTACTGTCTTCCCTCTCCTGCTGTAACATTTTCCTGGCTCCCTCTGAGTCTCATCCCTCATTCCAGGTCCTGCAGATTCTCCCCAGCAGAAGTGCTCGTCCCCCGTTCACGTACCAGGACACCCATGACATCCCGCGTGTTCTCATTCTGCCCGAGCCAGGGCCTGTGTATTTGCTCACCTCCCTTCCTTCCTTTCTTCAAGGAATCTGCATTTTTCAAACTATTGTGAAAATGGATAAGACAGTCTGAATGGCGGTAGTCCTGCTGGAATGTGTTTGCAGCAGCCTTTTCCCTTTCCTTTAAGTCTGCTACTTGATAGCATCGACTTGTTTACTCCATTTTATTCGCCTTTTTGTAGGGAGCACTCTCTGAGGTTGTGGGCTGGTTGGATGTAACAAGCCAAAATCATCACTCAAAGAACTGGAAAGGGAAAAAGCACTCAGTTAAGCATAAGACCTAATATGTCCGCTAAAGAGTTCGCTCCKCATTGTTGTTATACTTAAGCGTTAAACATGGGAGAGTACAAAATTTACCCTTACAGCTTTTATGCTTCGTTAAATCTGTGCCACCTAACCAATTGGCCTGGGGGCTTTTTTTCTCACCAGTGCTCTGTGACATTTTAACACACTGCCAAAAAGGCAGCCTTGGGCTGCAAACTCAAGAAAGTCTTAAGAGGCTCTTTGATGTACAGTATAGTATTATGGTTAAACTAACTGGCAAGCATGCCAAGCCAGGAGTGCCATGCAAAATCAACAGCATTTCTCCAGGCAGAATGCTAATTTATAGCCACACTGCATGACTATGTCATTTTCCTAATGAATTCTCCAGTGTGCAGAGGTGCACTAAACAGCAAAGATAAATACTGGTGTACGGAGGTGCATAATACAGATTTATAGCCTTAACAGAACACAGAGTACAGATGTTTTGCATATAAGCAGGATTGTTTTATGGGTTTTTGCAGGCAGGAGTATCTGTATTCTAACTAAGGACTGTTTTTCAATGGAATTGAAAATGAATAAAGCAGCAGGAAACTTTGTTAAATACAGTTTGGCACCGTCCAAATGACAGTGTCTTCTATGTACACCGGGACAAGTGTTTCAGCTCTCTGTGAGAGCTATCCAGTGGCCTAGACGGGGTGTTGAAGAGGGAAAATCTTCAAGATCACCTGAGTAACTTTGAAGCCCAGATGCCACTGAAAACAAGAGAGCCTTGAGAGAGCACTTAGGCAAGTTTTGAGAATCTCTCCCAGAACATGTATTAAGCTAGCCCAGCACCAGCATTAGCCCAGGTTTTCATTGCCCTGCTCTGTCACTTGGCATGGAAACATCCAGTACCTTGTTATTAATTTTTACATATTCAGAAGCATATTTCAGCAGAAATACTGCTTTTTTTTTGATTTCCCCCMCACACACACACACATACTGCTCTTACTGGGGAAAATAAAACAAACTGCTTCTATTATGCTATGTTTCCACGGGGAACCTTACTAATGTGCATAATATACAACAGCTGATGGCAAGTGATGATAAGTTGCATATACCAGTGGGACTTCTGGAATGAGTGGTTTACAAAGCCGGGTAAGTAATGAAAGTCCATAAACAAGACACTCAGCGGAGCAGCAGAGTGACAGAATTTTGGCTCCAAGCTTGAGGCCGTTTGGCTGGTATTGGAAATCCATATAACATCCCTCTCTCCTGGCATCTGTTATGTTGAGAAGGTTCAGTTCATTACAATAACAAATTTCAACTAATCATGGTTGCAGTCTGTGCCTGTTCGAGTGATGGGCTTGCTGGAGCATCTCATAACTTGGTCTCACGCTAGTGGGTGCTACAGGACAAGGCCTCTGTGATAAGTTGTCGCTCCCTGACTCTAGGCGGGTACATGTAGGGATTGTAGTTAATGCAGGTGATCTGTGTAGCCTTTCTGATCAATCCAACATAATTAAAGGAGTAATTCCCTGGTTTTAGGGCCAATTTACCTTTCCAAGGCAGTGTGAATGCCTGCAGCTGAACTAATAACAAGGTAACATCTTAGAGCCAATTAAGTGAAAATGAATTGGTAGAGCCCGTTAGACTTGATAAAGTTCAACAAGAAATAAAGCAGGTGAATTTTTCCTTGTTAGAAACTCCAATGTTTTATGGAAAGTTGGAAAATCCACACTCTCATAAAAGAGTACCAGACTCATGTTCCTGAAGGCACTCCATCTCCTTTAGTTTCAACCAACATCTTCCTAAAAACAGAGCTGTACTTCTGAGGGGTTGGTGATTCAGGAGAACTTGCATGTATTATTTTTGCAGGATGTTATTTTAATGAATGTTCTTGTAGACCAGCCCTCATCTCTGAAAAGATTCTATTAATAAAACCAGCTGTGGAGCAGGAAGACAGAATGGTGTTATTAGCAACTGCAAAACCCTTTCAAAGCACTATTCATCATCCAAATAATTTACTAAATGGTTTCTGAGAAGAACTATTAGTTAACTGGCAAGAATGAGCCACATTAACATTTGTTTATTGCACTGGGGCTGTTGGCCTTGGGACTTGGACCAGAAGATAAATTACATGAAGAAACCCAGGTGGGCAAATCTGAACTGCCCCCTCTGTGGCAGACCATTGCAATTATTCTCACCATGAGAGTTAGTCTGGATCAAGACCAGATGCAGATGTGAGGCGCAGTAGCTATCTGCGACCCAGTTCTGCCCTCAGGTTGCTCCAGCTGATTCGCACCCCAGCTCGCAGAGAGATCTCGGTACAGCCCCTCTCTCCATGTTTTTGGCCTTTGTTGTTGTTGTTTTAAATGTATTTGACCCTATTTCTTGCCACTGTAGAAGCAAATTGTTCATGTTAACAATGAACTGTGGCAGGTGCTGCTATTTTCACTACAGGTGCAGGGAGAGGATCTTATTCTGGCAAGAGCTCAGACCATCAGTACTATTCTTGCAGAATGATTTTGCACAAAAGCTCCTTTTTTTAAAACTAAATTCCATGGTACCAGAATGTAACATAAAATCTGGAATTGTTGTGTAATGGGAAACGTAAGGACAAAGAGCACTGCTGAGTGATTACAGATGAATTTTTCCTGCTACCTGATTGGATTCATCTTAAGTGTCTTGGCTTACATTGCACTTGGCTCACAGGAGCAGTAGCTTTGGACAGCCACTCTTGATAGCCTTGTCATGTGCTATCTCTGTATTTCTGCTATATCCCTTCCCTTCCTCACACTTCAAATAACTGACTTGTATTTGATAATCCAGTGTCAGTAACTCAACATCAGAAAAAAGTATCTTAATAACCTCTTCTTGCAACTGAAATTTTCTTGCTCTCCAGGCCTGAGTGACAGCACATGTCCATCTTCTTTTTTAGGTTGGTAAGAAGTTTTCTTTTCCTCTCTACTGAGAGATACCAGTGAGAAACAATTTAATGGCCACATTTTAATTGGATATTTTAATACCATGTGAATTGATTTGACTGGAAGGAAGAAAACATTGTCAGTGTAATTTAATATATGCATTTGTTTTCTTCTGAAATGGGACAGATTTGAATCATTGATTCTTTCTTTGCGTTTTCTCTACTGGGAAGTGCACTTCAGGAATCGCTAGAAAAGAAGTGAGTTTCTCCTTCTCCCTCCATGCTTCTGGCATGCCCTGGCTCGGGTAGGCAGGTYGTTCGGGAGCAATGCTCGAAGGTAGCGTGGCATACGCTCGTCTTGCAGGAAACGCACTGGCACYGTAGGCAAACTGTTGTGTGAGACAGGAGGGCCTATAACAAAGCTTTATATAAATCAAAATAATAAACCGGTCAGCAGCCTTCAGTATGTGTTTTATGCATCGGCTGGCTCCGTGTCGCCAGGGTTTCACTCCCAGCTGGTAGGACAGACAGGAAGGTCAGGCTTTTACTGGAAGGATTTCTCTGCCTTGCAAAGCAAGCCAACCCGGAGCCATAGCATACACAGGATGAATGGAGTTCAAGGCTGAAGTGAAAGGGTATGTARCCCAGCATAAATGACCAGAAAAAGAACTGCATAGTATTAATAATCGGTCCCCAAACATTTCCAAAATAGTGCCCACAGGATGCAGCGGGCATCTCGAGGCTGAAAGTGGAGGAAGCAGCAGCAGGGTCCCTGCCTGCCTCTTGGCTCCCAGCTCCCTTTGCTCCCTGGCAGCAGCAAAATGCATCTCATTTCCTTAAAGTCTGTTTCAACTGATGGCAGCAAGGTTGCAGCGATGTAAGGACGGACAGCATTTGGCACAAGGTACTGTTTAGCACTGTTTGTTTATTTTGTTCTACCGTATGCATGAGGCCTTGATTTGCTCTTGCATCCAGATCAGCCCTGGAACAAGATGAAGCAATTTGCTTTTCAGTTTTCCRTTTGAAGCGAGGGAATAAAGGGAGGAAAAAACCCCGTGTTTACCTGAATAGTGAAGCAAAACTGACCACACAGTGGCAGCCTTTGTTACCTTAATTCAGCCAGTTTAGAGGGGTTAGTAAGGCTGTGTGCAAGTGTGAAAAGGCTGTTCAGAACTGCAGTATTAGTGCAGAATATAAATGTTGGGCGCAATCCATTGTCTCATCGTGTGAGATACCTGTGAAGCCATTAGCTGATTTTTCTAAGTATGTGCTCTTTTTCACCTAGTGAAAAAATTAATTAGAATACTTCAGATACGTGAACGGATCTGGTAATCATGAGTGTCTTGCACTTCTTTGTCATGTGCAAATGGGAGAAGACAGCTATACATGTGATGAGCTTATTAAATCTATGACATTGGTTTCAATAAGGAGATCTAATTCAGAAATGTAATGGTGTTTTAGCCTACAGGTTATATTTTCATTAACACATTGCGTATAGCTCTTGTAAGCAGGTGTCCTGGACGCTAACTCCAGGCTGGCCTGGCCGGGTGCCGGGCTAAAGCCTGGACCTGTAGCAGCCACCGGCTCTGTTGCAGTCACGTTTGCAGAGCTCCTTCCACACATACTGGATGAGATGCAGTAGCTTGGCAGAGTGCGAAGGAGTTTTATACACATTTGTTTTAAGTGTCCTTATACCTACTTGGTGACAGGTTTTTCCTTTTTGTCTTTTGCCTGGTTGTATTTAACTACTCTTTTTAGATTGCTTTTTCCAACCAGCGTAAATGCATTTTACTGTTCACAGTGTGTTTCGCTTCAGTGTTTCAAAGAGGTAGCAGCAAACTATTTACTCATGTCAACACTAAGGAGCAAATCATTTCTATCAGTTACATGTCTGTGACAAATTTCAAAGTGCTTCTAGAATTTAGCAAATCCCTTCAGAAGAGGCCGTTAAAGAAACTAATGTCTGCTGATGTAACTCAGAAAAAATGAATCAGTTCGAAGTGCAAAGCAAGCATGCGTGTGCAAAGTGGCCTTAGATCGCTAAACTGTGATCTTCAATGTAAGGCCACTGTACACCTGAATTGGAGCTTTCACAGATGTCTCCTATGTTTATTTAAATTGCATACATTTACTTTGATACCTTTTAATTGTTTAATCGTGTTCATCCCTGCATTAACAAACCCTAAATTATCAGGGTCAAAAAGAAAAGTGAGTGTTAGATTAGGTGTCCTGCACCACTAAAACCCTTAAGCGGATCTTCTGTTGTGTTAGGGCTGTGCACTGGGCTGATGGAAGTGAGTTAGGCTCAGTGACTTTGTCCATCAATAAGTTGTTGTACCAGACATCATAAGGAGATCTGASGGCTCTAGAGCATCAGTCTGGTAGAACAGAATGGGAGAGGTGTTTTTCTGAATGAAGAGTTTACATTACAAAGGTTGCATACTTCTAAAAGCCATTGCAAAACAGATGCATTAACAGGTCAGATTATCAGTGCTAAAGGAGCACTGAGAGATTCTGACCCAGCTCGTTCCCCCATTGTATTTGGTGCAGGTAAGAGAATTCTGTGCTCCAATGATCATTTTGTCAGGTTGACGAGAGAGGCAAAAGATTGGAGGGAAAGGGGGATGGGAATGTCCCCTGCCAAAGGTCATCTGCAAGGCAATGGGGATGGAGCTGGGATTATCASCGAGCCCAGGCTTTCTGGACTTCCCATATGACCATCCTGGTCCCTGTTTTCATTTGTGTCTCCAAAATGTGAAGCCATAGTGGTAAGGTGTGGGCATGATCCACATGTAGATGCTTGTAGGTCCATGTGTTGCATACTCCCTTCAAGGTTTTGCAAGATGATTTCCTTGAAAATTTGATTCTTTTCTGTTTCTTTCCCATCTCCTGGGTTATTTCTTCTGGTTCTGCTTTTTGGCAACCTCAGTCTTCATTAAAAACCTTCAAGCATGTGGTGAGAGTAAGAAATATGTTAGCCTAGCCTCTGGAGACAAGCTTCCATCTAGCATGATAGTCAGCACAAAGTTCTGGACTATAAATTTTATTCTTGCTGTTAGAGCTGAGAACCCTCAGCTGAAGATGGACCAAGAAAGAATAACATTCAGAATTTTGAAAAATGACCTCTGATTTACAGTGGTGACACAAAACTAAGTACTGAGTTATCAGTACATTCCTCACAAGATTTAGTGCAGTATCTCAAGCTAACTCCATGTTTTTTGAACAGCACTACTGTGTGCTTTTGTGAAGCAATCTGATTTTTCTTTCTCATGCACCTCAACTATCCCATAGTGTAAGTTATTACACATCTCTCCCATTAGACTTTTATTTATCTGCCCAATGTAAACCTGCTGACACCTTGTCTTTCTACTGCTGAGATATGATGTCCTAAAACTCAGTTATGGCCAATGATAAAGGGGTTGTGGCTGATTTTCAGCTGAGAGATCAGGATGGTTTCCTTGAAATCAGTAATGAGATGCCAATACACACCAGCCGAAGGTATAAACCAAGAAGCTGTACTTGGTCCAGATTCATGTTCTGCTTGCATTTTTATTTAGTCTTCAGATGTGTTAAAAACAGTTGTGTCAAATGTTTCTGCCTTAGCAAGTTGAAAGCTGTTGATGTTTTTCCAGACATGGTCCTTTTAGAACTGTAATTCTGAAGAAAGCTGAAAGGTGCCAGACTAGCTATTTCTGTATTCATGTACTAGTGAATCAGAACAGCTTGAATTTGGTGCTGGGTTTTCCGACAGCTTGGAAATGCCTCGTGCCTTTGGAGCTCATGCTTCATGTGTGTGCATCTCGCTCCTTCGCCTGCTCAGGGGACAAAATCATCTAACCTGTACCCTGTGCCACTGTGAGGTGAGAAATAGGGCCTTACAATGGCTTTTGTTTGGGGGGGAGGTGGTTTTTGGTTGTTTTTTTCCSTCAGTCTGCCTACTCTTCCTTGTACTCTTGCCCTGAGAGTGGCCTGATTAGCATCTTCCATGTTGTTGACCTACAGTTTTTATTTTCAGATTAAACCTGCTGTTCCATGTGACCACTCTTTCCTTTTCTTAAAGACCACATACATGCTGGATTTTGTCAAGGGTTGTGTGACCCAGTGCAGGAATCAGGGCTGAGCTACTTGTCCCCACAGTGCTAAAAATTGGTCAGTCGCCAGGTCTGTGCTTAAGAAAGGAGAAAATGACCTGTTGTGAAGCAAACAGAAATAAAATTGTGATGATTTTCATCAAGATGCCAAGACACTGTCTGTTTTCAAGGATCAACTTGGCCAAAAGGACCAGGCTTGCTGAGCCAGCTTTATTTCACATACGCTAGGGTTTGTTTGTTTTTTACCCTTTTCAGTTGTTTTGTTTTTAAATATGTCTCTAGGCGTTAGGATAGGAGAGAGAAAATGAAACAAACTGACCCTCATCCTAACGGCCCTGAGCTAGAAGGCAGTATTAAACATTCAAGATGTCCAGGTCCTGGTGCTTGACTGCTTAGAGCTGCCACCCTAACAGCACTGCACCTTCCTGCCATGCACGGGTGCCCATCACCCAGAACAGAGGACAGGGAGCTCCTTGGATAATCCATGCACCAAGGAGCTTTTGGTCCCCGAAGCGCAGGATAGCAACTTGCAGCTAGAGTGGTATGGGACCATGCAGACCCAACCAAAGCCATGGCAGTAAAAAAGCTTATATTAAAGTAGATATTGATAAGGACTTCAGAGAGGACAAGGAAAGAGGAGTTGGTATGTGGAGAGTGAGAAGCCATTTCTAAGGAAAGTGACTCCATGAAAGAGAATACAAAGCCAAAACATGAAATTTTCAGTGTCCCTGCATTATCCCTCTGCTTTTTGGAACACCCTCAAGTATTACCATGGCTGAATGTGTTGGAGGGGAACAGCATGAGAAATAATAGAAAAATAATCTCTTTATAAGAAGTGGGGGCTAATACCCAGAGGCATCTTGACAACAAACAATAACAAGTCCCTCACACAAAAAAGAGGTACTCAAATAAGGCAGCATGCCTGCCTGACACCAAAGCCTGCCGAACAAAGCTTCCCTTGTAAGTCGTGCCCACTTGCATGCAGTAGATGATAAATACCACTAAACCCTTCCAAAGGAGCTTTTTAAAAAAGAAAAAAAGAAAAAAAAAAAGAAGAACCTTCAGTCTTGGATCTCTGCCCTACAGAAAGCCCAAGACTTACTTTGACGTGTAGCCAGTAGAGACAATTCAGGAAAAAAGTAAAGGCCAGGTCCTCTGATAATGTAAAGCCRTCTGGCTTGATCACTAGCCCAAGAAAGCAAGTGGAGTAGAAACAATAAAGTAATTTTATTAATGTGTTAGATGCCATCCTGGCCTGCAGTTTAGTCCCTCTGCTTTTCTCTCTTATACCTCCTCCCAAGCACATGCACAGTCATAACATCTGTTTCTCTGTCATACTAGAGAGGCACCTGATTTAAAGAAAGAGCAATGCAGAGGGTGAGATTTTCCAGATGATGCTCGGTGACCTAGAAGTCTAAGTCCCATTGGATTTTGTCTTGAAAATTTCCCTAGTACAACTTTGGCCGCAGTTCTGCCGTGTCCTCCCTGCAGGGAGTTTGCAGTACTGCAGCACACCTCAGATTTGATTGCATATTTGTGTTATTGCTTTTGGTGAGGTGTTTGTTAAATTGGAATAATCTGGGAAGCAGTATTGTGGGATTTCCCCTCAAATCAAGCTCTGTGGAAGGATGCTGAGAGTTGCTTGTATAGAAATATACCCTAAAATTATATATATGTGTATATAATTATCTCAGTACATATAGGCAAACTGTATTCTAAAATGAGTGACAGTGAAACATGCTCCTAAAATTTAAATGGTTTGTCACAACACCTACAGCCTGCTTTCCCTTTYGATTATATTGATATGCTGATATTCACATACAGAATCTGGACTGGAAATTACAATAGAAAATAAGTTATAAGAAAAGCTTTATATTAAAACTTCCTATCCAGATTTCCAGTGAGTTCCGAAACAGTAGAAGACAACACAGTGCTTTGTGCGTACATTGTTCGTTCTTTCAGTACCTCAGAGAAGCTTTGGAAAACACTGAGCCGTATACCCTTGATGTCAGCCAGAAACTCTAGCAGATGCAAGTGTTTGCTGAATCTTTGGGGCTTTGCCATCAGTGCAACTTACTGTGTAGGTTGAATTCAGTCCTTAGAGATGATAACTTAGATGGTGTATGATTACCTGGGATGAAAAAGCAAGCAGGTATTACCATCTTTAGGAAGATAAATGAGATTATAAAAACAACAGAAAATGTAATTTGAAGCTCCTGCCATCAAAGACTTCAATCAAAATTCAGGTCCCAATTCGGCAAGGCTCTGGAGTACCTTCTTAGTGTGAAGCACTCGTTTACGTCCCCTTGATGTCAACGGGAATTGAGTGCCTGGTTAAAATTAAGCACGTGCTTAAGGGCTTTGCTGCCTGGAGATGAATGCATGCATGCTGTGAGGCATCCTGTCTTAGCTCACAAAATGAATGCCTAAAAAGAAATAGGAAGCAACACATTTGAAAAATGTAGCATTATTCTGCACAAAGGCACCACAAAGCAGCTTGTGAGAAAACAGCAGGGAAGTGTTCAAGCCAACATGGTCTTCCATTGAAAATGAAGGGTACAGCAACTAGGAAGGGGTAAAAGAAAAGAAAGGGATCCTGCTTGGGAGGGAGGAATAAATACCAAATCTCTTCTCCAAATTAAGAAGCAGTATTAAACAGGAACACCAGCCCCACTGCTGTTTCTTTCCTTAAATGAAAATTAAGCTTTCAGGGAAGTTCCTCCCTCTGATTCACTTCTTTTGCTTCATTCATCTGCGAGGACAGGGAGTACTTTGAGGCAGGTGCTGGTTTTCCTTTGGTGCGTTTACAGTGCAAAGATGCCCTCGCATGATGTGGTACTRCCAGGAGGGATGGTATGAATCAGCCATACACCTTCGGAGAAGCAGAGCAGTTCCAGCTTGTGTTTCTCAAGCAGAAGATGAATCTAGTCACCAAACACTGCCTCCTGTTTGTTCCCTGTGAATTACTGGAAGAAGAAGAGCCCTGTCCAAATACCATGGACCTTATTATGTTGGGTAGGTTGTTCCACCCATCCTCTAACTCAGTGGTGCTGACTTTCTTGAAGAGCTCATCTGAAATCAGGAAGGTCACAGTCATTTTAAGGAACAGATTCACCAAAGGTATCCCATCAACTTACAGAAGCATGCCGGAGAAATGTGGTTATTAATATTTGAGGTTCACATCTTACACAGCTGAAACTGCAGAACAATAAGGAGGATGCTGCCCAGTCGGCCAGAATTGTCTTCTGAAGATTTTCACTGCACAACAGCTGGAACCTTTCTTTTTAATATAACTTTATCTTTTAGTAAAGGTAGGCTGAGGATTTCTGTCAGGCAAAACTCTTGTCATTTTGTGGCACTTATCTCTAAGCAGCATTATCTTGCTCTGTTTTCTTAAAAAGATGAGGCTGGTTTCTGAGGCACCAAAGTACTTCACCCGCATTGCTACAGCAGTGGAGTTTGCCACTCTTCTCTTTTGAAGCAATCTACAAGTTAGAACAGAACAGTAAAATTTTTGTTTTGTTCCTAACTTTTTTAGCCACAATTTCTCTTTTAAATTGCTATGTGTTATCTTCATTCTGCACTCAACAGAGCCAGAAGACTGCCTTTTCATCTGCATTTCTTAAGTCTGCGTTTGCAGTGCAAAGTTACACGGAGATGTGCAACTGGTTGAAAAGAGAAGGTACCTGCCAGGCTCTTTGTTCTGTGTTTGTAAGTGCCTGGTACAAAAGCGTGAGGGTCCATGACTGGATTTCCTAAGCGCTATTATGGAAGAAGGAAATAGTAGTAGTAAAACAGATAAGGAGTCACCTCCTCGATAGCTGAAGCCACAGCAAGAGAGTATCTTTTAGTTGACATACATAGATAGAAAAAATAGGACATTTTTGAGCTTGGAGACCTTTCTTCTAGTTTTAAATCCCTAAAACATCATGGCTACATCATCACTACTGCATAATTTTGTAGCACAGCTGGAACTTAATTTATATAATCCAGCTAAGGAAAATGAAAAGGACATTGTCTATGAAATTTTACAGCCTAGGGTTGTTTTTAAAGAATGTAAGTAGAAATACCAGACCTTGTTTTTCTGAACATATTTCATATTTGTTTGAGTTTTGAAGAACAGCTTGTAGGAACACTAGTACCATGGTGCGGCGTGATGGAAGCACAGAACGTGGTGGCCAAAGGAGAAGGTAAGCAGGTGATGTCCCTGCCACAGTGGCTTCCTGGAGGTGTTTTTCGTTCTCAGCATGAAGCAGTAACATATGGTGCCACGTCCAGTGCTGTTCTCCCTGCAACTAATTCCACTCAACAGGCTCTCTAACCACCACCTGTCAGTGCTGAAAATTTGTTTCGCAGAAATATGATTGCCACACTGAAGTTTCCTTGTGATAAACGCACTGTAAGGCTTTCAGAAAAAGAGAAATAGAGCAATGTCATGTAAGTACTCCATCTTCAGTACCCTCTGATCCTCGCTTTAAAGTTTCATAACTAACTGACAAATGATGCTGCAGACATTTTCAGCAACTACAGTATATTGTTCTTAGAAGGGCTTTTATCATTTTAAAGCCCTGGTGTTTCTCTTCCCCCCCCCCCCTTTCACTTTCAGGAAGCAGATGCTTTATGCTTATAGATTCAGTTTCTGTGTTTCAGCTGATGAAAATGTATTTTGTTTCTTTTCCATCTGAGTGCAATAGTTACCTGAAAATCTGCCAGTGCTACTCATCACCTCACTAATGGGACAGCCGAGCACTTCGAGTGCGTCTATGATTGTAGGTACATCTTTCTCATACCAACAGATGGAGCAGTATAATATACCTTGGAGCAAGCTGTGAGTGCTCTAGCCTACCCCAGGTGCTGATGTTCCTCAGGGGACCACCTGGCAGCTGGAGAGCCAAATGACTTAGTTCTCTCYGGGGTTGCAAAGAGGCAAGAGAAGCTAATAACTAAATGATTGCTCCTCTGACCTTTGGTGAATCTCCTCCTTCGTACCTATTTTAGACTCAAATCCTGCTCTCACAAAACTTGATGCCACCTTTCATTTTGATGTAAGGAAACACTGAGAAAACAGTGCTGTAGAACCACATTACCTAGGGGGGAAGTTCAAGGAAGAACTGATTTTTTAGAATGGCCCCATTCCTACCTTGGTGCAGGTATGGCCTGTTCTGTGACTGAGGATGGCTGAAAATGGTGATAGCCATAGAAGCTGTAATGTTTGCTCTTATAAAAAAAGTATAAATTGCAGTCCTYGGTGACTGGAAGCTTAAAAAAATACAATCTACTTCATCCTTGGCGTAGATGTCATCCATCACTGACATAAAATACTGGTTTGCCCTAATAATGTGTTTTGTTGAAATTGCTGGGAGTAGTAACTCTTTCATAGAATGGCACTTCAGTTAGGGCAGAATTATATTTGATGACATGTGCCCTTATGCTTGTGACGATCCATCCAACAAAAGGCAGTGGTTACAGTACAACATGCTGCATAGCATGGTGAAATKTGCAGTAGCAAAAAGTTGTCGACCCACACCTGGCCATCAGCTACCTGCCGTGCTCAACTGGGAAGTGATTGCAGGTGGCTAAAAAGAGATGTATTCATTGATCCCTCCCTTTTTAAGGTGTCCCAAATTGGCGATCTGCAAACTGAGGCACCCAAAAATCAGTGATGTCTGGAAGACCTTAGTCTGAGTCAACACAGCTTCTGCCTACCTGTCTGGAAGTAAATTGTGGGTATTTYAAAACAATTGTGCTGCTGTTTTAAAAACAAAAAAAGCAAGGTGTTTAATTTCTGTATATCTTCTTCCTCTTCTGGTTAATGTGTTTGTAACAGAGGGCAGTATTATTATCTACCTTTTACATGTAAGTASAAGCGTGGTGTGGAGTAACTTGTTCAGCCACTCAAAGACTCTTGGCAGAAGCAGGAATTCAACCTAGGTCTCCTTCTCAGACTTAATAAAAATGCCCTACCCACAAGGTTATGCTGTCGCCTTACGTGTGTATATTATGCATAGTTAATACCCATGAAATCAGTACCTGAATTTTCCACAGTCTCTTTATCATCCTGAGATGCATTTTTTCAGCTTCTTGCTTTAGAAAATGCATTCTATTTTGACTTTTCTCATAGTTCCTATTAGAAGTAGTCACGGTTTGATATTAATGTTTGCAGTGCTTTTGACACAGTGTGAGGCATGAATATCTGACACCAGCTCTCCTTTGTATATTTTGGCAGCAGTTTAATGTCATTATTCTTGCTGAGAAAGTGAATTTCTTCTGAATACAAAATAACTGTAAATTCTTTCAAAAAGTGTTTCTTGTGTAGCAACTTGTAAAAATTGTGAAATATCAAAGAAGTGAAACAATGTGTTTTTTCATTTTGTTGATTGGTATAGTTTTTGCTAAGTTAGCCTACTTTTGCTAAGCTCAATACTTTGGAGAAAATTGTTCATAACATTACATTTATCATATATTGTTGCTTTGATTCTTCTTTTTGGGTTTTTTTTTTTTTCTGGTCAGATTCAGAATGTACTTTATTGATTAAATGCCAGCTTTCAATACTAATTAACCATGTTATCTACATAGAGAAATCAGAATTCACCAAAACAAGGGATGAAGACTTTTAGTCTTCATTTGAAATTGTTTAATCATAGTTATGCTGAGTTCTGTTTTGATTAAGTAGAAGATGATTAGAGATACCCATCACTCAAAGATACAACAGCATCCAAGTTAAGCGCAGACAAAGTTCTTAAGCACAGTTTTTAAGTTTCTGCTCATGTCAAAGAAACCAAATTGGGGAAAATGCTTAAAACTGAGTATGTGTTTAAGGATGTTTCAATTTKTTGACTCTCAGCCTGAAGAAGCACCCACAGTCCCCATGCTGCTGGAAGAACCGGGCAGGCAGACAGGTCTTTTGTGCTGAGACAGAATTTCCCATTTCGGTCATAGGGCCATAGGTATATGATTTACTTGCCCAACTTTGTCATACCACAGTCATAGTGAGCGTGATTTTGCATGCTGCACGTTCATGACAATATGCGCAATAGCCCTACAATGAATAGAATGAAGAAGATTATCCTTAGCACATGCAGTTTTCATGGGTAGCAAGACTGTGCCACAGTTCCTGTGTCTTTTGCTCCATCTTCTTTTTGCAGCTGGAGAGAGAGGTGACAGAGTAGAGTGTGGACAGAAGGAGAAACCTGTGGAAGCTATGTTACCATAGTATAAAACAGAGCAGACTTCTGATACTCGGTGGAGACCGAGTATCTCACAGGTTATGGAAATGCATTTGGCTCCTTGCAGCTATGCTGTCTGAAGCTGGAGTGGAGACCCAGGCCTGGTATCCTCCACTCTGTTAACTTCACATATCTCATACAAATATAAACAGGTGTTTGTTTTTGCCTTGTGAAATTGGTCAGAGATTATAGTTGAAGCCTGTTTCAACCCAGAATGAGGTCACTCGGAGGCACCCCCTTCTAACCAGTCATCATACCAATGAGGATTTTTACTCCAGCACCTGAAGGTATCCGTTAAGTTGAGAAACCAAGAGATGGACTTAGCCGTACTGTTTCCTGACAGTACAGGATCATCCCCTGCAATTTAACTTCTCTGTATGAAAAAAGTAGTGTAAAATTTCATTTTGAAGTTAATTTTATTTAAGATAATTTTTGAAATGTGAAGCATCTCACTACAAAGCTGAGGAGATAGTCTAAATTATTCTAAGCGGTCCTTAACAGAAACTGCAGAAATATACTATTAGTTTTATTAGCAATATGCTCATTTTTGCATATGCTGAAAACACTGAGGTTTAGTGGGTCCAGTTCTGATAACAAATAGATCCACCAACTCCATGGAAATCAGCAGAGCTCTCCAGGTGTAATTCAGATATTCGGTCCCACTTTGTTCAATAAATAGCAAGAGACAGAAAGGTGAGAGAAGAGGAGCACTGTTTTTAAAACACRAAAGTGTTCTTGTGGCCAACTGCTGCTGGGTTAGGCTTGTATAGTTTCAGACTAACTTCACTCAAGTCAATGACTTTATTGTAAATTTACAACAGTCAAGCTGAAAGTACTGTTTAGTCTTTTGTTGTGTGAAATGTATCAGAGAAAAAGAAGAAAAGGGGGGACACTGCTGACTATGCCAGCAATGCATTGTAGGGCAYGCTTCCCACAAAGCATCAGAAGGGGAGCATTAGGCACTTGGGCAGCTTTAAATGTGGAGGAGCACTGATGACGGAAGCAAGGACATTTTCTCAGGCAAGGAAGTCTTTTACCCTTTGTGGCTCTTGAAGTTTGCTTGGAAACATTTCCTATGATTTTGTGAAGAGAGACAAATTGTTACAGTGTATCAAACTAGGTGCAGAATGGAAAATTTTACCTGCGCAAAAGACTCCTATAATTCACTTATGGYGTACTTGTGAGTTACTGAGCTTTCGGATATGAGAAATAACCTTCGTAAGTCATTGCTACTATTGTGACTCATCCTCTTGTCATCCACATGTACTGTTTTTTCTACCATACCTTTCTAGCTAAAGGATATTATAATTAGTTGATTAGAACTGTTACAAGGTGCTCTGAGGAGTGAACAATGAGACTATATGTTCTCCAAGCTGAAGTTATTTTTTTTCAAGAATGCTGCTTTCATCTTAGGGGTGGGTTACAATATTTTTGATTAAATGAAATCCAAAAAAAGTTTTTTTCCAGAAGTTCAGAAATTAACATCTAAGTGCTCTAAAAAAATTCTTGCAAAACACACTTCCATTTTCATACAGCTGCATTTTCAAGCTTCAGCAGAATCAAAAGGTGAAAGGTTGTTTCACACTTTTTCCATCCTCACTGTTCTGAGGAAGAGCAATCTGTGTCTTTGGAAATCCGTCCAAACCAAGCCAAAGTCAGACAATTATAGGAACTCTGTTTGCCTCTTCACTTTAGTTCAAAGTATTTCAACTTACTTTTCTTATCTATATTGGGATTCTTCTGTGAGTTAAGTCTTTTATGAAAAGGATTAGTAATTCTTTATTGATGGACACGTCGCTACAGCTGTGCCAGCTGGGCAACCTCTAGCTGTTTTTGTGAGACTGCAGTTGTCCACTCCAGGTGTCAGCACCTGCCCAAGGCGCATCCTACTCACAGACATGAAGCTTTTATCCTCCAACCAACAGACCGTCTTTGGCCTGATTTCATTAACAAGAGGCACTGCTTGCAAATGTGCCTCTTTCTTCATAAAGTTTATTAGGTATTAAATTGTTTTATTGGGTATTAAATTGGTTTAGAGCATTACCTTCTAGACTACTGTAGCTATAAAGATTTCAGTGGCAATTCATGAGATTCATAGAGAATTCGAGACAGCAAGACTTCCCTAAGTAATCAGAAAAAAAGAGAACCCACCCACATTGTATGTACTGCCTGAGGTGATGACTGCTAATGAGATAACTGTGGTSTACAGTTCTGTTATAAAAATAGCTTAAGTAGGAAAGATAGCAGGTTCTTCAGTAGATCATTTCATGGGTGTGTTCAGAAGCGCACTTACTTGTTTGACTTCAAGATAAAAGGGGTTTTAACTCGTGTTAACACTGGAGATCCACTGCAAGTTAGAAAGAGTGATAGTCTAACCTGGTCAGGGTAGTGGCAGTGAATTGTTAACAAGCCAAAAACCTACAAGGCACTTATATAGGCACTTAATTTTAGCCATGTGAGTGGTCCTGCTATCATCAGTGGCATTACACACAGCTTCATAGTTAAGCAAGCAGTCAAGTGCTTGGCTGCATTTGGAACTAAAGGCAATTACAAATTGCATTTTTGCCCTCAGTTACGTTGTTCTGCATCACCAGTGAAGAAGTCACTTACTAATGATCTCCAAATGTATACAAAAGGAGAAGATTTCCAGTAGCAGAGTTCTCTTTATCTCAGCAGGCAAAGGCAAAACAGGATCTAACTTTGAAAAATTGCAAATAGTTTGGAAGTAAGGTTCAAATGGGGACAATCTGCCCAGGGGTATAAGGAATCTCCCTAGGGCTGCCTCTCAGCCTGGGCATGCCTGGGAGCCGTTATAGCAGGGCTCTGGTGATCCGCCGGGGTCCTGAGGGCCCCGTATGCCCGGGAGGTTGCCCTCCAGCTGCACTGGAAACTGCACATGGAGGTCAGCAGCGTGCATGAGGCACGTGTATGGGGAGACCTGGGGACCACCCCCAGAGACCTCTAGTGTATCTCCGAGTACGCTCAGAGGGACTGAGTGGTGGCTTTGCTCTGCTTCTTAGAGGAAGTAGACTTGAGAACATTTTGCTTCAGCTGGCCTTTTCCCAGTATCAGTGAGGTGTTTTTTTTCTCTCCTTAGCATCATATGGTGAGTGTCCTCATGGGTTAGCTTAAAATAAAGTTTCCGGTTTCTGTTTGAGGAAGAAAGATGTTTGCAGAACATTTCCTCCCTAGGTGTTGTCACACAGTGTGCTCTGTTCTGACCATGATGTCTGTTTAGGAGTAGCTGTTGCTTCTTGCCTACTCTTGAGTTTATTAATACAAACCCATGACTATACTGCTCTCAAGTGCATTAAGTTTGTTCTGCTGGATAACTTTGGTTTACTGCATGTCCTTGGTGATTACAAGCAGAGGAAGATGTTGCTCTATTGTGTCTTGGATTACTGGAGAGGGATGCACGATGCATTCATGTACAGTATTTTTCCCCTTGTGAGGCAGGTGTTCATCTCCATCCATGTTTTCTGCCCTGTAGTTATAATAATAATAACAGCTTGAGAAGTCAAAGGAAAAAAAAATTCTTTGGGGAAATTCTAATTCTGCGTCGAAGGGTCATTGTGCTGGATTAGGACCCGGTCCAGGAAGCTTTTCTGATTAACCTTTCTTAAAAAAATKAGAAAAATAGAATTTGCTGATTGTCACACTTTCTTCTGAGGCATGGTATTTTATTGCTCCACAATACTTTGTAAATTTAATATGTGAGGTTAAATCCTCCCACTTCTAGCAGGCCTCTTCAATTAACCTGGCTAATGGAGGACCAAGATCCTCACCCAGCAGTTTATGCAGATATTCCCATAACTTCTATTTGGTTTTTTGGTAGCTTTTAGAGAATGCCTGGCCTCACTACAAAAAGTAATAGAGGGCTTGCCACAGTAAGCCACTAAGCTGTTCAATGGTTAATTATCTTTATTGCTTAAAAAAGCAACTTATTTTGAAATTTGAATTCACTGAGCATTAGTTACCAATCATTAGATTTCATTATGTCTTTTTCCGCTACATTAAAGATCTAGGATCAGGAATTTCTTTCCATATAGCTACTTAGAGACTGCTATCAAATTGTCACTTGGACTTCTCTCAGACAAAAAATTGGGCGGCTTAAGTTTCACTGTGTGGCATAGTTTTTAGATTTAAAAAGACACTTCTGCTATTAGAGGGAACATTAGTGAAATCTTGTTAATTTGTCACAGAAGAGGAACACATTTGCTTGGTTCCACTTGGGGAAGCTTCCTTCCACCTGAAATTTAAACACTTTCACAGGTGCAGGTATGGGGAAGGTTTACCTGCAGAGTTGTCTAGTGATGGCTGGCTACCGTCTTCAGAGGCTCCATTAGTCGTGTCGCACGTCTAAGAGCATGAATGCAGGTGGACATGAATTTATATATGACGTATTCTCTCAAGGATGTAGATGGTGCCTCCGAACCCTGCCCAAGGGCTTCACACGGAGAACTCTGTCATTTGACAGGAATCATTGCATACCTTTAGAGACAGTGTTTAGAGATTTTTAGGAACAGTGTTTTTATACTCCCATAATTTGTACTAATCTGTCAACATGTGAATGAATTGGTGTGTTTTCTAGGGGCCATCAGTAATCACTGACTCTAATCGGGAAGGAGGATCCCAGTTAAACTACACTGGGGAGGCAGGGGCGGGAATAAGAGGGAATAAGTTCTTAATCGGAAGGCAACGATTCATTACGTTCATCCTATCCCACACAGACTGTTTGTCTGATTTGGCTTCTCTGAGTTTGCCTGGGCTCCTGCTAGATGACTTGCTCGGTCCTGAGCAGCCTGCCCGTGCRCAGCTCCGGGGAGGCCCCCATGCAGGGGCTCCCCGGGAGCTGGGAAGGGCCAGTGGATCCTCGGGAGCACCGGTCTTGTCCCTGTCCTGGTTCACCTGGAGCTGCCARAGTTTCTCAGCTCCTGATTCCTATCAGACCCCCAAGCAGAATTTTCCTTTTGAAGTTGTAACGATGAGGAAAAAATGGATTGAACACGAATTTTGAAATGGTGAGCAGAACTAATTCTTCCTGTCCAGAAACCCTGCAGAGATCTGCTGATGAGCAAAAACTCTCTGCCTATAGTGGGCAGAAGCTTTCACTAAAAGCCCATCAAGTGACCAAACATGGGTTGCATTGGGATAATCATTTGGCTAAGACACTGGCCTGAAAATTAGAAACCCTGAGTTCACTTCTGGCTCTGCTATAGGTTCTGATGGGACTTTGAATAAGACATTTTATTTCTCTATATTCAATTTTGTTCTATGGCATATGGGAGATTATATTTCCTTCTGCCAATATCCATCTTTTCAGAGAACCTCAAAAGTGCTTCTGGTATTTTAATATGTACATGTGTAGCACCTGGCTGTGGTTGAAGCTTCCAAAACTGCTGTCACATTAAAAGCCACAGTAATCTGCATTGTAAAATTGAAATCCAGCCTTTAACAGGTCCGTGGCAACATAAATTACAGCCAGACATTTTSTTCCAGCAAAGCCAGGTAGAAAAATATCACCTCCTCTTTGCCTTCATCCCAAAACAGAGAATACCRTTCCCTTGGATCCCAGCTGCATACTTAGTATTCCCACATCTGTCAAAATGATGCAGGGTTGCAACCGCTATTATTAAAAGTGTTTAAAGCAGACTGCATCATTTCGAGCTGCCCAGATTATAGAGCGTTTGTGTGAGCAGCTCAGCTGGGCGAGTGCAGGCAGCGATGATCTCCGGGGACGGGGAGTGCAGGAGGCAGAAGGAAAGAGCCAGGGCTGACACAACAGCCCCAGGGAAGCTCTTCCCCCTTCCCGGCCCGAACRAGCCCCGTAACCTGCCGCGGGGGCTCGGCAGCGGGGCACGTGCTGCCGCAAAGCCCGTTGCGCTGCAGTGTGACGGGGGCTCRAATCGCCCTTGAAGCGCAGCATCCGTCATGCGGTGACGCCATCGCTCGGCATCGCCCGGTCCTGGCGCGGGGGCTGTGACCCAAAGCAGTCAGCCGAAGGCGGCAGCGACGGGCAGCACGGGAGAAGGAAGGAGTTGTTGCCGCCGCCTGGCAAAGCGGCTGATAGGGCTGGAGTTCCTCGGAAAATGCAAGCGGTAACAGCAGCAGAGCATGTAAACACTGACGCAGGGCAACAAGGCAGGGTTTTGATACAGTGGACACTGCTGTTAGAGCTAGCGGAGAGATCCCAGAGGGCCTGGACTGCGGTTATTGCTTTTGTCTTACTTCATCTCTGTAGAGGTATTACCTGCCTGTGACAGCCTGGCTCTAACAAAAGATGGAAAGAGATTATTTAGAGGCAACAGGACAGACAAGTGGATTGTAATCCGTGTTACTCACAGCAAAGATGCTCCAGGGCAAAATTAAATGAACTGAAAGTCCAGAAAAGTGCCTTCATAAAAATGATGTAGAGCTATATGTTTTTCAGATTCGTGTACAGATGATAGGCAAAGCAGTGCAACCCCAGTAATTGCTTTTTACCATCCATTCTACTTTATCAGAAAAGGTTTTTTAAGAGAGAATTGTCTCTAGGTTGAAAAAGAAGAATAGGAAAAACTCTTGATTATTTCTTTGGCAGCCCAAAATGTTTACAACAAAGGCTCCACAAATAAATAGTCAGATAAAACCCGGAGCTCTATAAATGAGCATTTTTTGACCCAGCAGGGATAAAACACATCAGCCATGCGATGAAAGACTTAATCCTTTGGCACTGACTCTTTCAGTTCTTGGAAATTCAGGCTTTAATGAAGCAAAGTAGTATTTAATGACTTCTACTGTTCTCCAGAAATCAAAAATTACTGGAGTAACAGAGRTGTGGGTTTTTGTTCTTGTTTTTTTTGTTTTGTCTCAAGCTGTAGTTGAAGTTGGAATAAAACTATAGCAGCTATCCAGGAACATAAACTGCCATAGGTCATTAAGTAAACTGTATTTATTCTAACACAATATTTTTCTGGTCGTATCTGACATCCTTTTGCATTCAGTTTTGTGCTGGTGCCTGTATTTGACTGTGTTATAGAAAGCTGGCTCTGGCTTGCTCTGTTAGATACCAAAGTCAAGCAGTGCCGTGCTTGTGAGTGCCCGTTTGTGCTGCTTTCGAAATAATCCTTTTTAATGCCTAGCGCTACGTAGAACGCACAGGGACAAACTCTTTGCAGGGCCAGGGAAGGGTGAATAGGAATGGGACTGAGGGATGTTCATGCTCTGAAGTCCTCCCCCGACTGCCTGTGGGGAGTTCAGGCAAAGTGCAGAGATGTTCCAGCTCTTCCAGCCCTTTCCAGGCTACAAAGCTCACGGAGGCAATTGAGTTTCATAAGAGCGGAGTCATCAAGAGGTGGCACAATTAACTTCCAGTTCCTAACTTACGAAATTGGGATGCCGTTCTCCCTGCCCGCAGTGGATGTCTGTAAATCAGTTTTGGGTGTTGGGATGMAAGTCCCTGCGTAAGAGCAAGGAATGGTGGGTGATGCGCAACATTTCTAACCTGTGCTGAGCTCTACTGTGCAGTTGTGTCCGAGGGCAGGGACGGAGCTTCTGCCGATGCCCTGGGTGCTAGATGTCGCCATGTGGTCCACCACAGGGGCAGTCTGACCCAGGAGGCGAGTTTGGGTGAAATGCTTTCAGCTGTAGATTACCCATCTCTTAGGTTTAGCAAGAAGTGGTAAGTCCAAGGTGGAGAACATGGACTTGGTTCAAAGCATGGGCTTTCTCATACCTCRGTTGTTTTCACGACTATCTCTGACTTGAAGGGTTTTTAAAAATCTGCTCAGAGCAGAAGTTTGGTGTGAAGGTTCCCAGCATAAGGCTTGAGAATTATGGTTAATGACTTAATTAAAGAAGTTATAAAAATGGCAAAGGGTAAATATCAGTGTTTTCTTTGTAATCAAGTAATAATCTTTTATTCCATAATGGGACAGTAATTTTCCAAATAACTTTCTGAAAAATAATATAAAAAGAGTATTCTGTATGTGAAGTCATCTGTTGAGAGAAGGAGAATCCATGAAACTTTTTTTTAAAAATGACACATTCTCCACAAAAATATCATATTTTCCAATTTTGTTGAAACCAAATATTTTGCTTGACCTGAAGTGAAATTTCTTTCTGTGTTTTGAGTTGCCAAATACCTTGAAATGCCAAGCACATTTTTGGTTCAATTTGAAATTATATCTGTATCTATATATATGTATTTAACTTTTAGAAATCTCTTGCAAACAAAGAACATCTCTTATTTGCTCAGCACTTTAATAACATAGGACACTATCTTCCCGATAAGCTGAAGCTAATATTTACAGTGTTCAATTTTGAGGACATTTTTAGCTCCTGGGAAAAATACTGCCAAATGTGCATGTGTGTTTCCACATTCTTTTGCTAAATGGAATGTGTCCTATTTAGTTTAGGGAATAAAAACATGCCTAACAAACTCCTTTATATGTCACCATCAATACATTCCTGTTGGTGACATTATACAACAGAACCAAAAAAAGCAAGACTAAACAAAAAAGCTTCCATACAAAAGAGTTTGTGAGCTAAAGCAAGCCTTAGTCTAAATCTCAGTAACTGGGAATGTAGCTGGTCCTGAAGAACTGAAATGAGAAGAGCCACTACAAACCTCTGTCTGGTGATACACCTAAGTTCAAATTTCCCTGGAGATGCAACAAATAAAGCTACAAATGTGCCAGCCTACTTTGCAGTCGTAGGATTTGGAGAGTCTCTAGGGAATTGCCTAGCAAAAGCACAAATGGCTTTGTTCTTCTTTTGCATTTTACCCAAATCTCATCCCCTTACAAGCTCATTAGGTGACATGTTAAGCTCTCTGTTCACATGAAATAGCTTAGTTAGTCAGGCACTTCACAGCCTGTGAATAATGTTGTTATCTGTCCATTAATAGCAGCAGTGGAGCATTTAAGCGGAGTGAATGAGCAGGGCATAACAGCAGTGTCTGCTGTCGAAGTTCATTTTCGCTGCCTTTGTCCCTTTCCTCCAAGGTGTCCAGCAGTTGTTCCAGATGTGCAYTGTCCTTTAGTCAGACCGGTGAGGTCAAGAAGTGTGGTGAAACCTGGCTTTTTGGCATTTTTCTTCAAATTCTACCTGCTGCACAGGTGGCTGCCAAGGGTAGCTGTGCCTGGGCAAAAGGTTGGTGTAAATTAGTAGCATGGTTTTCAGCCTTCAAAGACGTGATTTAGTGCCAGAGTCAGCCTGGGTCAGTTCTCATTTTCTCCTTACCAGGTAGCTTGTTCCAGTCATTTGTGCCTCTTCAGGAGACTTCCCAAAGTGCTGGGAGGTTTGTGTCTTCCCCAGGAAGATGCTCATAAGCATGAGTTTGTCAGCTAAGTAAATAAGCGTACCCAGTGGAAGTCAAGCTTGCTTACATCTGCCTCTTACATCTATTAAGGATCTGGCACTTATCTGTGTGAAACAGGACTTCATTTGAATGCAATAATCATTTATTAATTTGGGAAGCACTTGTCTCTTCCAGCCAGATGATCTTGCCTGATATAAGCAGGTGACTTTTTTTTTTTTTTTAATATGAATTACATGTTTAGTTTGCTGAGCTGATTTGGGATGGGTAGGTGGGAAAGGATGTCTGGAACTGCAGTAATGATTTGCTGTGACTTCTGCTAGCTAACTCTTTTTCATTGCTCACCTCTGACAGTTTAACTCCCAGAGAGCGGTTTGTGGAGTACATTATACCTCCAGCTTGAGTTCTGCTGTAAGAGTACAAGAGCGAATGCTCTAATGTAGTGTGACCAGGCTGGCTGTTTTCTATACTTAAAAGAGATGGGTTCGCACTGTTTGTTACAGCTGTATTATCTGTGTTGCACACTTAAAGTACTAAGACTTAGTGAGATTTATAGAACTATTAAGAATGAGCAATCAGATATGTCTCCTGGATGATAATATTCATAGTTCCTACAAGTGCTCCTTTGGGAAGGTCATAGAGGAGGAATGAGGAAGGATTAAATGCTTTGAAAAACAAGAGTGTCCCCCACACCATCAGTACATCTGCAGGTCACAGCTGCCAAACTTCAATTTAAAGAGTATGCTCCCAAGAGATGGGAGCTGGGCCAGCTCCCCGAACGCTGAAAATCCAGCGTCAGAACTCGGCGAGTTGCTTTTGCCCCATTCGGCCATTTTTCTTCCAGCTACTTTTTTCTTTCTGTTTTCCTCGCTGACACTGCACTGCCGAAGGTGATGTAGCAGAGCTGCGGGGATCTTGCACCTCAGATCTCCTGGAGCTCCGTCAGCCATCCTAAACAAGCATCTCTGCTGGCTACGCTCATCTGCTGGTTGGATGTGTCAGGCGCCTGCACCTGAACAAATCCACCCGTAGGTCCGCCATCCACTGAGGGGCCAGCTGCAAAAGTGCCTTAGATATGACACCTTCTCCAGGACTGCTGAGCTCTGTGACTTTCTGGCAGTATTATTTTGTGCCCTTTAGTAACACTGAATCACTGTGACTTCTCGTAGCCACGTTCAAAGCTGAATTCAAGCTGAGACCGCAGATGTTTTCATGGTCTAAAATATTAGTAATTAATCAGAGTTTGTAGTGTTTCTGCATTAGAGGAGGCTTTTACTTTAATAGCCTTTGTTTGAATGTATTATTCTAAGTAGATCAGCATGCTAAAATTTGCATTGTAAAAGATTGTTTTGGAACAAAGCAGGATCTAATGAGCATATAGTAAATCCCTTGGCTCTGCAGTGGAGTCACAATAAGCATAATAGGTCTCACTGAATGAATCCCTAGCAGCCTAAAAGCTTTTTTCTTTAAAATAAAATAGTAACCCTGCAGGATTTAGTGCAGACAATATGCAAAGATCATTTAAGGGACTGTTGTGGAAGGAGAAAACAAATGACGACTCCACTTAGAGTCCTTTGAAAGGACCCTTTGTGATCACTTCATTAGACAGTCTGTTTCAATATTTTTTTTATTCAAGAATGACTTTATTGTAATGGAAGCATCAATAAATTCCACTTTTTTTTTTCCTCCCTGGGGTCTCAGCTAAAACGCCAGGAAGCATTTTATCATTTCTCAGACTTCTTAGTGGAGGTTGAATATGCAGTAAGTGTTATTCCTTTAGCGAGGATGAAGGTGTGAACTAATGGTATTACACAAGAAAGCTGAGAACTCACTCTAGAATAAAAGGTGAACAACAACAACTTCGTCTGTTCCTTTCAGCYGGGGTGAGAATGGAAGAGAGCTGCTGTTAGAGGTTCTGGCTAGTTCTAGGCTAATGTGTTTGCCTGCCAGTCGGAAAAGGCACCCTTTGAATCACACTGTTGTTGTCTGCCCTTTCTGCAAGGACAGAAGTGGTTTACCGCCTGGACATAGTAGGATAGGCACCCAAAACAGTGTGGAAACCCACCTCATTTGCCATTTTGAAGAAAGCTAATTGAAATGAGACTGTTGAGATGGAATTGAGCTGCCGCATGCACTGATGTGACTGACTCCAACCTTGTAGTATAAATTCTTCTCTTCCTTTCTCCCTGAGTTCAAAAAGTTTAAATTTGAAATCTGATGTTACAAATAGACCAACATCAGAAATTTCAAATGTGGGTGTTTTAATACTAGGACCTGGATTTGATATAGGCCTTTAATTTGGTTCTGAGTTGGAGGTCTGATTTCTGCTCTAGTTCAGTCAGAAGAAACAGTCCCTGCTCACCTGAAATACTAAATTAAAATGGGAAGGGGTTTGAAATGTAATACAACTCTTGCCCTCAAAAACCCAAAGGCTGGAGCCAGTCCCCATTTGACCACAGATACAAAGCCCAAACCTGAACCTGAACTAGGTGCATACAAAATATTTCCTCAATACAACCCAAATCTAAGTATGACATCTATGGCTTGAGCTCTGTCTCAGAGATGTGTTTAATCTAGTTATGTGATGGGATTTAACCAAGCTTGATCCTTCTCACTCACCATTTCTTTTCCCACTGGAGAGATGAGCTTCATGAAGGAAGGTTGATTTTTGAAGGAGCTCTCACTCGCAGTGTACATACAGTGGAAGCCTTGGCTAGGGCATGGATCAGATTGACCTATGTCAGCTGTGCCCTGCTGCATTAACTGAAGGTCTGGTTTTCTCAATACGGAGTCTTGTAAACCTCAGTGTAACGAAACTACTAATGGCTCAAGGACATACAATGATTAAGTGTCAGTCACTATTTTTAGATAGGGCTTTCCAATAGGAAATCAAAGGTTTAGAAAGCTGTATTACAAATATCAGCATGGTTAATAGATTGAATTCCTCTGGTGTTTTTTTCAGGCAGTGATGGAGTAGCTGACTGATTGAGGACTGTGCTGATCTTGACGTATATTAGTGGCAATGTAGAAAGTGATGACAAATGTGGTCAGTGCAGTGATTTTATGAGCAATGTTTTTTAGAAAGTGCCCCTCTTCTGATCTCTGTGAGTTAGTTTTATACTCTGCAAGAGTTTTAGTCATCATGGACATAATGTGTGAGTGCCCACAAATGTCAAGCAAGGCGCCCCTAGTAGGGGTGATCAAGGTCAACCTGCTCCTGGGGCAGCTGGCCGTGTGCTTCAGCCCAGCTTGGGCTGCTGCTGTGCTCAGCCGATCCATCCTGGAGTTCCCTCTGAGCAGCGCCCAAGTGAGCTCTGGATTGTGGCAGTCTGTTCTTGTGTTTCATAAAAAGTTTCTGACTTGACTAGTCAGCATTTCGTGGGGGTTTGGCTGCAGATTAGTAAAGTGCAGAGTCTGGTGGAACAGGTATTTCTTGAGGACTGAAATGCTGCAGGAGCTCAGCTGCAGATTTTCTGGTGTAAGCTTATTGTATGGATGGCTTTATCCCTTACTGAGATCTGAATTTAGAGGGAGATTTTTCTCTGTGGTCTTTTGGGATAAGTGAGAAGAAACAACATAAAGCAATCACATGAATGAGAAGTGAAGAACAAGGATGTCTGGCTGATCTTTAATGCCATTTCATGTGTCCCTTGTGGATTGCATTTTTCTAAGGCCTATCTGTTGAATTTTAACAGTTACAGTACAAACAGTGTCTGCAGTGACAGATGTGCAGAAATGACTGACAGTGGTTCTATTGATCTGGGAAAAAGTTGAGTAAATTTGTGAAAAGACAGAAAATTATTCTCATCAAATGTGTTCTTAAAGCATATGTTACGAGTAGCATCTGGTGAGGACAATTACCTAACTAAATTAGAGATACCAAATTGCATTTACATTATGCAAGGAAAAATGTTTAGGGCCTGCAAAAAACAGCGTATCTAGTACTAGACCAGGAAGGGACATCTGCAGCCTCTTTCAGACTTCAGGAGAATGGGGAGGAAGCGGAGTTATTAACTGTAGTCTGTGAAGTTTAAGGGCATGTCTCAAAGCGATCTCTTTTCTATGCCTGTCATTTACATGATGGGAGCTGTTAACTCCTCCTGGAGCATTTGGAGGCTGCCAACATTCATTCATTTGCTAAGGAAAACAAGTCTTTGAAAATTAAAAACTTGCCCTTGGACAGCCTGTTCCCATCCCTCAATTCCTCCTCTCCCCTCACGCCCTACTGTCATTTCCAAGCAGTTGCATTACGGAGATTGAGGRTAGCTAAACCATGCATACGCACGCCTCAGGTCGGCAGCGCGGAGCGTGCCGTCGTTTCCTCATGGCGGGCCGCGAGGTCGCCCGCTCCATGTTCCCCRTTAGGCTGCCGTCTCCCATGCCGAGCTCCCGAAGCACTGGTGGAGGTCGGAGCCCTCCGCGGAGAGGAGAGCCCGCGTCCCTYGGGGACGCGCTGCCACGGCTGGAGCCATCGGCATCAGGGGTCCGGGGAAAATTGGAAAATTCCCCTCCGTGGCCCTTCATACGCGCCTGGCTGTGCAGTGTCAGGCTGGTGTGGCTTCTGTAAAGATTTTGCAGTGTCTGTCCCCGGCCCCACGCTGGTGCAGAGAGGCTGCGGTTTCTTCACAGCCGGGAATTCTCATTCCTCGCTTTCTTCCCTAGACATGCTTGTGTCAAAAGCGTAATATCCTTTGTAAAATTATACAAAATATGGGTTTATGGAGATTGGATTAGCAGTTTTAAGTATATGGGGCATTTTTAATATCGCTTTAAATCCTATCTTTTCCCTCCCATAGCAGCCAGTCTGTTAGTTTATCTGATTATTTCTTTACTCATAAAGTTTATCGCTACAGCAAGATAGCAACTGCTGAGTGCAAGTTTCTCAGAACRTGTTTCAATTTCTTCACTCTTATCTATTTTCTTCTGTAAGAGGGTTAACAGAAGGGTTTTTTCCTCWCGCTGTTGTCACATCTGAGATCTCAGCTGGTTTGAGGTTCTGTGTAACCCTTAAGGAATATGTGAAGGACAACCTCTAAATTTGCTGCTGAAGAGCCACTGTAGAAGTTTCAAAAAAACCGTGCGTCGCTTGAGTGCCTCATTGCAAGAACATGGCAGTCCCATTGCCCTTTTCCTCAGAAAGCAACTCATCTGTAAATATTCAAAAAGCCTGAGGGAACAAAACTAAGAGGTCAAATCCCAATCAATTCTAACAAGTTTTAAAGGCTAGTCGAGTATCTATGAACTGAATTTTTGACTTTCGTACAAAGAAAAAGTTTCATTTTTGAATCCACCACGAAGCCTCACGTTAGATGACTCTGCAAGAGGATCTAACAACATGCCCTTGAAACCTCTCGGAAGAGTTTCAGAAAAAGCAGCCAACTTCCAGTTATTCAGCATTTGGGCAACTGAAGTAAAAATAAATACTAGCGCCAAAGACGTACTAGCGATTCATGTGACAGGGTCTGCTCTGTCCTCTGTGCCTGCGCGTCTCTGTTCGAGTTAAGCTCGTGCTGTAGAAGTTGCCAGGGCGAGGAGAGCTCCACGGGGAAGGCCCCTGCCCGGGCGGCAGCCTGCAACGCCGCTGCAGGTTCTCAGCTGCGCGGGGCGGCSACGCTGCTCTCGGCTCGGTATTTGCCGAGGCAGGCTGTCCTGGCGGCGCAAAGGCTCTCGCGCAGGAGCCTGGTCACRCTCCCTCTGTGGCTGCTGTTAGCAGTTCACCTGCACTGCTGCTAGCAGGCGCTGAAACAGTGAAGGGAGCGGTTGTAGTGGAGACGGTGCCGTGACCAGTTGAGCAAGGGCCGGTTTGGGTCCTTTAATTTGCAAGCGTTGGTGAGAAGTTTGTCCGGTCATTTTTGACAAAACATATGATCTTTGGATCTTCAGTTGTGWTTTCTTCTTTTTTCCTGCCCTTTCTTTGGCAGCTGAAAGTCTCTCTGATGTAAGTTTTGTCCCAGTGTGGAAAGATTTTGCCTTGTAAGTACACCATTAAATAGCATGGCCTATTTTGAGAGCCGAGAGTTGGGACTTTTTTAAACCGTAATTATGGCTGCCTTTAAAGATGATCATAAAAATGTAGTCCATGAACAAAATGAGACCATGTGATTAATTTGTCCATTTGATGTGTTTGATTATGGCAGCTCCCTAGTTTCAAACGGCTTCGTATTTGAAGTAAAAAAACAGGGAGAGAGGGGGCACTTTATCTAGCACAGCAGCTTAAATAGGCGACTCTGTAATCAGCCTATATCATTCAGATATCCAAATATCCGTTAAACTCCATTAGAAAAAGGAAAATATCAGGGTATAAATCACTTTGACAGTTTCCATAGTTTGCTGAAAACTGATATTTCAATATGAGAGATGCAGCAGTCCTAAGTGTGCTATATTCATGCYAATTTTTCTGTTTCGAGTGTGGGCATTAGAAGAGTTACCACATCCATTAAGGACTGGAGTTGCACTGGAGAGCGCCTGTGCTTCAGGTAGAAAAAAACTCTTACTGTCGTGCTTCCAGCTTATTCTGAGGAATCCCTTCTGACTTTGACCTTGTTGGTCTGTGGCTGACTAGAGAGAGGCAGAAACTGTGTCATCTCCCTATGCCCGTTTTTAATGTTAAAAGTTATCTTTCTGTTTGCCTTTGCCAAAGTAGGCATTTTCCTGTAGCTTTGCTGTACACGTGGATATTGTGTTTTACCCAGTGTTGTCAAAGGAGATGAGCAGGGCCCAGGGGTACATGTGGTTGCGAATTTACTACCTGGGCTGTGTGTCTTCCTGCCCTTCGGGTATTGCAGCTTTTGCCAAAAAGTACGTAGGCTTTTCTCACCTTGAAGAACCACTATTTAATGACTCTGTCAGATGTCCTCATCTGGATGGTCTGTCGCAGTGATTTAAGGTGTCTCTCTCTCCATGCCATCTGCACTCTGAGAAGGGGTGTGAGCCTGCTGGCCTCCTCAAGATTTGATGGGCAGGTTCTTGAGGCTTTTCCAGCTAATAAATTAAAACAAAATACTTTTGTGGAACAGGCTGTGTTTTGACAAAATTTCCAAGTCACTATAAATGCATTTTTTTAATATTGTAAAAACATTGTGTTTTGCTATTTTTGTAACAAAAGTTTGGGTTTTCCGTTCAAACTGATCTTTCAGTTTAAAATGTGTTTATATTAAGAAAGCTATTAACACAGACGAAAAAAAAATACTCAAAATCATTGATGGTTCGATTTAAGCAAAACATTTTGGGGTAGGGCTAGTTGGGGCAGAGGGGCTGGTGGCAAGGGACCTGTGTATCAACTGATGAAAACATTTAAGATTTGCATTATTCTTGACAATTTAGGTCAGAAAAATTTCTGGAATACTTGAAAATTTTTTCATGATAGGAAAATAATTTCTGGTCCAGCCATAGACGTGTGTGGGAAGTCTAGAAGACATCTGCTGCTGGCATATACTAATGAAGCCAGATTAAAAAACTAGCTCACATTTTCCCGATCACCTAAATGGTCTTGAACAAACAAAGAGATTAAGTCATTTCTACAGCCTAAGTAACTACATAAATATGAAAAGTTGCCTTCTAACAAAAACACCAACTTGATTTTCAACCTCCTCCAATTGTTTCCAGGCTGCTTCTGTTTAGTTTTTCGTTGTGATAGGCTACTCTTGGTGACCAATCTGGGGACCTTGTTTTTCTGTTGTCTTCCTGAATTTCTTTTGAAATAGTTTTGACAGACTGGATTCAAAGCACCTCAGGTAGGAAACACTAGGTCTTTGGTAGTCTTTGCTTTGAAAACTGGAGAAAATTTGATATTGCRGACTTCTAAGAATTCCTGTGCTTGGATATCATAAAACAGGGATATTGGAGCTGGACAACTCCTTCCATCCCATCTGTTGGCTTCATGTGCTGTGTAGAAAAAAAAGTCTGAAACCTGAAGGGCTACTTCTATGTAGAGCTGCTCAGGTGGAGTTCAGAACTGCTTTATAAAACATCAGAGTCTAGTTCTAGCTTAAGGACATAGTTTTAAGATGCGCCGAACATCCACCTTTGTGCAGGGCTGCCTCTGGCAGAAACCGTTGCAGAAATGCAGAGTACTACACTCAGCTGGGCGAGTTAGAAAAGAGGGGATCCTGTTACCACATGTTGTGAAGCTGATTTTCCCCGCTTGTTTACTGCGAGAAGATGTAGAGAGTCATTTTTCCTTTCAGCAAAGGACCGCTGAAAGAGCCATGAGTTCTTGGAAATGGATAAAACCGAGAGCTGCTAGGACACAATTACAAATTGTGCAGTTCCTCGTAGCACCATCTCCAGAGAGCATGCTAACTATGAAAAATGGGCTTGAAGTCTCCGATTATTGCAAATTTCAGTAATTCCTTAATTTTCCACATTATATTGTGGTCTTATTGAACAAGGCAAAATACAAAGCTGTCTTATAACCACAGTGACTAACCACGGGAAATGTCAGGAGGGCAGAGGGACGATGAATCAGCAGGTATTTATGTATTACTTGGTGAGAAAAGGAAGATGACAGAATGGAACCAAAGGGTTAAAAGGTGAAGGTGGAGAGGGCTCTGCAACTGCCTGACACTCCTCCAACAGCACAGAGCGAGGAGATCTTATAGCTTAATGTTCTTGGTGGTATTACCAGTTTCTGCGAATTCCCTTCCGACTTTAACTGTGTTACAAAAGCAATTTCTCTAAGTTTTAGATAAAACTAAGAGGGGAATGAGAAAAGGAAAATAGAAGCAAAAGATGAAGGGCACTTTGGACTGCAGAAGGAGACCAAAGATGAATCAGGTCTAATCCTAACTATTACCCCCCAGACTGGTCTAACCCCAGGTCTCTTTTGGAAAAATGAGCTAATTTTTACTCAATTAGTTTTAAAGGAGATGGAGACCAATGTGTGAAAATTGCTTGGTTGTCACTTTATGTTGCATCTGCAGTCTTTGATTATTTTGACTGATGGACAGAACTGGTGCATCCATTAAAGGATGCTGTGAAATTCTTAAAAGGGCAATTATTTGAAAGCAAATCCCCCATGCAGTTAGGTCCTCTTTCTACCAGTAAGTGTTCTGGATACCTCTGCTCTCCAGCTGCTTGGAAGGAGGCTGTATTTGATGGAAAAAAAACAGCTACATGAGAGTCTGAAGCATTTATTTTTCTTTCTCACTGAGCAGCAAAGTATTTAAACTGCAAATTCATAGCCGGGTATGAAGTTCTTAAGGACCGTGATCTTTCTTTCCAGTCTAAGTTTTGTAAGTTAAGAGAGTTAACCTTCTCCTCAGTTGTGCATTCATACCAATGCAATTTTCATTTATACTCACTGATTTTGCTTTTACTGAGATCATGTGTGCCAAATTAAATAACTCTGTACATTAGGCTCAGCGGTACAAAATAATGTCATATATAACACTTCTAAAGCTGTATGCTAAAAAGCATCATAAGGCCACAAAATTCTGCAATTTCATTGCCATTTTTGGAAGTAACATGAATCATTTCGCTCGCTAGCTTTTTCTGTTAAAGACCAGAAGGGCTGAATGTAACATGGGGTGCTTTTCAATTTACAGAGGACTAAATCCCTGGAGCGTAGAGAGCCCTCCTGTAATCGGTGCGAGAGCCTTGAACAGTGCAACTACCCTGTTGCAAATGGCTCACCTGAGTATTAAATCCCATGATGTTCTTGAGCTCCGACATTCGCACAGCAGGGCATGACACTATTGGAAATAGGTCTGCCTGCCGAGCTGGAGACCACGTCAGCAATGTTCTCACTATATATTGCCATGACTTCAGAATTGATTAGCCCAGCAGTCCAACCAGCTCTTCATCCCGCTTCAACAGTGACCAGTGCTCTCATTTGACGTTTTTGGATGAGAAATTGTTTTGTGACCAAAAGAGCCAACCAAGGGTTTTGATGGACTTTGGCATTTTACTTTCCTCATTCCCAAAATGTCTGGGTTTTGGTCAAAAGGGTTCTTTCTGAAACTGTGTTTCCTTTTTGGGATATTGATAATTTCATCCAAAATACTTTTTTGAAAGAAGAATTGTCTGGCAGTTGTTTTAAGAGTTTTTTTGGATTTTGGGGGAAAACAGTATTCTAAAAAATTCCTCAGAAATGATAGGTTTTGTCAACTCTTTCTTGTAACCATTACTTCAGAGAAAGATTGAAAGCATCATTCAACAACATATAATTATGGAAAAATGTACTTCTTCAGGAGGTTTTTTTTTTTTTGCTTTGCAATATTTAAAGCATAGAGATTTATTAGCTCTTAAATCATGTACCCTATCTTCAAATTCAGAGAACTTCAGTGATGCATGGCATAGGTCACGGTAAACAAGACATCATCTTGCCTCAGTTTTGCTTTGACGAATAGACTATGCTGTCTGATTGACTGTTGTGTGATATACAGTAAATACTTTTTATCGTAGGACAGCCGTACCTCAGGTGTACAGGAATAGCTAACAATTAGCACCGGTAAATCATTGTAGCACAAATCACAAACATTATCAGTCAGTGTGTAATTTATCCCTGATGTGGGTACTTGTTCTTAATACTTAATATGTCTGTTTATAGAAAAGTTGATTGAGATAATTAGCAGTAAAAATGCTAAGGTAACACAGCTATGGTTACATTTATATTGCTATCAGTTTTGTTTATAGCAGCCTAAAGAGCAATACTGAAATTAGAAATTAACTACAATTAGCAAATAAATTGAGTGTTTCTTGGAATTACTTGATCACATCTTAAAACGTTGCACAGTGGGACACTCATGGAGGCGAAGCAGAGTCCCTGGGCCATGGCAGCTGTGCTGAGTGGAGGAGCACACGAAGCAGAAACCTCCTTGTTTCTCTGCTGCTGCTGCCGCTTGTCCACCAGAGCTACTTCTGAGCCCTGCCCGGGGCGTTTTGAGCCTGTATCTACCTACCCTCGATGCCACCTGTGCCATTGCCCCAGGCGTTGCCCTACGACGCAGGTTGGTGGGGCGCACGCTGTGATGCTGCCGAGAGTTTGAGGTTGGGGACATGCTTCTCCCCGGGGTGCAGAAGGCTGAGCCCGCTCGTCGGTGTGCWGCCGGGCCAAGGGCGGCTCGGCAAGACCGTGTGACTCCCACTTCTTGGTAAATGGGCCTTGAAACGCAATGCACACATTTGCTGTTGGTCCCTCAGTGCGAGAGGAATAAATCATGTTGGAAATGTGGTGTTGTCTCAGATGATGAGCCATAGGTACAGAAGCCGGTCTCCACAGATTACCTGAAACATGTCAGTTTGGAGGGACTTGAGCATCATTTTATGCTCACAGTAGATATAAATCCCCTTTGCTGCTTTACATGGCCCTCTCACCACCAGTCTGGTAGGAAGTCTGGAGCTCTCATGCATCACTGTCTTTCCATAGATGRTTTTGTTTCAAGAATGGTGATTTGAGGGCCAGACTTTTAAAAGAGCATCAGCATCCATGAACTCAATTGATAAAAGCTCTTTCCTGTTCGTATTTTTTGTACCTCATTGAAACTGTGTTAATCTCCATTAAAAATAGGAGGGATAGGCTCAGTGGTCTCAAAGATGATGCATGGTTTGGTTTTTCCCATCAATAAACTCAATAAGGAAAACTCAGGTCTGCGTCAGGTGTCAGGGGCATCAGACTAAGACTTCTTGGCAGCTGTGAAAATGAGATCCTATTTGTCTTTAAGCTGAGCATTGCTCTGAGAATTAGTGGGTGTGAATTCTCAGAATTCAAAACCACTCRGAAGATGTGGGTTTGAATTGTCCGTAGCTTTGCTTCCCATAGTAAGGCACTTAAAGAATTCTGCTTGATAAATTGCTATATAAATGCATTGCAGTTATTTTTCTTACATAATTTCATAATTAGATATGGAAAGAAATGGGTTATTCAATACAGTTAAAAATGGGTTATTAAATACATAATGGGGATGAAAAGAGGAGGAGAATACGCCAGTTTTGGGGGCAGCCACTGACTCACCTCTTTCTCATCTGTTTTGTGCAGTAAAACCTTCCTCGTCCTTTCACCCTTCCTCATATTTTAGAGGCTTCCTGTAGTTAAGGGCAGAGAGACAGTGGTTTTCTGAATCACATGTGTCTTTCTGTGCTGTGCAGGAAAAGGTGCTGGTAAACACCGCTGCTGCCTGATTCAGATACAAGACCTGAATCTCGTGTGATTACTGTGAACTGCTGGGTTCTTGGCCGGTTTTGGGTGCACATCCTTGGTTGTCACTACTGAAACCGTTCGATTTTTGTGTAAGATTAAGTATTCATTGGGCTGGAGAGGAGGAGGCTTCAGTCTGTGCGTAGCAGCACGCTGAGACAAGGTGGGGAGCCAGCATCGTGTCCACGCTCCATTGAACAGCCGCTGATTTTTATGGAGCGAAACAGGAGAGGCCTTGCTTGGCCTGAGGGACGACCGGCGATCCAGGAGGCACGTACTTGGGATGCAAGGAGGGGTAGTGCAGCGGTGTTCGCCAGGCTCTGCGGGGGCATCTGCCTGCCACCTCGCCCCGTGCCGCTGTACGTCAGGTCCCCTGGGAGCGGAAATCCCACCTCGCCCCGGGAAACGTCTCCCGTTTGCGTCCCAGGGAAAGCCGTTTCCCCCCAGCCGTGTGTCACCTGGGGTGAATGGGCATCTTCAGAGGAAGCAGAGCTTCCTTGACTATTTTCTGGCTGTTTCCTTGCCCAGAGCAGGTTTCTTCCCTCTCTTCAGCAGATTTTGTCATCTTGAAGAGCAAGATGAGGGTGGGAGCAGGGGAAAGAAGTGGCTGGACGTCAGCGTGCAGCAGTCTGGACTTGCAGGTGGGGCGAATCCGCGCTGACTGCTGAGCCCCAAAGATCCGCATTATCTGCCCTGAGGCGGCTGCTGCCGCTGCCTTTTTTGTCCTGTTTTCTTCACAGCTGGGTGTCTGAGTTCCCTKTGGATTTAATCTGGGGAGAGTTTATCACTGATAAATAACTATTTGTGTTGAATTTATAGATGAGCTAAACTGTTTCCTTTAATGTTGCAGTTTAGTATCTTTTCCTTTTCAGGCTTGCATAAGCACTGGCATTTGAAGGAAATAAATCTGTTGCTCGGATAATGTATTTGCCCTTGGTACCAAAATATATAAATAAAAATTACAAGGTCATTAACCATATCGAGAGAAAGAATAATGTGCTGTGCATTAAATAGCTGACTCCCAGGACAGGTTGGGCAAATAGCAGTATACCAAAGTGTACTGTTCATTTCCCCTTCTGAGCATGAAAATTAATTAATTCCTTTCTTTTTCATAGCACTTCCCCTTTGCACTGGAAACCCTCGGCATACGTCAGTCCAAATTTATGAGCAGTGTGGTTTTCAGTGCATTTCATATATCAAATGCAAATTCCTGTGGCCAGTGATTTACTACAGAACTGTTTAGAAGGCAACAAATAAATATTATCTAACAAAGTATTAAAAAAAACAACCAAAGAAACTGGGAAATAGGATTTTATCTGCCACTTCCCAAGCAATTTATCTTAGTCCCGGCAAAGGTTATGCAGAGTACTGCCCTGGTATTGCTGTGGGTACACCTTGCTTGGAAATGAGCCCTTATTCCCAGGAAAAGGCAACCTTGGAAAGCAATGGATTATCGCTTATATTTTAATATCTTTTATTTATTTCAGCTAGATTATAATACCAGGTGCAGACCTGAGGGAACTGAGACACTTCAGCTTCCCTGACCCCGCGTGACTCCAGCTCTCACTGATCCAGGGAGACAGCTCCTCTGGTTCCCACCGTGCAGTCCAGGCAGCTAATGATTAAGAAAAAATGGCACAGTTTGGGTAGTGCGGTGTCTGGAAAGGCTGGGTGGTACAGTCCAGACTCGGCCGCTTTTTTCCATCCTTGCCAAGTCAGGGATAGAGGGAGAAGCGGTTGCATAACCCGACTTCAGCTGTAGGTGTACTGAACAGGTGCGCCAAAGGAGTCCGCTCCTTTCTTCGTTACCGGGCAGGTAGGTCCCGCGGTCGTTAGCTGTGGAAGGAGAGCGTGGGGAGGGCCTAGACCTTGCACACTCCTCTTCAAAGCTGAGAGGCGACTGCCACGTTTCTGTGCACGTCATGAAGCCTGTGAGCGCTGGGTAGGAAACGGGTTTGCTGGGCGCGAACTGCTGAGTGCAGCAGCAACCACCATTGCTAAATGAACACGTTTTGCTTAATGGCCAGATTTGCAGATTACTGTGCCGAGACTAGTGTCCAAGTCTCAGGGAGGACATCTGAGGGAAGCTCTGCTCTGACCAGGCAAAGCTGGTGCTGGCGTCTCGTGGAAGAACTCGGGGCAAAGCCTGTTTGGGAAGGGAGAATTGCTGCACTCAGCCAGCGGAGCCTGTAGGGGCCAGATTAGAAAAAGAAAAAAATACTTGACTCTCGCTCAAAGCCTAAGTTCCTATAATGAGAAAGTAAATGCGTTTTCCATGCTTTTTTCTGTTGGTATTGCACGTGTGGGTAATTTGTTCCTTCTCTTTCCCAAAGGTAATGTTCAAATCCCTACATAAAAGGCTCTGGTGTGGAATAGGTCACCTGAGATGCTTATGTACAGTAGACACATATCATCAGATTTTTTTGACAAACAGTCATACTTACCCTAGTGAAAGGTTGTTAGCTGATGCGGAGGTCTGACAGTAATCCCCACGTATACAGTAGCAAACACAGCTAGTTTGATTTTATTGAAGCTTCGGTAACAAACGCCAAATTATATTAGTCCCTATGGATCACCGTCTTGTAACTTGTCTTCTGCCTAATGATTCCAAGAACAGTGACGCTACGGGGAAGGACAAGGATAGTAACGGCACGCGAGCTTATGTGCCTGCCACAGCCAGCACCTCTGTCTCGGCTGCGCTGGCAGTCAGGGCAGAGGGAGAGGGGTTTCACCCTCTGAGCAGCTAAATCGGGCAATCGGGCTGAATCGTCCTGCAGTACTTCAGCCAACCTTGGAAACACTCTACCTACAGCATCTGGACAGAAGCAGTCATATCACCTCAAAAAGAAAAAAAAATTAATTTCCTTATTTTTCCTCAAAATCTCCCAGGTGTGGCAGTGTGGAGGAAGCATGGAGGTGTTGCCCTGTTCTCGCGTGGCGCATATCGAACGCACAAAGAAACCCTACAACAACGACATTGATTACTATGCAAAGCGCAACGCTCTGCGGGCTGCAGAGGTCTGGATGGATGACTTCAAGTCACATGTTTACATGGCCTGGAACATCCCGATGGCAGTAAGTGTGGGCTACATTATCTCCTAAGCAGAGGCAGAAACGTGCAGATAGCTGTTCCTAGTTAGCTCTTCAAGGTGGAGGATATTAGTAAATTTGTATAAGGTGGGCTAAGATTAGGAAGAAGAGTGCTTTCATGGTGGTGAATATTCAATACAGAGATCTATCATATAAACATGCTTCCTCAGTGTAAGTTTAGTTGCATGCTCAGGAGGGTAGCACAGATTTATAATTTAACTAGAGCACGATGTTTCAGGTTTATGCTCTTCCTCAGAAGAAATCGTTAATTTAGGAAGCCATTAAACTTTGAGGTGTTCATATGCTACAGTGGTGAGGACTACAGAAATGTCCATAAATAAACATCATCATTCATCATGACACTCAGTAGACCTTACCAGCATAAAAACAAAGTACGCAATAAAAGAATTGCACATTAACTAGCTTTATTGTCTCCAGGCTGAGAGCTGCAATGTGGGCACATTCCGTTTCTTCCTGTGACTACAAATTGTAGGTGGTACATGGGGGCCTCTAGGAATCAATGTAATATAAATATTAGATCAACTGTAGGTTTAATTTATTACCTTATTTGATAAGTCTATCACATGATATAGCTCTGTTGAGCATAATTCTTCAGGGGAAGAGATACAGGTTACATCCCAGTCAGGTGGAAGCTGAACTGCTGTTGTGTCTTTTAGTGGTATTCACATTCAAATTATTCATGTGAAGGGGCACAGGGAGAGCAGCTGAGGGGAGTCATACTCAGTTCTTTAAGTAGTGAAGGGTTAGTTAATCCTTATATGAGGTTTCTGTCCAAAGCTGCTTGAAGTAAATGGAAACAGGAATAGTCCTATCTGAGTAGGAAAAAATGTCAACCCCGCTGTGTCTTTGTGGATGTTCACAGTTATGACCTAGAGTCCATAAAGTCATGGGAGTCTCGGCGAAGACTTCACTGGGTTTACTCTATTTCCTAAATATCAGCTTGAACTTTGGTACCTAGATAATACATCAAAACTCCTTTTCATTCATTCCAATTGTATTTTCCAAAATGCCAATATCTGGAGGAGCAGTGTTTGGTTTTTCTCCATGGGGTGTCTAAATATGTCTGATGTCCACACATGTCCTCGTTTTACTTACTACTGTTCAGAGTCGGACATTTTGTGCAATGTTGAGAATTAGGTCTCTACTAAGGTGTATTCTAGTCACTTCTTTTGGTACGAAGGGGTAATTGTAGAGAATGCTTTTGGCTTAACAAGGCACTAGTGTGTAACTCCTTTTGCACGTGAGATTTCAGTAATACTAGGAGGCAGACAAGCTAGCCTGCATCTAAACTTTTAGGGGCATTTGGCCCTGTCCACACCCATTTGAAAAAACGGTTAGTTTCCAATAGGAAGATGAAAAAGAAGTAACCTTGGTAAAATTGTTTACTTGATGGTTTCTGCAAATGAATTCTGAGAATAGAAAGGACATTTAAATAAGCATTTACACCAAGGCATGATTTTCTTTAATCTCTTCAAAATTACTTATTGATGTAGTTTTCTGCACTGAGCAATACAGCTATATAGCGCTTAAAAAAAAAAAAGGCACATCTACGTTAAAAGACATAAAATCAGCAGAAGTACTGAACATTAAAATATACTTTCTATAAAATAAATTGATTGATAAACTGTACATCATAAAAATAACCCCATTATCTCTCAAGAAAAGAGAGTTAGCGTGTTAGTGTTCACAGACTTATTCCTCTGTAGTATTCAATGTGAGGACTCAAAAGTACTCTCCTGTTATAAACCATAAGAACCTTCTGCAAGAGGACTAGAAGCCTTACTGCATAATTAAAAAGAAAGTTCTGCTTTTCTTGTCCTCCTGCTAAACCCTGTGAGCGCCTCATTCCCGTACCATCGTGCTGTAAACCTCACAGGATGACTGCAGTTAATACAGCAGTGAGCCCAGCATTTTTCACAGCTGCCTAATTTGCTGGTCTTGTGTTCTGTGGAAATGGCACTGCAGACAAGGCATTGTGTTGCCTCGTTATAGAGTAGGGAAGAAGGGAGGCAAATAAAATACGTGTGTTCTGGCATACCAGAACTCATCCAAATTAACCTTTCATAACTCATACCATGTTTTCCACATTTGGCTCCCTTCCAGGTTATTAAGGATCAGGATCAGGATACATAGAATGTATCCTGATGAATGGATGATCTTTGGACGTAACTGAAAAAGCATATTCCCATAAACCCCATAACCTTCATCAGCAGGTCAACATAGCCTTATTTTAGTTAACCAAATGTTTGGTATGCCCTTGCTTATGATATCTTCCTTGACAATTTTAGTGAGAAAGGAACCTTATATTGAATGATTTATTGTACTGAGTGCCTCTGAGAATTGCTCTCCTTCCATGTAGCCTGAAGTAGAACGTAAATTAACATTCATTTGAATGGATGCTGCATAGAGAGCTCGTGACAAAGTGTGCATCAGCAAGCAGCAGTGAGCACCACAAACTCCCAGCGTGGCAAACAGAAGAACCTGTTCAGTATTACAATTGTATTCTCTCCTGAAAGCTATGCGTCCGTTGGGGAGTCTCATAAACCCTGAGCTAAGATTTCCTGCTGTCATGTAACCCTGCATTGGACAGCATTTGTAAAACATACAGCAATTTTTCTGGAGGAGATATACAAGGTACTTGAGCTAGATTCATGCAAAACTTCCCTGTTTCAGTCCATTTGATTCATACAGTGTTGAGGTAGCTCTTATTGTCTGTTGAGCAATGATGATTTAGACTGATTTAAATCAACAGACACTAACTCAGGACCTGGCCTTTTTGAAAGAGTTTGTTTTTATCATATTGAGTTGACTATGCCAGTCTGTGTTTTGCATGGAATTTGTATTCCAACATGAATGAAATCCTGAAGGAGAACTGTAAAGAAGGTTTTGAGTTTCGCTACATTTTATGGCTCAAGTCTGTAAATGAGCTCCAGTTCCAGTGAAAACTGAATGCTGGCCTATGCAAATGCTTAACGGAGCTTAATGAACTTTTGGACAGCTCTGCTTTGAAGTTCAGAAGCTCTATTCTGATCTCATTTGCATCAGTGGATACGTAAGGATGTTACTAGAGTTAACCACAATCAAGCTGCCATATCTTAGATAAGAATTAGAGCCTAAATTCCTAATGAATCTGAAAGCAAAGGAGTTCAAGTTTGATTGCAAACATTCAGAATTGCTGTAAGTAATAATATTCTTATTGTTTTCTTTTTATTTTGTTTTATACTTGTTTTTTGCTTGTTTGTTATCCTTCTTTTTCTACTGACTTTCATTAATATTTATTGTCTGCTCTCAGCAGCAGCTGTTTGATGAGCTGCTACTTACAAAAGAAACAGAGAGGGAAATATAGTTTGGTATACTCCAGTTTGGTTTCAGTAAAGAAAACAACTGTAAAGTCAATGCTGTGAGATTTCTCTATTCTATTTTTGCTTTGTAGAACCCCGGAGTTGACTTTGGAGACGTTTCTGAAAGAATAGCTCTACGACAGCGACTGCAGTGCCGGAGTTTTAAGTGGTACTTGGAAAACGTCTATCCTGAAATGAGGGTTTATAATAATACAGTCACTTATGGAGAGGTACTGTATGTCTTTGAAAATACATCACGACTGCAGTAGAGCAGTCCTTTCATCTTAGTGGGTGGGTATCAGGACATACAGAGCAATTTAAAGTCAGCACAGTAGTAGCGACAGAAATGTTCTTTCCTACTTTTAATCAGCTCTGGAAAGTGTGGTTTTGAGAAGCATTGTCCCTCCCATTGGAGTATATTGGACTAAATCACTCTCACAAACAATGAAATGCAACCTCCTTGGTTTTCATGTAAAAATAGAGCATCCTTGAGAACATAAATTTGATGTTATCTTTTTCCCAAATAGGATTCTTCATAGGATTCTTTTTACTAACACTATATCATGTGCCTGTAATGCTGGACTGCTATAGCTAGGACTGTGAGTTGGAGTAAAGCTCTGAGAGCGCTCCTGTTTCATAATATTTTTAAGATGCTGTTTTATTTGTCTACTTGAACTACAATTAAGTCCAAATGCAATAAATTTTCCTGCAAGACAAGTAAATGGACGTTCTTCTTTTCTGTTCCATTTGATTGAGTTCATATAAAAATAAGTTAGGCACTTAGATATTGATACAAAGTGCAAGTTTTATTGTATAATATCACTTTGCATCCCAACATAACTATCCGTGGCAGTAACCGAGGAAAGACATTTAGTAAATTCAACATGAGCTATTAGTAATTGTCAGCTCTGAGAAGGCTGTTAACTGAGAAGAACATTGGCAGTAGAGCCCATGTTGTGTCAATTATACCAGACAGTTAGTAAGCTGGCCTCTATTAAGAAGGTTCTTTGAGTGGTCACACAGAAGGTTCTTGAGTCAAACAGGAACTTCAGTGATGTAAGCATCTAATTCATTAAAATTTATAGTAAAATGGAGCCACACAAGCTATTTAGCTAGTATAAACTGGCATGGTTCCATTTCAGTCTTACATGCCCATAACGAAAGTACTAGAGGCTTCATCTCAAATGACATTAAACTTGTTACTAAATATCTTCCCTTCTGGTTATTTTCCTGGAGGAAAAGAGGTCTGGATTTTAGTGAGTTTAAGGAAAATAAATATATCGAGTAGACGTAAAACAGATTGAAACAGTAGTAAAAATATATTTCTTAGTGACTCAATTCACATTTTTTAAAGCCATGTCATAAAGTCGTCTTCATCTTCTTTAGCCTTTATAGTACCTGAGTCATAAAATAAACCTCCTGAAATTTAACTGTTGGTGAACATTCATATCCCATCAGATTGCCTGTTATGCTCATACTCTTACTATATAAAGGTTAGAACTATTTACTGACTTTCTGATACTTTGTGCAGCAGCTATTTCTATATTATGGGGGTGGCCAGACTATTTGTAGATAGTCTAAACCAAAACTGACCTGCTGATGGTTTCAAAATGTCTATCTAAATAACTTCTTGTTTAAAACACCTGTAAATTTTTTCTGTCTAAATAACGTGTGTAATACTTTTAGCCTGAAGAGAAAGAAAGGCCTGAAAATTCACAAGAGCTGCAGCCTGGTTTTATAGACTTGTAAATTCCCCTCATCTCGGGAGGGATATGAACTTTTGATTGGGTTGGTTCTCYGAACCCAATCTTTAAATATTTTGAAAGCCCTACAGCGTTGCTTATCATTGCTATGTCCTTTCACAGTAATGTGCTTCACATCACTTCTGTACATGACTATATATTGTATTTTCAGTTCAAATAAAACTCTGTTATATGTGCTTTTTGTTTTTATATACATAACAGGAGCAAATAAAAGTGTGCCAAAGCCAACACCACTCTTGCGTAGCCCCTGTGCTATTTGGTGAAGTCACATTCTCAACATATTGGGTCATTATCTATATTTATGCAAGGGTAATTTGGAGCAAAATTTGGCCTGTTTTTTTAGACCAGCCTGGGGGTTTGGTCCTTGGGTAATTGCTGAAAATAAATCTCTGACCAAAGTTAATAATTCTGTAAAGACAGCAAGGTGTTCAAATAATGCAACTGTCTTTTCACGAAGCAAATTCACTACTGAAGTCCATGGGAAGTTTTAACAGCCTGTCATAGCTGGAGAATAAAAATGTGTTTCTCAGGGAAGTGCTGAACATCTTTGCACACTATTTGTTTCAGTAGTTGTAGTGCAGTTAAGCTTCAGCTAGACTGGACTTGCATTTTACAGATTAATTTCTAATACAATTGTTTTCTTTCTTATCTGGTGRTAGGTCCGTAACAGCAAAGCGAGCGGCTACTGTCTGGACCAGGGAGCTGAAGAGGATGACAAAGCAATCCTTTACCCGTGCCATGGAATGTCCTCTCAGGTCAGTGGTTAAAATCGCTTAATTAATAGGAAACTTTTACCTTATTCAAAAAAAAACCCCAAAAAGTAATTTGGTATATTTGAGTTGAATTTTGCGGTATATCACTGTTAGTCTGGCTCTTAAATAACCAGAGATCTTTTTTTCTCTGGGAGCAGACATGGAATGACAGCAGAGACAGCCAGGTCTTATCGAAACACAGAACTAGTACTAGGTCAGCATGAACATGCTTAAATCCAACCTACTTACACTGAAACTGCTGGAGACAAATTTGTTCATACTGCTTTTGTTTGCTTTAGTGCAAGCTAAACTTGTACAAGATTTAAAAGAAATTCATATATTGCCAATTTAGTTTGATTGATATGAACTCCTGGATAAGCACATTTAACATCATTCAAATGTCTCACTTCAATTTACCTTCAAAAAATTCTCTCAGTTCGTTTAAATTACAAACGTGTCTTAAACAAAAATTAGTGACATCAGAGAGCCTTTTCTACCGCATTACTTCATTATTTTAAAAGCATCTTTGAGTTGTGCAACTTCATAGCAGGCCAGCTTTAATTTGGGGAAGTTGGCGTATTTAAAATCATAGTTACCAAGCAGTACATATCTTGTACAGGGAGCCTTTCAGTAGTTCCTTTTGTGAAAGTAGAGCCGTGAAATATCTATGCTGATCTCAGTGAGATTGATGTCAGGCCTGATCCAAAGCCACTGAAGTCACAAAAATGGCACTCATATTTTTTCAGTAATTTAGTGACAGTAGCTTTTTCTTCCTGGAGAAGCAGGCAAGCAAATTGTGGCATTTTGTTTCTTTTGAAGTACCGTCTAAATCAGAACTGCATTAATGAACACTCAGTCATGCATAAATAAATTCTGACCTTATCATGGACTTAACCATTATCTGAAGTTCAGCCGTATGTATATTGATTTGGAGTCCTGGCTGATACATTACCATGGAGGCATAACAAGATTTGCAAAATATAAATATTGCCTATCATGCTTAATGGCAAGCTGATGAAGAGTCATACCTAATTAGAGCAAAGTGGGTAGGCAGTATATCCACCTTTAGCAGGATATTATGGGAACTCTTGACTGACACTTTCATAGAAAAGACAGAAGGAATAGCCTTTGAGTAAGATAACAAAATAGTGCTACTTAATTAGATGCAAATGAGTTTTCCAAGAAGACTCTAGTTAGTTAGAGATGTCAAGGCACACAGAGAGTTCAGGCTCTTGTTCCATTTTAATTCTGACCAGATGGCAAATTTAGGTCCTTAGAGAAAGTCCTTTGCAACATCTAATCTCTACCTTTGTGCTAGCATTGAGAGGAATAATGAAGTAAATGGTTCTGACTGTAATTTATTTTGCAGTTTAAGTTCTTAATCTACTTGTTTGCTTCCCTGACTCTTGTTCTGTAGAATATGCTTTGACTTTCAGAAGAAGAAAGTAGAGGAGGGCATAAAAGTTACTGTGAATTTATTTGAAAGCAGGTAGGATTTGCCCAACTAACTAACTAACTCTTAAGATTTTGGGACCTAAAGTAGCTCACATCTCAGATAACAATCAGCTCTAAGCATTTTCTTCCATACCTTTCAAGCCAGCTTTCAGCTCGCTTCAGGAGAAATTTAAGGAGAAGGTCATTTTCCTTTTTTTTTTTTTTTTTTTTTACAGTGTAAATATGTTGTCCAGTAGACAATGTCTTTTGAATTTTGGGCCCTAGAGTAGCTGCTGGGCAGCTCTTATCAGGTGCAAATAACAGTACGCAAAGTATTCACTGCCCAAGATGTTGAAGTTGGGTAGTGACCAACTAAATCTCTTCCTACTCACTTATGCTACAGGTCTCCAGTGTCCTTTCTGATCACAATCAGAGAAAGAGCCTGAAATGCTGTTTTTAGACTTTATATTACAGCTGCAAGCTGAGGCTCTGTTGTACCAGGCATTGTATAAATGCATAGGAAGAGAAAGTCACTCTTCCCAAATCCTTAAAATCCAAAGCATCCCCTCTGTGTGAGAATTATAAAAGTATGGGAAAGGCAAGAAGTTAATTTACCAAATCATCCTGCAGCACTTTGCCTTTTCTTTTTTAAAAAAGGAAAAAGTTTTCACTCTGTAAGAAACGCCAAGCAGAAGGCAGAGGTGATGTTTTATCTAGGTTGAGTGTTTCACAGACAAGCRTGGGTTGGAGCCACTCAAATGCAGCCAAGTTAATTAATGATTACACAGCTGGAAAACTTCTATCATCTCACCACAATTTACAAAATTAATTCAGTATGAGAACCACAGCTGCACAAACCCTAATCAAGGATATTCAAGCAGATAGCATGAAAGGTGTTGACAGCAAGCATTTTAATATATTAAATAAACATTTTTAAAGCCCCTCTTATAATCAGCCTGGGTGAGCATAGCTGTCTGTTATGTTTAGCTTTCAGTTTCTGACATTTTCCATCTCAAGGATAGGGCATAAAATACCCCTGCTGAGTTGAGAATTGAGTTAGTTGTATGTGCCTATTGAATATAAACCATCTCATGTAAACAAAGCACTAATTTTCACCAGTTATCACCAGGTTATCACTGGTGCTTGATGCATCCTCCTGGTGTGAAAACCTCTCACCAGATCAGCTACAGTCTGTTTGCTTTTCATACTCTTTAATTCTGACAAGCAAATAACCAGTGATTTTAGTATGCACGTGGTTCCACTGCAACTGACAGAAGTCAGTCATGTGTTTAAAGAAAGCTGAGTTAGGCAGAAGATTACTCTTCATTCTGCGAGATGATGTTCTTTTCTTCTACTTCTTACCCTTCTATTTCCACTGCGTGTTCCACATCTGAGTGTTGTTATCCTGCATTGCTAGTGAATAACAAAACTATTCCACCATTACTACTCCATGAACAAAATGCCTTTCCCTATGTGTAGTCTCAAGATCAGGTTTTTACCTCCATAAATCACATCTCTTCATTTGAAATCAGTTTTTAAATTCATGTATTCAAACCGGAACAACCTCTTTTATGGACCCTCTTGAAAGCATTTCACTTGAGCATGTATCAATTTTGCTTTAGGTAAAAAGGCATTTGACTCAAGTTAAATCAGTGTAAGTCAGCAGTTRGGATTATCCAAACAAGTTTCTGCATCTTTTAAATTAAGTTTAATGACGTTTATTTCAAAACTCACTTTACAGAGAAGTACTGCTGTTTTTATATATGTTCACTAGCTCCGAAGTTAGTCTGATCCCTTTCAGTTAAAAAGATCTGCAGATATTGTGGTGACAGCAATGGGAAACATAGTCTAGGGCTAGAGGAACATTCAGAAACGAATATATTAGGAGTCTTGAAGTGCCTTGCCTCTGCATGTGGGCCATCCTGTGCAGTCACCTGTAGTGCCCATTGGTTTTACATCACTGGACAACCTATTATTGTAGAACAGCTTCCAAAAAAAACCCACCCCAGAAGTGGAAGGTGTTGGCCTGGAAGCCTCTTACACTGGTTGCAGGGCCCACAGTTTTGAACCATCTCGGACTGATCATACAGCCTCAGTGGCAGATACTCACTGTCTTGACTGCTGTGATGTGGAGCTGATTAACTGTATGCGATAGAAGAAGAGAACTCAATAAAATGGCAGCCTGGGATGGGAAGGCCGCGGCGAGCAGCCTCCCTCTTTGCCCTCCTCTCCTCCCTTTGACGCCGCGMGAAAGGGGAGGCTCTGCCGCCGCGCGAGCAAGGACTCCCGCAGCATCTAGATCAAGCGGGAGAAGGGACTCTCGGCACTCGGATTCCTGGAGCTCGCAGCTACACAAACAGGCGGAATAAAAGGAGATGAAAGGCCGCACTTAAACTGCTGCTCGCGGGCAGATATTTAACACTGTACTTGACAGAGCTCTGGCGTTCCGGAGTTGCCCACTGGATAGCACATCTGATAGCTTTGAGCTGGACGGATGAAAAGGCAGTTTTTTAACTTGCAGGCAACGGGGTGGATGAGATTCTGTAGCAAAGCTGGATATTTGGTATCTGTTTCTCTGTGATGACAAGTATTCTGGAGACATTAAATACTTCRGACTCCTGTATGGCTCTGCTTCAATTACCGTGTGAGCTTACAGCTCACCTTAACATGCAGGGCTGACAGATCATTGAAGATTTCCTTCTGGTTGCAGGAGAGGGGAGAGAGAGGAGGGTTAAATTTAGTATTAAATTTAGGGATTAAATTTAGGATGGGACCCATCCGTGAGACTGTTTCTTACAAAAAGTTACCTGTTGTTATTTTGTGCTTTTTTTACTTGACTGGAAATCAGCAGGAATAGATTCTCTGAAGTCAAATTCTTGAAATAAAAGCTGGCTTTTACTTACTAGGGTAATGTTCCTGGAGGTTCACCTTCCACGGTAGCACTGCTTACTGTTTTTGAATCAGCTACAGTCACTTTGATAAATAACCTCTGATATCTCTCCCATTCTGCTCAGACTTCAGACTGTTGAAGGGGAAAATATTCTGTGTTATTGTAAGTACAACAGATAGTATCAGGATTAGATCTTAGAGTATTTAATACAGCACTTAGCTTCAATGTCATTTATGTGGCTCTTTTAGCTCTTCTCAGGTAAACATGAAAAATTGAACTAAGGTCCAGCCTCATGTAAGGGATAAAACTGTGTTTGTGTTCTGGAGTTTGCAATGAAAGTAGGTAGATGTGTCAGGTTGTCAGCCCATCAATACCTGCACAGACTTCTYTGGGTTTTTTTATGGATGGGATAGAAAATCCCTTTATAAAGRGGACTTTGCTGTTTGACTTTGGCTGACTGGCACTAGGAATGGATTTGGCATGATGTATCATGCTCACGACTGCTGCAAATGCAGAGGTTATTATTTCTTTTTCAGTATTGCAATGGCATCCAAGCTGGAGTTTGAATACAGTGGCTATAATTTTCAATATTTCATTGTTTCTTTATCCCAAATTCCTGTTTTTCAGTCTACAGTAATAAGAAAATTATTTTAACGTGTGTTTTATTTGCATAGTTTATGTTGTCTCTAGGAAGTGATGAAGTCTTGGAGGGAGACRTTATTAATCATATAGTAGTTTCCTGAACCTTAATTTCAGGTCTGATTTTGCAGAAGCAGGCACTAAAACTTTACTACTTAATGTGGTTTGAATTGAGATTTTTTTTTTGAATTAACCTAAATTAAAAATTTTTTTTAGTRTGAGCCTATATTTCTATGACTGCTGGAACTCTTGGCAGAAAATACAGATTCGGGAAAATTAAGCCCATGCTATTCCATTTGTCTCATCATTGTACAGATACCAGTTTCCTGTACTGAGATATCTCTGACTCTGTTGAGCTGTCACACAACTACCACTTTCAATATTAGAGATACTTTAATAGAGGTAGCATACCTTCTTTTTCTAAGGCCTAAACAGAAACAGTAGTTTCCACTTTGATAGGCTTCTTTATAACATATCTTCCCCAAGTACATGGTTTCTGYGATACAGAGCATATACAACTCCAGGCTATTGAGATTCTAGAGACAAGGAATATTTTAGACCATTTTCATATCTAAAAAATATATCTGTATAAAGCTTATCTATGTAAAGCAAATTCTGGTCATTTTAAACCACAGAGAAAATTGATCCAATACTACAGAGCAGGCAGTCCACTGTAAATAGTGGTTCTGATTATCTAGACAAGGCAATGTCCACCAGGTAGCCATGTGGTATTTTAGGACCTGGGGAAGGGCAAAGAAGACAGCAAGACTAACACATTTCCCTGTGAGTGCAATTTTCAGCTATGCCTTCAGTTCCTTCAAACTCTGCTGTGTATTCATTGGGTATTAGAAGTGTGAAATGCACAGGCAGGTTTTTCTTAAAAAGAGGAAGGCTCTTACCCTTGTGTGGGAGAAGGGTAACTTCACTTGTCTGAGCTGATGATCTGTTCATATTTTGAATCGCTTTGCCTGTTTCAGCTTCTTTTATGTACTTCCCCAATACTGCTACAGTGAAAGGCAAAAAAAGTGTCACGATTTCGTGCATACAGAGAGTGCTTTGGCTGGTGTCATTGTTCATCCCAAGAAGAATCCCGATGTGGTTATTCCTCTGCTGTTGCTGATGTAGGCTCTGTCCTAACTCCATGCTTTGCGTGGTTGCTCTGAATAGAAGTGGCAGGCGGGAAAACGAACACATGCTCTGCCAAAGGGCATCTGGTCTGGAACGAATAGACCGTGCTCTTTTTACCACCAGAAAGATATGATTATTCACAGCATGATTCTTCTGAAGTCAGAAAGGATGGCTGTAGAAAGCTAGACTCTAATTCAAGATTTTTTGATTGACTCTTAATGATATCTCATGCACTGGTCAGTAGCAACCGATAAATAGCAGGCATTTCTGATCTTCCTTCCCTTTTTTGTTAAGTAATTTCAGTCATATAACGGCAATACGACCAGATAGGCAGTGAATTTCCTGGGTGATAACTGCATTTTTTTCAGTGGCTGAAGTCTTCGCCTTCAGGATCCTGTCTCATAACATACAAGCCATGTGGCAGCCTCCATTTTGCAGTCTTTTGGCATCTAGTTGCTGCATGTGACTACTTCTAGTAGAAGAAGGACAAAATATTGTGCTGGTGAATGACTCTGGATTTAAACACAAGAGAAACGACAAGTAGATACCTCAGATTTATTGAAGGATCATTCTGTTGTAGTACACCCACACTAAACAGAGTCATTCTGAACATTTATGGAAAACTCCAGAGGTTAGAAAAGAGAGCAGGAGCGTAAAGAGATGTGTTCTATTTCTGGCCATATTTCTCACGTGCCATGTGAGCTGGAGAATGGAAATTGGTATTTGGCTTTCAGAGCACAGCCTAAGAAAGGAGCCATGTCAAGGAAGGCCAGCCGCTGAGCCTCCGTTTGGCCTGCTGTTGAATAAACATCATACCTTTTCTCTTTTGTGTGCTTTGAAATCTCCCTCAGTAGGCTATTTTGCAACTATGCAGAAAGTAACAGTAATTAAGGGGGTTATTTATTTATTCTTGCAATTTATAAATGAAGATTCAATTGCTGTCACAGTTATCTCAATGCAAGGTGATAGAGTGTGAGTTGACAGGGCCTCAGGGTGGCTACCTGCTAGTACCGTTCCCTCTAAATGAGCATCCTAAACCACCCCCCCCCCCCGAAGGGCTTAGAACCTTGCAGTGAGGTTTTATTAGAATACAGATTGAAACAAAACTTTGTAGTAGAGAAAAGTCAGATCTAAAAGAGAGAGTGAAAGGTTTGAAAACCTTGCTTCTTCAAGACTGTGTTTGTCAGGCCTGCTATCCTCCAGCGGTCATTTGGCAGCTTCTCGGATTGCAATGAACTTGCCAAGGTTCCCTGTGCATCCCTAGGAAAAGCTTCGTTTTGCCGGTGCCTCTGAGAGGTGGCTTTATGTCTGCTGCGTGCTCTCCCAGGCGTTGCCTGTCCTGTGCCACAGGCTCCACGCTGGCGGTGTCCCCTCCCACGCTCGGGAGGTTTTGCTGTCCTAGCAAGTCCGTAGTGCTCGGGGAAGGGGCAATGTCCCTTTCATCTGACCCAAAACATAGCAGCCGTGAGAAGGAAAACGGGCAGCCACTCTCTGCCTATAGAAAAGGGCTGCTGTGAACAAGTTCTTGACAATTAGTCCTGATGGACAAGAGTCATCTGCAGGTATTTTCTTTGTTGATACAGAATTTCCCTTGGTCCAATCTTAACGTAATAAAATGCATTCTGGCACAGTGAGGTTCCAAGAGACCAATTTTTCACCTCTCCTTCTAGATACAGAATTTTTTTTGTTGAGGGCCCTTTTGCTGTGAATGACTTGAGGCAAATGAAATCATCACTTAAAACAGAAGAAAGGTTAAAAAAAAATTAAACTCCTGGAAAAAATTAATGTGAATAATTGTGTTGTATATGTTATAATGCTAACACTGTTTACACTTTTTTCCTTATTTAAGAAAAAATTGAAAGTCCAAAAATAATACATGCACTTACCTGAAACCTCTAATTGCAGCCAGTAGCATTTACCACATCACTAAATTTCAGAATAGTTAAGCCTTCTACAAAACTCAAGTATCAGAGTGTGATTTTTTTATTATGTAGGCCTGAAGCATATGTTAGCAAATTTGCTATTATGTCCCTCATGATTTCTTTTCTTTTTTTTTCCTCTTTTATTTTTGGATACTGGCTGCACTGTTAGATTTTTTCAGTAACATTTATTTACAAAAATGCATTAGAGTTGTTGCTCTCAATAGCCTCTGATAGTGCTCTAAAGAACAAACTGCATAGCAAATTGACATTGTGTCCTTGTTAAATCAATTCCCACTGAGTGGATATGATTTACATATTGATTACTTCATTTTCTTGATTGCCCTTTTGCTAGGAGATATTGGGTAGGGAATGGTGGGGAGCACATGTGTGAAAGAAGGGAATGTTGTGTCCTAGAAGACACCCCAGGAGGATAAAGCAAGTTTCCAGACCTCTTTCCAGACCACCATGAGCAGTGTGTGCTGGAACGGATGGAGGACTCAACCTGGTGTTTGGGGCTGAAGTGGTCAGGGAAGGGGAGCTGCAGGTTGGCTCTGTTTCAGGTATTTGCACACTATTCTGTAGGCCTGGCTGGCGGTGGTGATCTCCCCTCTCTGTGCTGGCACTTCTCACCTCTGCCTGAGGTGCACCAGAGCACGCCATGGTTGATGCTCCAGCTTGTTGCCAGGGWCCCTGGGCTGCAGTTAAAGTCTTCCCTCTGTTCTTGTCCCCAGCTGGTCCGCTACAGCTCTGAAGGCGTCCTGCAGCTGGGGCCCCTGGGCTCCACAGCCTTTCTGCCAGACTCGAAATGCCTCGTGGATGATGGGAAGGGCAGGACACCCACTCTGAAGAAGTGCGAAGACGTCCTGAGGCCAGCACAGAGGTTCTGGGATTTCACGCAGGTACAGAAGAGCTCTTTGGAACCATGCAGAGATAAGTCTAAGACAAATACTGTTCTAGAGGCTATTTAAAAAAAAGAAAGAAAAAGACAAATGATCTGTAGACCTCCAGAGGACTGTTCTAGGAATCCCCCCTTATGTTTTCTAGAAATTTTCTGATGTGCTTTCTAGGAATTTTCCAATATGCTTTCCAGAAATCCCCTCACTTATGTTTTCTAGGAATTTTCTCTTTAGCTTCCTGAGAACAGCCCTCCTGCCCAGCCCATATGCTTTCTAGGAATCCTCCCCTTCTGCTCTCTAGGAATCCCCTTAGGCTTTCTAGAAATTTTCCAATAGGCTTTCCAGGATGTCCTCCTACACACACCTTTTTTGCTTTCTAGGAAGACCCCCCCCCCCCATGCTTTCTAGGAATTTTCCAATAGGCTTTCCAGGAATCCAGCCTTATGCTTTCTTGGACTACTCCCCCCACCCCTTGCAATATACTTTCTAGGAATCCTTCTCTCCACCTCATGCTTTTTAGGAATTTTCTGACACGATTTCTAGATCTCACCCCCCTTACGCTTTCTATGAAATTTCCCACACAGTTTCCTTGAATTCTCCGTATGCTTTCAAGGACTTTCTGATTTGCTTTCTAGGAATTTGTTGGTTCATTTTAGGATTTCTTTCATCTAGGAATTTGCCTGATGATTTCTAGGAAGTCATGAATCTATACTCTTTCTATGACTATTGCATCACTGTCCATGGGATCTTCCAGGTCTTTCTAGGAAGTTGTCCCTGGACCTTTTCTTGGAAGTTTCCAGTGCATTCTAGGAAATGTCTGATGCTTTTTCAGAATTTGTGTTTTTATGACTTTTCTAGATTTCTCTAGTAATTTTCAAGAACATACRTGTAAATTTTTAGTGCTGTCTGAGAATTCTTGGTTCTAGAGCTGCTTTGGGATTTTTCTAGCATCTTCCTAGGAATTTTTAAATCTAGAGCTTTCAATTGCTTTTTAGTGTTTTCCAAAGAATTATACATCTAATACTTTTTTCTTCTAGTCTTTCTGTTTTTTCTGTTCCTTCTTCTAATTCTTCTTTTCTTTCTTTCAGAATGGTCCAATCATCAGCAGAGACACCGGCCGTTGTCTAGAAGTGGAAATGTCAAAGGATGCAAATTTTGGGCTCAGATTAGTCGTACAAAGGTGCTCGGGGCAAAAATGGATGATTAGAAACTGGATAAAACATGGCCGACATTGACTGCTGGGGGTGACAAGCTGCCTCTCCTGCTGTTGTCCATTGCTCAGTGTGCCACACCTTGCAAGGCATTTGTCCTAAAAGCAAATTAATTTGAACAGGACTTGACTCTCAACAGTCCTCCATAGCTGGGCATTTAAAGAGAGGGGGAAAAAAAAAAAAAGTAAACACATACATGCCCTATTTGACTCTTCGTTGCTCCTGAGGATGACCTGGGAAGCTTAAAAAGAGTTTTCTGTTGATTTGGAAATCTTGGGATGGTCAGAACACAACAGAGAAGTGGGTTCTTTAAGCTCTCCTAGAGCTTCCTAGAGGAATTAATAGGCAGATGGTTCTGTGATGAGTTGAAAGGAGAGATCCCAATACTGCCTCATAAAGAGAGTTCTCTGATGGTTAGCTTTTTAGCTTTAAGTTATTGACTGGTGCACAACTCCTATGGTGAATAATCATGTGCCTTTTTTATTGTACTTCGTATACAAGGGAACTGGAAAAATCCTACCTTTTCAGCATGTCTGGTTCATTGTACTAAACAAGAAGACCTGTAAATAACACTGGAAAATATAAGATAAATTTCAAGGGCCATTGTCTAGGAGTCTCTATTTCTAGAAAGAGACTGTTCTGCAAATGTTTACAGGTGGTTCTCAACCTTCAGGTTGCTAAAAAGCAGCATTTTAGAGACCTCTTCTAGTTAGGAAACAGGTAAATGTTGAATAGGTAAAATTGCCACATGCTCCATTATATTGCCACATTTTACATTTCTTGGCTGTAAAGGCATCACAACACAGCACTTGCATATTTAACTCTTTCGAGGCAGTAGATGTCCTAGTAGATGATTTCTAGAGGACTCGTTTGGCACACAAGCCCTGAGTGCATAAATGCAAGGCTCCTATCCTGCAGTGTTGTACATGCAGATGCACTGTTGCATTTACCAGCAACTGCCTAGAAACCAGTGGGAGATGCTGAATACTCATCACTTCTGAAAATAAGGCCACTTATTTAGTTGCCATCTGTGGAATTTAGAAACTTAACTTGAAGCTTCCATTTTGTTACCCATCCTGTGAAAATGTCAAATGTGAGCAAATATGCTTTGCGAGCACTTTCTAAACAAACCAACAAAGTCATTTCAGTATTTGAAAGAAACAAAAACCCAGTGATAAGAAGACAAATAAGACCAAGAGAGAACTAGACAGCAGATATATGTACTGTTATTCTGAAATCTAAATGTTTTACTGTAGATTATCTGGCGAGAGCATGTTTGTGAACCTGAATTTAATAATGTATCCAGTGGTTCATGCAGTGTCTATGAGCAGGTAGCTGAAACAATGACAAGGCCTTATCCAAAGGCTATCGAAGTTGATGACCGCAGTCAATGTCAGCAGGCTTTGGATATGGGTCCATGGCAGATGGCTTTTCGTTGCAGAAGATTCAGTCATACTGAAGGAGAGACAGAGACAGTACCTGTTAACTTCACTGCTCAATATTTTCATAATAATTTAAATCAAAGGTTTTGTTTTGTTTTACTGACCCAGGAAAATAGGTAATTGCAGACACTATAGTACAACGAATCTAGATGATCTGGTTTTTGAAGAGCTTTTGCCATTTCTATGTCAAGGCATGCTGAACAAAGTAAAATGGAAACAAAGTTAATTTTATCCAGGGCATGATATCTAATAAAGTATTTACTTTTAACATGCAAGCTCCATCAGTTCTTGTCAACTCTTGGTTGTTATCCAGAGAGCATATCACTATATTTTTGCCCCAATTTTATTCTTGAAACAGAATGTGCAAGATGTAACACAAAGCCAGTTCTCCTGGATTTTTTTCGTGGCTAATATCTGATCTTTTTTATGTCAAATGGATGAGGTTATGCCTGGATATATACAAGAGAATAATTATGGGTGAGATTCCAAATATAAAAATTGGTACTTAAAGCTCTGTGTTTCAGTTGGTTGTACATGATCTCTTCAGCAGCATAGCCAGACTTGCAGGAAGAGGTAACATCTTTATTAAATCAAGCAATTCAGTAAAAAATCTTGGACAAGCTTTGTACTCAAGCCTTCCTGCAGGTCTAAAACAGAGGTACGAAGCTTCAGTCTAAATATAGATTGGGAACAGTTGCCCTGCATTTAACCTCATTATGTTAATCTATTAGACAATTTAAAAGGATAGTTACCATCTATGGAGCAGGTGTTGAGTGCTTTGTACAGGATTTCTATTTGTAAGTGACTTTCATCTTCTCTCCGGATACAGTTTAAAAGGGAGAGATTATATGAAAACTGTGGTTTTTTGTTTACTCTGTTGGAGTTCTTCCTCCTTGAAATATTTGGCTGAGGGAGGTAGGGAAGGCAAAAGAAGGGAAAGTCAGTATTTACCTGGTGAGTTATTGGGGAGTAAAGCCACAAATCATTCACACTCTCTGTAGTCTTCCCAATTAATAAGTGATAGCTATTTTGTATGAAGATGGCTGGAAGTTGAAAGTAATTATATATCAATATAACTACAATATGCCTAACCATTAGAGTATAAAGTTACTGTATTTATCAGAAGCTAATACGCCACATGTGTTTTGGGTTTTTTTTCCTCCCTAGTTTCAAATTGTCAATCTACACTTGATCCTGGGTTAGCAATGGGGCAGCAAGCCTTTCAGATCTTGGGCAAATAAAAAGGAAGGGCTGAATATTTGGAGGAATACCAGGTTTACAATTTAGTATCCTATAAAGAATGTTGCATTTGCCATTTAGGAGCTTTGAAGGTGAGGAGCTTTTACTGGCAAAGATTTCAAGCAGGAAAGGACAGCCCTTCACTATGACACCACCATAATGAATGTGAATTGGTTGCCCTTGGAATTTCATTACTGCATGTTTTCAATGTCCAGGGCAAAGAATTCAAATGTGTCCACGCAGTCTAACTGAGGGTCAGTTCTGGCAGACTTCGAGTACCGTGGCTGACCTCTGCAGAAGGCTTGTAAGAACAAGACTTTCAGCATAAGAGGGAAAGTAAATATCTGTGATAGTTAAAAGGATCTAAGAGTTACAGAATAATATAAAAGAATTCAGAATATCTCTTAAAGGTGGGGTTGGTATTTTCTGTGCTTGTCATTTTTCTAAGAGTTATTGAAACAATTTCTTGCATTTGGGAAATACATCTATAGGATTCTTTTTACTTTAATCTTTATCTGTCTGAACCACTGCATTGGCTATGGTTATTAACATGATGGCTCTGCATGTGAGAGGATCTTAAATATTCTCTCATAAAAGGAATAATAATTTAAAAAGCCTTGAGTATGATCTATTTTAACCAAAGTCTGCTGGTCTCTTGTCAGTATTTCACCCCTTAGTATAATCCAAAGTCCTGCTTAATAGTGTTTCACATTTTCATTCTTGTTTCCAACAGTACTGCAGTCCAGATACTCTGAAAAGTAATGTAATGTAATATGCCTTGTAGAGGAAATTCAGCTGAGAACAGAATTTTCAATTGCCATTTTGTTTGATTTAAGAGATTTCAGAGTTAAATGCTAGATCCTAGGACAGAAGAGCAGAAGGCTAGAAGGAACATCAAGCTGCTGTCATAGACAAACATGTCTGATAATACCTTTGTAATCATATCAAGATCCCTTTAAAATTAGTTTGAGTGCTGTGGGTAAAAGACCTATCTCCTCTGAGGGCTAGAAACTATTTTCTAAGCTGCATTTATTTTTGGCTTGATTAAAACCATTTGTTCCTGAGCCAAAATTCTCCTCTAGCTATATTGGCTCACTGGTTCCTGAGGCACGCTTGCCTCCAATGGAAAGCAACTAAGAGAGGGAAGAGCTAATAAACATGTAGATGAAGGACCCTATGAGTTCCACTGGAATTCCATAACGATCTGTATTGTGCCCATCCATGTGGCATGAAAACTCTTCAGGACTGTCCCACATCCAAAAAGCTGAAGACCTGCAGCTCCACAGGACTGACCCAAGACAAAGACAAAAGCAGTTCTTCCTACATACTCTGAAAGTGCTGAACTATCTCATTTCGGTGAATGATTTGGGGCTTGGCATGTCTGAAAATCAGTCCTTTGCAACCCTTTGCAAACTGTTTACATCTGTATTCTTCTTATCAGCCTGCTCCTTTATAGAAACTGTGTTCTAGTAGATGAAAACTTCACTTGCCATGTGACAAAGGGCATAATCTATCTGACACAGGGCAGCTGAAATTTTAAGTACTTAAGCCACAACTAATAAGGTTTAATGAAATAGCACCAGTCCTAATCTGTTCTTTAGATCAATTACACAGCATGTAATTCCTTCAGTATCCAGTATTCATTTGAAATGGTTCATTAACAGCCATACTAAAGCACATTATGGCCTGTTTCTGGTCCCAATGAATTGGGTTGTAAGAAGAATTTCAATAGAAGCTGGAGTCCAGAGGGAGTTTAACATATTATTATTCAGTTAGGACACAAATATCTTTGTTTTTTTGTGAATGGTTTTGTGAGAAAGAAAAAGTATCAGAATTCCCTCAACTAAAAATGTTTCTAGCAACGACGATGTTCCATTTTTGATTGCTGCTATTTTGACTAACTGCTACTTACTGCTAATAAAAGCCAATCCTGAGGTAGTGGTACAGATAAAAGGTGGTATTGCAATTTAGAAAAACTAGCTAACAATCTGGATAGAAAGCAAGGAAGGCTCAGGTCTTCACATGTCTGCACATCTGTATGCCACCAAAGTAGACTTAATATTACGTTCTCTCTGGAAGGAATCATGAATTTTATGCATTCTTGTATTGCTTCATTAGGAATACAAATTTGAGAGACTATCATAACGTGTACCTCTAAATCTTAGTTTGCTGACACCATTTTTTTTTTCCCAGTGACATTAGTGGACATAAGGTGAGAGCTGTAATTACTGGATGCATGGAAAATATATTAATTGGCACCATGATCTAATGAAGTATGTGCATCATGCATTTATAGCTTCTTGTGTGGTAACAAGGAGATTCATGAAATACTAATGCGGTGTGTGCATCCTCCTAGAAATGGAGTCTACCTACCTAGTGAAGTAAGGGAACTCGAGGAGTGGACACTGTAACTATATAGCTAATAACAGTGAATTTGGCATAAAGCACATTAATATTTACGTCACCTAGAAATATTCTAGAAAATGTAATGGATTAGCTTCAGGTTCTATCTTAATAGTCACCCGATTTTACTCTGGTAACTGTTGAAAATATCTTGTCCTTACAAAGGACTGGAATGCTTATGCTGTGTGAAGATTTTAGCTGTCTCTGCAATGTGCCAGCCATCAGTGGCATTAGAAAAGAGATTAACAATGACCTACTTAGCACATTGTAATGGATTTTAGAACGGTTTCACAAAATATATTGACTTACATTACAAAAGTGTTAATAATACAGAACTATAGGTATTGCGCTTGTGGGTTGCCCTAAGTCAAAACAATACGTTTGCCCGGGAATATTTACTTATAAATATCCCATTGAAGCAATATATGCCAACCCAGTTTTGAAGAAGAGAATTTCTGTATCTAGAGTTTTCTTCAGACTTGTAGAAGCACTTACTGCTTTTCATAGGGTTACCGTTTTCTATTGGCCAACAAAAAGTATCACCTGATTTTTAGACTCTTTGTAATAAGTTTGATTTAAAAAAATTAACACAGCAACTGCAAGGCAAGTTGTGACTGCAAATCATTTTTCATTATGTGTCACATCATTAAATCAGTTTGTATTTACACTTGAAAAGTTAATAAATTACTATGCATTTTACTGCTGACATGAGCTGTATTTTTTATTATTGTACATTTGGACACCTTATATTAAATTCAAAGTTGGCACACAAAAGAAAAACTAGAAAAGCAAACTGTATATTTAAAATTACATTCTATGTATATATTTTAAAATATAAATTGCATGTAATGAATTCTGAAAGGTAGTCAGCCCATTTTTGAGATGAGCACTGCACACTTCACACCAGATTCCAAGCTGTTCTAAAGGGGACAAGCTCTGAGCACATCAAGGTGATGCATCACCACACACTCACTAGAGACTTGGCCCTGGAAAGTGCACATCCAAAGCTAGGCTGACAGCAGTACAGACTACGATTGCATTGTGACTGTTAGACCTCAGAGAAGACTTGTCTTGCAACCCTAGTACAAAGGCATACTTACATAATGCTTGCAGGTGCCAGTCCACACAGCAATACAAGCTAAGATCTTGCATGGTCCCTTGGGACAAGTGCTCCACAAGAAGCATTCAAACACAGATTTTAAAAATCCCCATAAAAAATTTCTGACCTTGCAATCAACATTCCTGGAATCATTGAACCCAGGGGAAAAATATGCTGTTGAACCACAGAATAGGACAGGAAGCTCATGATGAAAATGTTCCCTTTGTAGGAGTCTTGCACTGGAGCTATATTTTAGTAATTGAAATGTGTAAGAGTACAATTGATCTGTCATTGATGTTTTACTAGTCTAAAGAACACTCCCCAAACCAAAGAAACAGAACAGCTTATACTTCCTGAATTGCATAGTTTAGCACAAAGAACTGAAGGCTTGATCCCACATCCTGTGACCTGACCTATAGCAAGATAGAGGCCAGATTTGCAGATGATATAAAATGACATTGCTCTGCTGAAGCCAATGAAAGTTGCAGGAACTTTAGTAATTTCTGCCATCTAGAGAGCTGGTCTGTTTCAATAATAGTGCTATTGACTTGATTTTTTTCCTGCTTCAGAAGTCATTTTCATCTGCCCAAAGGGAATAGAAAGAGGATATGAAGTGCTTATGAACTCCCTGCCATACTGTCATACTTTTGACAGAAGTCTGTGTAGCCCAGCACCTTGTCTCTGACAACAGTCAGTAATTAATGTTTAGAAGAATGGAATAGGAAACAGGGAAAATGTAGAATGATCTTTTCATCACGTACCTCCCCCTAATTTCCAGCAGGTAAGGACTTCCCAGGCCAGAGTCTGTGCACCAACCACTAGATTTAATAACTACTGTGGGCCTAGCCTGTATGTATCCACTTACATTTCTGGATGTCAAAACATCCTGTCGTAATAAATACCACAATTGCTGTGTAAGACAGTATCTCTACTTTTAAATCTACTGCCAATTCATTCCATAGGCTGTCCTGTTGTTCTTGTATGGTGAAAAACTGAATAATTGCTGCCAACTAATTTTTTTCACACCATTCTTAGTTTGATCTCTGCCATCCCCTCCTAAATATATTTAAGAATTGGTTGGGTGTCACACTTATTTTGTATCACTAGCAAACAAGTTTGTAAAAGTGCAAGCAGATACTCTGTGTCATATACTGGATTGGGTGATAGCACAGTAACAACTGATCAGATTCTTGAACTCCTCAGCACTAGAAGACATGCATTACTTGTTTTAACATTGATTTTGGATCTCAGACAGACTGCTTCTRCTCTATGCCCAAAGTCTGCAATTTGTGATGAGCAGACTGAAGCACACAGAGCAGCTCTGATACCTTCTTCCATTCTGCTAGAAATGAGAGAAAGAATTCCCTGCCCTGCTCCTCCCGCTGCTGCTGCCAGGGCCCAGCCATGGGTTATATTTGTGCTTGGGTTGGGGAAATGTTTCCATGTTCCTGACYCAAATGCATGCCTCTGCTTCAGTCTAACTAACTGGGTAAGACCTGAGTGCACAAGCTTTCCCTCTTCTGATTTCTACAAGGACATCTGACTGCACAAGTCAAAGAGCAGCTGTTAAGTGATTCCCTGATTTATCCAGAGGAAGTACAGCTGGCTATAGTCTTCAGGTGGGCAATATTACAGGCAGTCTCAGAAGGAACAGCCTTGCTCAGACTGGGCAAACCTACTTAGCTCCTATGTCTCTGAGACCAGCCTTTTTGGGGAGGAGATATTTTTCATAAGCTCACACTGAGGACTCTGTGGGAAAGACTGCTCTGTTGCTAGCCAGACTATTCTGTGGATTTAATTTCCTATTATAATCAATTCAGCATTTCTTCGAAGGAAAAATGTCACCTTTAAAAGGTTCCATTGTGCTGCTTAGAATGAATGGTCTGTAAATAATATCAAGCAAAATTAGATTCATGTCAATATTCTGTATGCAGTTCTGCATCTGACAATATTTGTATTACAGCAGTTATCAAAGTCTCAAATTACTCACTGTGAAGAATGTATACTGTGAATGTAGACACTCCTTTTCTTTCTTGATCAATAAATCATTCATGAATCAACAGTGAATCATGTATATGTGCCTATAACTGAGCACTGAGTAGTTTGGATAATGATTTTTCAGCATATACATTGCTTGGCCTTTTTTGTGTTTGTCTGTTTCATCTATCTGTTGCTCATGTAATGCAATTAAGCACCTGTTACATATAGCTAGATAAATACATTTGTTCTTTGGAAATGCCATTTGTTATTCCATGTTCTATGGAAAGGTGCATTTGGAATGATTCTGCTGGAATTTTTTTCAAACATTCAGAATACGTCCTAGTATGTTCATGTTATATATAGCTGCATCTAATATAGCTGGAACTGCTTTTGCATCCTGACTGGTTATCTGGAACACAGAAAGCAAGAAAATAATGACTGAAGTAATATCCCCTCTAAATGCTGAGGTGAAAGCAAACCCTTTATGCTAAAACTCATGAAACATTCATAACCTGTGAACAAATCCAAAAGCTTATTTCAGTATCCAAAAAACAAGAAGCATGATCCTAAGCACCAGCAAACCAAACTTGGCTGCTTTCATGCAAACACAGTGCTAACATTTTTCTGAGCTATGTTCTTGTTGTCAGTAGCCCACCTTTATTGCTTAACTATATTCTCTAACTTTCCCTTCAGCTTATTCCCACCTTTTTCTATCATTTCATTTCCTTACTGTAACTGTAATATGTTTGTTTGTTTGTCTGTTTGGAGGGGGGGTTAATAATGTAGATGACCTCTATTTTGGAAAAAAGTCTGCATTGGAAAAAGGAGCTTTTCTAATTTACAAAAATTATTTTGCCATTTATAGAACTAAGATGCAAAGGTGAGATCACTGAAGTGACGTAACATTCATTAGACCATGTGTACACATTTTAAAAGTCTATTTGTTGTAGAAAAGCTGAGCAGAACTTCACAGTGGCTCTTATCTTGCTGACAAAGGAGGCTTTAGCATGACCCCTCAGGTGGGCCCTCTTGGCTGAGGAAGTCCTTGAGGAAAAGATTGTGTTTTAGTGTTGTAACTTGGAATTCTGGAAATGGGATGATGAGGGCAGGGCAAAGCAGGCTGGTATTTCCTTGAACAGGGAAAATGGGAATTAAACATGAGATTGCAGGGCGGGAGGGGAAGAGGGGGTTGTTGTTCACCTTATAGTTCCAGTTCTGCTGAGTTTGGTCAGTGTAAAATCTTTTACTTGTGAGGTGATTCTCACAAGTCTTTACAACCCAAACCAGGGATTTGGTTTTGGAATATTTTTAGTTTTAGCAAGTTTCCTGTGAAGTCCTGAATAAGAGAATAGGGTGTGACTGAGCTGAACTGTCCAATCTAGAAAGGATGAATTGGTATACAGCAGTTCCCTGCATGATCAGGTCCTGTTTTTTTTTGCATGAATAACTGAGCTGTAATAAAGAGATTTGAATCAGAATTCAGGAAAGGTTTTTCTGCTTTTGCACTTTATTACAGTGAATTCTCTCTAATCTATTGACAGAGCTCCAGAACACATATGGTTGGTGCTGAGGTGTGTTAGCAGTGAAGCATTTGCCAAAAGTTGCTGAAATTCTCAATGTACTTCAAGTGTTGGCATTCTGTGCAGAAAATGGTGCCACCTATCAGCAAGAAGGAGGAAATTAAACAGCAAAGTAATTTATTTAAACTCTGAAAAACTACTATTTTCGTAGGAAGGATGATGGATTTGCACTTAAAAATTAGCAAGATTGTTTGGCCTGTTCAGGATGGCTCTGGGAAAATGAGATGCTGCCCTGGCTGGACACTCTCATGCTGCAAGAGGAGGTGTAGGACCAAAAGGGCAGAAAGTTTTGAAGTATGGTCTGCATCAGTGGTGCAAAGTGTAAGTCAGTGGAATCAACCAGACCTGCTGAGGTGCAACTTTTTCAAATCTCAGCCTAACTGACTTTGGATCCAGTTTTCATCTTTTTATGTGATATAGATCATCTTGAGTCACTTTTGAGAGCAGAGTATAGGCTCCTAAGTGGCAGAGGTGTTTTGAAAATATTATTTCTTGTTCCTTGGAAAGGTGCCTTTGGAATGATCCTGTTGGAGGTTTTTTTAAGCACTCGGAATACATCCGAGGATGTCCATGTCAGTAGAGTGTTTCCCCTCACTTACAGTCGCAAGCTACCATAATACTGACATCCAGGATACTGCATTTCACTGCCTTCTTTTCCTGATCAGAAATGAAGTTCAAAGCTTCAGTGGAGCTCATGAGGGGTACTGAGGGATTTACGCTGTGTACAGCTTTAGCATAAAAAAGTCAGAACAATTTTAATCTCTTAGGAACCAGGTTTGTGCTTTGATCCTGGAGCCAAAGTTCCTTTCTTAAGTCTGAAACAGTTAGAGAGACCCTTTTTTCTATTCATTAGGGCAGAGTGACATAATGCTGTTCTTGATAACAGCATTCTCTGGGTTTAGTAGAAGGGGACTCTGTGTAACTATTAAACCTATTTAAATCCTTACAATTCCAAGGCTTATGAAGCCCTTTCTTAACTTCTTCTCCTGAGCAGAAGGCAAAATAATGGTCTTGTTTTTTTCTTTTCCTTTCAAAATGCATTGATAAATATGGCATGTTTACACCAGCCATAAATTTAGTCTGAGGTAAATATTCACAGCTTCATCATGTCTCACAGAATTGTTCTTTCTTACACCAGCAGAGGATTCACCCCAAACAAGTAGAAAAATGCTTGTTGCTTAGGAAAACAAAGCTCCTAATTAGTTAATTTGTGCCAGGTCTGAGGACTTCATGCTTATTTGGAGGTTGAACATGTGCTTGTTGGGCACACAAGGACCAGCAGGCATCAAGTAAACTTGACAACTCACAGCTCTGAGAAAAAGGAAAAACATAGGTTTGGGAGTTTTTGTTTTTGTAACCATGAGAATCAAAGAATTACTGAAGGGGCAAGCATAGAAAGTAGCTGGTGATCACAATTCTGTTTTGAAATGTACTCTCAAGTTTCTTTAGATTCTAATTTTCGTTATAAAATGCTCAAAGAGAGAAGCAAAAAAGTAATATTATGAGAAGTGTATCACATAATCTGCAAATATTTCTAAGCACTGATATGACTCTCATTGTTATATCTCTGCATACTTCATAAACACTAATGAATCTGTCCTTGCAATATCTTTGTAAGGTGTCTTCCCCCTCACAAAGAGGATGAACTGAGGTGGAAGCAGGATAAGGACAGGATTTATCCTARCTCTTTTTAAACTCTTAATTGAGGAGCACAAGCAGTTATCACACATGGCCCTCTCCAGAGGGGAAAAGAGGGCCCCACCCACAGAGAGCTCTTTTCTTTTTCCTCTTTCCTCCCACTTTTCACCCCAAAATTTGAGTTCATGGACTAAAGCTGCTGAGGCAGAAGGGCCTGGCTGAAGTGGATCACTGGAGGAAGTCTGTGACAAAACAGGGGTTTGAACATCTTGTTTCTTGAGTGACAAGACATGCTTCATCCTATATTCATGCACTCAGGTAAAAGTGGATCGTGATGTTCAGTGAGTGGAGTTGTTGTATTTAGAGCTGAGCAGATAAGTTTAAATCATGGGGAAATTAAATGCAATTGAAATCAACAGTGAGTCATAGCAGGTGAGAACGTGTCTCCTCACACCTACACTTAAACATAATCATGACTTGCTGGCCTCCAGAAAGGCTAGTCCATGTTTACAGAGTGTATTTCAGTTCAATTCTATGTCAGTGCTTCTGTTTTCCTTGAGCAGCACATTATCAAATCCCTTCAAATCCTCCTCCAAGAGAAGTACCATCTAGGGAGAGTGGGTTTTTCAGGAGCAGCTTCGGTTTTATCATGAGGTGGAAGTCAGCAGATGCTTCTTTGATTGCTGGTTCTAAATCAGGTTTTATGATTCTATTTCTGGCATCATTACTCCAGATTTCCAGTCTTGCTTTTCAGCGTCCACAGCAATTTCTCTTCTGCAATAAATTCAAATCACACTCTTTATATCCAGCCCTCTGAACTGAATTGCTTGAGATAAAAAAAAAAAATCTCACAGGAAAGCAGATTAGCACTGGAATTTAAACAAAAGAAAAAAAAATCCACCAGAAGGAAGGAGGTTTCCAGACCTACTTAATGATCCTTTTTTTTCCCTGTCCCTGTAAGCATTCAGCACTTACAGGTAAGATGTATCTAAAGCAATCCATGCTACTGAATGTGGAGAAAATTTGTTGTAGTGTGTTATTTTACAGTCTAAAGAATGTCTTTTTTTTCCCTCTCAATTTCTCCCTCTCCTTTCTCTCTGCACTCTCCCTTTTCTACTGCTTGCTGAACTTAGGCTGAACTAGTATCCTGCCTCTTTGTGAGTCTGGCAGTCAAGTTGTAACAAAACGTAYGGTGCAGGATTCCTAACCAAGGGCAACCCAGAGTGCATCACAGAAAAGTCTTGCTAGCTTTCCTAGTCTTGCTAGCTGTTCTTGCTAACACTTTTAGTGAAAGTGGTCTGGGGGATGGTGGGAAGTGTGAGGCATACTGTATTCCAGAGGCGAAAAGCTCAAGGGAATATACACCTAGACTCAGGACCCCAGATATTTTATTCAATGACATTGGAAGGACATAGGAAAGAAAACTGGACATGAGCACACTATAGAACTAGAGGCATACAGGGGCTGAATTTTCCATAGGCTTTATGTTGTAGCATATGTATTATTAATTAAGAGACCCTCTGAAAAAAACCTCCTCCTATTAACATGCTAATGAAATCTGATTCCTGTTTGAGGTTCTGATTTATCCTGTGTGCATGTCGGTGTGATGTATGCCATGGAGCCACAAGAGTATAAAGGAGCCAAATCATAAAGGAGCAACAGCACCATTATAATAGGGGAAAAGGAGAAGAGGAGTAAAGGGTGAGTGGATTTGAAACTATTTCTTATACTTTTTTATATTCTATACCTCCATCATCCCTCCTCCCTTCCCCAAGATGAGAATCTTACAGCCAGAACTAAGAACTTCCATTCTAGCGATGTTTAGTTGTACCTTATCACAAAAACAAATGTTTTTTCCAGACCCTTTCTTACTTGAAGGCCATGAAGTAACTCTAATCTCAAATGAGTAACCTAGACTTACAGAAGGGCAAAGAGGACTTTCTTTGGCTTGGATGGCATTTATGGTCTGCAAGCAGCTCGTGGATCGGTAGATGCAGTGTGCTGTTCTCTGTAGGATATACAATTTGAAACAATTTTATCAGAACTGCTAGATAGAAATCTTAATAAGCTGGAGTTAACTGGCTGGTTTTTATCTTGGAGGCAAAAAAATCAAAAAAAAAAAAAAAAGAATAGTGTATTTAAAATTCACCATATGCACAGTAACTTGCAGTTAGTAATTAAATTCTCACAACATCCTTTCACAGTGCCAGGCAGAGCATATTGGCTTAGGTTGGCCCGGTTGTCGAGTGTGAACCAAAATGATTTCTAACAGCAATCAAATACATTTTGAAACGTGCTCATAAAAATGCTAGCTCAGAGGCTCAAAGCAATAATGATTCATGTATTAGCAAATGAACCTGTCCTCTGCAAGCTAACCCCCGAAATGCAATAAGGGATCAGTCCTAGGTGAGAAAGAAGTGTCTTATCAAGATGCTGAGAGGTGGTATTTTGTGATGGGAGCTGGGGGGGACATCTATTTAACGTTAGGGAATTAAGGTGTTGGATTGGGCTCCGGAAGCCAGTTTATCAGTTCTATATCCACAAAGGGATTTATAGGTAACGTGATTGCCCGAGTCCCGCTGCCCGTGTGGTGGGACCCAAGGTGGGTTCGTCAGTCTGGGCGCGAGCAAGCTGGGCCTTGCGGAAGGAGGCGCAGAGCGGCTGTCGGGCATCACGCGTGCTGTGAGGGTGCCCGCCAGCTGAGGCGCTCGGGTGGCGTGGGCGCAGGACAGGCCTGTGCGGGGGCCCTAGCAGCTTTCAGATTAATAACCAAGCTAGTTTCCACTGCGACTCCTAGACGTGCCCCAAAAAAGACAGCGTGAGCGGATCTTGAATTTAGAAAAACGCAACAGATCCCCGAAGGAGCCTAGCAACACAAGCGGCAGCCGAGTGCTCCCTTTCTCTCCCATTCAGGATGTGAGACGGGGTCCGGGGCTCCCTCCTGTGTTGCTCCCCTTGGAGCGCTGGTTGCGCCGGGCGCAGGGCCTTGCCTGGCTCCRAGACCCACGTGCGCGGCCAAACGGGGAGCTGTGCATGAATCGGTTAGGATTCAGGTATTTTGTGGGGGCAGAAAATCCTTCTTACATAAATATCCATACAGAATCCCCACCCTGTGAGTTGGAGATGATGGTCCATTTTATCCCACTGGTTTTAATTTGTTGCCGGAGGCCATTCAGCTGACTTGACATTTAGCGAACCAAGGGATGAAGGAGACGACAGCGACGCTGGCGGACTTCAGAGAGCCGTGACCTTTCCAAGCACGGCGCACAAAATCCGCCCGTCTCGCCGACGACGTGCAACTGTATCTGGGCGCCGCAGGCAGCAACCGGCAGCCGCCACCTGCAGAATCGATACCACTCACCAGCGCGGCGGCCGCTGCTGCCCGCTTGGCTGGGGCTCTGGAGGGACCAAGAAACAGGGCCGTGCCTCCAGGGGGGGCGCACAGGGCTCAACCCCGCTCGGGGGCACAGCGGGCACCCCGAAACGCGGCCTCCAGCAAGGGGCAGCTGGAGGCGACGGCGGTGGCCCTCGGTGAGGCGCCGCCAYGGAAGCTTCTAGAAGGAGGGTGGCYGGGGGGAGGGCTGACTCCAGGCTGCCCTCAGGCCTCCGCGTTAAGGGACAGGAGAGTGTCCTGGAGGGCTGGAAGTGGGGGCTCCCCCCTCCAGAGGGACAGCGTTTCCGAGCCCATTGTTCAGGGATGTGGCGGCGTTGTGAGGCACCACAGCGGCAGCAGCCGTGTGAGGTGAGGTGAAGCCGCRCAGCGGGGACCCCCRGCTCCCCCCGCTGCCCCCCGGGGCRCTGGGGAAAGCTCCTGCAGCCTTTTCCTCCCCTGGGATACCGAGCCGGCACAGCAAGGCCGGGAAGCTGCTTTCAAACAGTCGGAGATGCTTTCCTGCGAGGCGCAGGCTGCTAGGGTGGAGGAGGCAGAAAATTTGGGCACACAGGTTTGAGGCATTACAGCGTCGCCTGCATCTTCTCCATGGTGCGTGGGACAGAGGGGTCTTAAYACAATTCACTTTTCCTTTCCTAACACGCGTGTGTATTTATTTGCTTTTCCGAAGCCTGCGCACGTCTCGGTTCATAACGCCGCGTTATGCCTTCYGTGTAGCATCCGTTTCATTCCCCTGCAGTAGCCTCCATGTTCTCACAGGTGCTTTAGATGCAAAGCAATGTTTAGTCAAAGCTTCAGGGGGAAGAAAAAAAATCTTGCTTAAAAAAAAAATATTCGTGATGGTTTCAAGCTGAGAGACGGCAACCTGGCATCGGCAGCTCCTGGAATTTTCTCGCAGGAGGCTCCGCTGTGCGATCAGAGGCAGGGATTTAATCAGGACTAGGGGCAGCTATCGGAGCAGGCTGTCATGCCTAGAAAACCTCAAATTATGCACTAATTATCCACCTACGCTGCCAGAGAATAAATAACTAACGACTTCAGCTTACTGTGCTAAAGATAATTCCAGTTGTAACAAGTTTGCAGGCTGCAGTTTTTCCGGCGATGTGTTCAAGGCGCAACGATTAGCAGCGTTTTTGTTCGGAAGCGGTGACTCGGGGGCCGTGAGGCCTGCTGCCTCTGGGGGGCCGGCGGCAGAGCCGGAGCGGCTGAGTCTGCTGGCCCCTTCCTCACGCCCCAAAGCGCCGCATGAGGAAGCGGGGCCAGATCCCTGCTGCCAAGGTCGGAGACCCGAACGTGGCGGAGAGACCTCTTAGGGAGATCTGTCAGCAGGCCGCGCAGCTGAGAGGACCTGGCGAGCTGCCGCATGGCGCCCTGGGAGGTCGCACTTTGGTCCCGAACTCCGGCGTGGGAAGAGGTAATTTATGGCTGTGTTTAGAAGTGGGGCAGCCCTGGATAAACAGCTAATGGGAAGTTCAGGCGGCTGATTTGCAGAGTATAATCTTTTCTTTTTGCATGTTGTAAATGCCGCTTCTCGGTGTTTTCCTTCAATACAGTTGCTTTCTTATTTTTTTTTCTACTCCACTTCTCTTTCTTACTGTTTGGCATTGCATCTAATTACAGGAAAGCCAAAGAGAGAAAGTTTCAGCGAAGCGGGCTTTATCCCCCAGCCTGCTTTGCAAACTGAGGAATGTGGTGACAAGGCCCTTTTTGAGCCCAGGCTGTGGAAGTGCTGTGCAGAGCTGTAAATTTCTAGAGCTATAGTCTAGAGGTACCAAACTAGTTTGTGCTAATCCATGTGATTAAAAAATAATGCCAGAAAATGTTTTAAAATGTATTGATTTATCCCTCAAGCCATGTTAGAGCAATGAACTGTAAAGAAATAAATCCAGATGTTCTGGCTCCAAAAGGCTTTCTTTACAGAGAAGAGGTTTTGACCCTGTATCCTTCAAGTGTGCCCAGTTTTAACTACCTGCACCACTTAGCATCTCTCATAGCCTTAGTTATATGTTGCAATAATAGCAAGAAGGAATAAAAAGTTCTTCCCTTGTGAAGCTAGCTGACAATCACTGATATTGCTGTTGCAATTTTTTTAATAGCCTGAATGGTAATTCTTCTCCACCAAATGAAGTCAGTTCTCGGTGCCAAGGAAGTAGCAAAGTCTTCGGAGAGGTGCTGCCACGTTTGCACAGTGGAGAGAGAGGAGCGCAGTTTGGATTCCTTGCTTACTTATCCCTGTTGCATTAACAAGCTGTGCTACCCCTCCCGTGCTCCCACGTCTAACCCTGAGGCAGATCTCATTAGCTAACACCTTCCACCACCCAAAGACAAAAGTTAAATCCCAGAATGGATGTGTGGGCCCACATGAAATTAATTCTGAGCCTTTGCCGTTTGAGCAGCAAGCCTTATTCTTGGAGGCCTGCAGGAAGGGGACAGCATCATTAGCCCTTTGTTCCTGAGGACTCTGTACTGACTCAGCAACCTCTATTGGTGAGTTTATGATGATGACAGAGTTTCATAATCAACTCTAATTGCAGACGCTGAGCTTGGGGAGCTCCTTGTTTTTTAATACCTTCCTGTTTATAGATACACTTCATGTGCCACATTGCCACAAAATATTGATTTGCTTGCATTAGTAATCGCTTCCTTCCTCAGAGACTGAAAACTAAACCTAAGCCAGGATTAGAATGTCCAAAGATGATTTTGATTAAATAATTGAGATGTCTCAAGTGAGATGCATTTTAGTCTCTCACTCTAACTTTAAATGGAGACTTGTTTACAAAGAGTTTGAGAAGGAGTGGATATAGGTAGCTATGTTGTTGCAAGTGTGGATGGATGTTGAAATTTTTTTTAATGTTGTTCTGATTTGAATTTATAACAGCTAGTCTAAATCTTTAGTAAGTCAGTAAAAATAGATCTGGATTAAAGCTTTTCTAAATTGAAAAACTTATGAGCTCTTAATTTAAAAAAAAATCGAGGATAAGCTAAATGTCTGAAGCTAATGGAAAAATGAAATGCTTTGGGGAAAAAAAGGGTAAAAAAATCACTTAAATCTTTCAGTACTATGCAAAAATATCAGACTGGAATGTCCAACAAAAATGGCGCACATCTAAAAATGTTTTTGTATCTTTGAATCAGCTTTTATCTAGGAGGAAAAAGTAATTAGACTTTTCACTTAATTTGTTGTTACAGGTATGTAGAGATCTTTTTTCTTGAACAGAATGATCTTGGCAATATTTCTGGAAAATGGGTTTCTATTTGTGTAGATAGAGCCTTTATATTTGAACTTGAAACTTCAATGACTGAAAGGTTTGACGCGTGAATAAGTTACTACCTGCACTTTGAACAAACATTTTACACCAGACCTACAGTGTTTTTGGTTCATGCTGTGCTGCCCAGTGCCTTTCTGTGACTTTAATTTTAAAGTTCAGCGGAACAGTCTGTATTGGCAATGTAAGTATTATTGGTGACCTTCAGTGATTATGGCCTTTGACTCCTGTTGGAGTAGGTCCCTTTACATCAGAGTCAGAATCTTATACATGATGGCATACATCCAAAGATAGCAAATTTGAGGAAAAATATATACAATTAATATTTCAGCTGGGATGTGCATCTTTACCTGACATTAAGAAGAAGAATGTTAATGACAAGTGAAATTTCACTGCATTTGTATGTACCAGCAAGCTATAATCAAAGCTGCTGGTAGGCAAGGACTGCATGAGAATGTGCATCTTTAATTTTGGGTGCCTATCCTTCTGTGGGAGATAAGCAAGGAATGAACCAAAGAGACTTGAAGTACATTCTTTTTTGCCTTTTATCTGAGCAAAGGGCAAGATGTGACTACCTTCTTCTCATTTTTAGCAGTTCTTATGCTCCAACACAGGAGACAGATAAGCTGTCAGAAGTGAACTTGAGGGCATAAACCTCAAGCACATCACGTTGTGACCGCTGTGCCTAAATGAATAGATTGTGTTTAGCTGGCACCTGAAAATTGAGAGGATGCCTTTAGTTTGTCCAGAAGTAAAATGTTCCCACAGAGGCAAAATGCATCACTTAGAGTGCTTGCATCACATTATGCTTCTGTTCTTCACCTGGAAAGCTCAGGTTTCCATGGATTAATCCATTGGTAAGTCTGTGGCCTTACCTGGAATAGTTATTTCTGTAGGATAGTTCATGCAATCAAGAATTCTGTTGCCTTAGCTGTGCAGGTATGAGTACAGGAAGAAACTAAATGGCCTCCATCTCTTGCATGACAATCTAGTCTCCTTATTCCAACATCAAAGTATAGTGTTTCTCCACACTGAACTGAGTAGAATAGCCACTCATCAAAATAACTTTTTCTTATTGGTTTAATTAATAGAATAATACCATTGCTTTAAGATTTAAGACTTCAGTGCTTCATTTTTTCTTTTCTCATAACAAGAGGAACTTGTCCTGTGATGGGATTGCAAAAGACCCCTGAGGTTTTTGATTAGTCTTTTCTTTTCCGATTCCATGTTATTTCTGACAGCTTCTCCCATATAGTTATGCAAAGAATTGTTGTTTATGATGCATATGTGTGTGTGTTCTTTCTGATTTCTAGCTACAATGAGACATACTGCTTTTTGTGTTTAAAAAGTATGTAAAGTCATGGTCTTTTAAAGTGGCTATGTGCATATTTATTCATATATTTTCCCACTGGTATATAAAGATATTTGGAAGAGTGGACTAGCAAGTGTTCTCATTTCAGAACATGGGGGAAAAGGAAGTCTGTGTTGTTACTGCTCATAAATCCCTTTAATAATGTCTTAATGCTACTTTTAGCTGAAGTTAACTGAAGTGGTAAGTGGAATAATATCAGCTGAAGAAATATTGCATTAGGGGATTATTTGGTTGGTTTTGTTTTGCAATTAGTGTAAATGTAGTCCTATAACTGACTGAAGAATTCGGTGCTATGTGATTGCTCATGCCAGGTCTCTAATATATCATCTATCATTTGTGATTCTCAGTGGGGCCTGAGCCAGGGTAGGGTTCCCAACTTGCACTGGGAGGCTGCTTTCCCTGGCTTTAACCTTCAACTGTACTGCCCTTGGATCTCCTAGGGTTGCACATGCTTACCTTTTCTCTGCCCYGCTTTGTCCTTACACAGAGATAGGAATAATGTCTGTCTCTCGTCTTTCTTATGGTTTTCAAAGTAAGGAGCCCCTCTACATGGAATACTATACAGGATACTAAGAGGTAGATGAACTTGTTTGGGCTTTGTTTGTGATCTATTTCTCTTCCATCTTAAAGACAAAGACTGAAATGCATCAGAATCATGGAAGTGAGAGAGAGGGGGACTGTGGTATAAGCAGCACAGCTAGCTGTACTGGAGTGCAGAAACTAGTTTTTCCTCTATATCAGCTTTTTTTTTTTTTTTGGTGCACTAAGCATTTGAAATGAGGGTTTGTTTGCTTGCTTCTTTTTACAGGTAGAAAAAAACAAAAGTGCTTCCATTCTAGAAGTTCTGTGTGTGTTTTGCCTAAGTACGAGGCAGGGTTGCTGGCAAAAAGAGAAAGTATGACAAGAACTGTGAAATTAATTAAATTGACACTTCAAAAAAAATACCTATATTGTTACTATCCTCAAAGCAGCTGCATCAAGCAAGGTTATGATGCTTCAGCAAATGTTACTTTTCATGAGCAAAGGAAACCTAGAGGTTTTGCTAAACTCTGAAACCCACAGGTTTGGTTTGGTACAGTCCTTGGTGGGGGGAGGAGGCAAGGTTTTTGTTTGTTTTTAACTGCACACAGCTTGGACATAGTTCTCCTTTCCTGTAGCTATTTGGAAGCTCTGTGCATTCTCAAATAATGAACTGGTGCTGGCATGGCATTCTCATTAATAAATTCAAATTCTGACACAACTTGTTTGTTTGATTTCTTTTGAAAAGCACAGTGCATGCTATGAAACTCATACAAATTAATTCTAGTTCTTTAAGGATTCCATGCATTATTAATTGAAGGTGAAGAATCACCATATTTATGTCTTGTGCCCTCTGTTTACATGTTTTCTTCCCCTTTCCTAGATCCTCCTTCCCCCTATTTTAATCTGCAGTATTTGGCTGAAGCTGTTGAGTTTTGTTTGCACCAAGAATAAATCTGTTGGGATTTGAGGAAGAAGGGAAGTGGGAAAAGAATGAAAAAAGAAGGCAAGCAGGTTCGTGTATCTAAGAAGGACTGATTTTTTTCCCTAACTCACAAGTCATGGTTTGGATTCTTTTTTGTTTAGTTTTGTTTTTTTAACACTAGCTGTTGAACAGTGTTATCTTTTCCTATAAAAGTAGCCTTTGCAGTGAAGTTGAGAATCCTGTACTCTTTTGCTTAGGGGTAAGCAATATCTGTTGGATGAAACTCACTCCTGTGCATACGAATTAGTGCCAAAGTTCAGACCTTCAAAGCAGGACATTAGAGGAAGATGGGTCTTAACACCTGGCCTTGTGTGCAGGGGTGAATTTCATCCATGCTTCACACATTTGGAGTCCTGGACTTGTCCAATAAAGTAATGAGAAAAATGGCCAACATGGGAAAACATTATCGATTGCTTTCTCTGCCCTTCAGTAATAAATATTGCATGACTATCTGCTCATCCTTTGAATTAAAGGAACAATCCAATATCCATTTCGGTTTTCAACAGTGTGCCAGTATGACAAGCTCTTTTCTAGTCTCCATAAAATGCGAAATCCAGAGAGGTTTCTTCTGAACACTAGATAAAAAAAAAAAAAAAAAAAAAAAAACCACAGAATAATGCCTTCTACAGGAAATCTCTTGTGTTTGGCTGTTGTATATACTGCGATGATTTGTTTTTTAATTTGATAGCAGAGAACCTTTCAAAGCCATTAATGTAGGGCAGAATTGTATACCTAGCACATCTCCCTACCATTAGGATCCACAGGCCAGCCCCTGATAAATGTAAACTATGAAGACTTGGAAATGTTTATTTTGTCTGCTTCCTGGTTTGCAAAAGCAAAGCTGCAAAATCCTTACCTGCAGACATGCTCTCCTAGAGCTTTTTCAGAAACGTATTGACAGAAGAAAAGCAAGACTCAAACTTCCAAACCCCAGTTCCTAGCTTGAAGCAATTTTTTTCCCCATTAGAAGAGTCCTGATGATCTCCACAAACAAAATCAATACAATTAAAGGTTTCCGCCTCTTCCCCCTCCCTCCCAGAACACAGGCCAGCTACTTACCCTTAAACCAAGTATCTCTCTCTTCCAGAAACCCCTCTATAATTCCACAGGTCTGTATAAACAGTACAAATTTTATACTCTAACAGTATACCATTACATTCCTCCAATTATTTCCACAGCTTGAAGCTGAGAAGAAATAGGGCACTGCCAGGTCTTTGTTCAAACCCACCATCTCAGTTTCACTGCTTATTRCGTTGCATTTGAACTGCGCTTGTAAATTTTCTCTAGTGGGCTCCTTTGGACAGGGGACTTGTCCGACCACTGGGTGGCCTTGCTTTGATACCCAGCTGTGACCCACATATATTTTCCTTTAAATATTCCTTCTCCTTCGTTGCACTACATGGTATTATGCCATTCTGGCTAGGTCCTTAACACCATGCATATTGATTTCTAGGAAATAAATGTCAGACTTGCTCCTTATGTCACTGTGATCCAGCACTTTTCCGCTTGCTGGTTAGCTCAGGTGAGTAACAAGACTGTCACAAGAGAGGTGCGGAAAGAATACGATGGCAATACAGTGTTTCTGCGGAGAGAGCTCACGTGATCACTCTTCTCTCTCTTCCCTGTGAGAGACGAAAGTGATGCATGTAAACGATCAAACCCCACACAAATACTTAAAGAGTATCTAAATACTGTGAAATAGGTGTTGGAGAAAGGCTTGCCAGGAGTTGTGGGGGGGTGATACTGTTCAGATTCACATATGGCAAGCAGTTATTCACCTAGATCCCACTCTACTGCACCATGGTCTGTTTGGACTGGTGCATCCAGCTGATGAGATTTGATTTATTTCTTGCTAATCAGCCTCAGGAGAAAGGAGCCCAAAGTGAATTTGATGCCTCAATCTTCCATTATGCAGCTCATTATAACAGAATTGTAATAAAATAGAAATATTCAGAGCCTCTTTCCCCACTGTTATAAATTGGCTGCTTTGGAGGTAGTATGATTTATTGCTTCTGTGGCAGCAGTTCTTTTTTCATGAAATACAGCAGCTTATGGAAGCTAAGTATGCATTACACTGGTATAGCTGATGCATTTTATGGCACCTGCACACTGTGCTGTAATTTCACATCCATTCACCAGTCTTTTGTTTATGCCACTAGACTGGAGTTCAACTTAGTGGATCTAGCGTGAGGTCAGGCTGAGAACTATTCTGTAACCATTGTCATGCTAGTTTTTCCCCAGTAGGTGTCAACTGTAAAGTGGGGAAAATGTATATAGTTGTAAAGCTGCTTTAAACTTGGGAATAAAAATGTAAAAGCTAAAAAAAAAATCCACTTAAAATGCTGTGCTGTGTGCTTCTGGAGGCTGGGGGATGGGCGGGGAACTTATAACATATATTCATTATATGTATGTTCTTTCATTCGGTAATTAGGATACAAATATCCAGAGACAAGGGCAAAGGATAATATTCAGCTGTGCTGAATCCCAATGTATTGTTTGGTCGGAACAAGGACTCAGCATTACCAGATGAATTTTTAACAGTAAAATAACACTTTGAGTACTGTTAGTTGAAGGAGAAATAGTGGGTTGCGATATTAATCTTGGATTAGTTGCAGCTTTCTACTTTGTCAAGAATTTACAAGACAGAAGATGTTGTGCTTTCCTTTGTCATGAAAAAATACATAATTGAGATTTAAAATAAATTTGATTTCACTTAACATAAATATTTCCTTTTTCTTGAAATTGTTTTGCAGAGTATAGCATTACTGGAAAAGCAGCTTTGTTCTGTTTTTTGTAGCTCTGATTGTTGTTGTTTTTGTTTTCTAATTTTAATTATTACTTTTATAAACATTAAAGTGTGAGGGTCTGCCTGAAAGAACTCTTGGATTTTTGTTTGAGTGTTTCTTTTTGGGGTACTTGAAAGTCTGATGGCATTTTCTTTGCAGTCCTTCTGATATCCAGTAAATTCTAGAATAAATCTGCCTTATAAAATGCTTGCGAGGTAGAAGTCTTGCCAAAGGCACAATTCATTGTGAAATTTTCTTGAGGAGAAAAATTGGATTATTTAATTTTAAATTAATTCAACTAATGACTGTCATGTAGTGCCTTGCCAAAATCTAAATTTCTAATAATCACTTGATGTACAAGATGCGTGAGAGACAGAGAACCCAATTATTAAGTAAGAATTTGTCTGTAACTTCAGAGTCTTCAATATTTTCCTGGCATGCTATTTGTGCACCTTATTTTGAGAAGAGATTCTTAAAGTTGTGGCTTTGGATGTCTTTGATATTAATTTAAAACTAACCAAAGAAATGCAGAGAATATTACCCCTGAAATGTTCTTCTGTTTCCTTATAACAAATGTTTCTGGAGCAGGCAGACATTAAAGGGTGTAAATCAAGACCTACTTTAAGCCAATAGAAATACACCAGTTGTACATCCTCTGCTCTCAGTGTCACTCTGAAGAAAGAGGTAATAAATTAATTTATGCTTCATGTATATCTGCCAATGTTTTGTTGAAGGGCAGAGCTGAGGTGGTGGAGGGAGAGCCCTAGGATTTTTCCACTGTAAAGATCTGCATTAATTAAATGAAATATTTATATTGTATTTAAACAAAGCACATGAGCGTGGCTATATTCTGACAGTCTGTTGCTTCTTCAGTCATTCCCAAGGTGTTTCTTGCAGGGCATATTTTTTAAATTTGTCAGGTTTGCATTATATTGAGCTTTGCTGGTGAGAATGGTCTTTGGCAAGAAGAGCCAGGACTGCCTAAGCTCTAGTGCTTAGAGAAAAAGAGAGAAGAAATGGGAAGAGCCAGAAGTGATCAGAGAAAAACTTGGGAGAAGCAAGTGAAGATTCCACAATCAAAAGAGCAAAAGATTGGACCTCACCTTCACCTTTGGCAATATCTGGTTAAGCTCCAAACTGCACAGTTAGTGACTGGTTGGTTTTATTTACTACTTCCCTCAATAAAGCATTTACAGCCACTATTTTATTTGTTTGAATTGTTTTAAGCAAGTGTTTAGGGAAGACTAAGACCAAGATGGTATGGTTATTTCTCTGAGTAATCAAGCTTTGCACACTTGTTGCAATGGAGAACTGTTCTCAGTTCTCTGAACTCACGCTTTGTTGTTGTCATATGCTATTCAAATAGGAGTGTTTGGGCCTGATCCTTTCCCACAATCATTGCAGCAGCACATTGGATCATTTGCACACAGATTTCTGTAGCAGTACCTCAAAAGTAGTCCTTGACTATTGTATCAGCCATAGTATTTGTGGTTCTAAACAGCAAGAAGCATTTATAGCTAATAATTGAATTTTGTTATAAGACTAGCCCTTACAAAGACAGACTGTTTCTCCAATACTGCCAATGCTGTTCCATCTAATGAGAATGTATTGCCATGGCAACCAATGGCATTAGTATTTTTTTTTTAAGTAATTAAACTCTCTAAGTCAATTTGCCCTTACTTGTCAGATTAGGAAATAGAATTTTGTTTATTGCTCTCTGTCAGAGGAACAAGGTAGCTAGGAGGGCTGGCAGGACTGGCTGCCTGAGGAGACAGCAACTCTGCAAGCCATTTTTTATGAATTTTTCTTTTTCTAATATGTGGCAGGTGTGGGGAGACTCAGTGACAGCTTCTGAACACTCACATTCCAACTGGATCGCTGGAATGTTTGCTAGATGGGGTCATAGGGTTAAATACTGAGACTTTGTGACTACATTGGGTTGCATCAATGTGGCAGCTGGGAAGTGAACAGGAAGGTAAAACAGTTACTCAGGGTAGCTCCTCCTGCAGTGGTCTGTCAGATGAGGAAGGTCTTGTCCCTTCTTAATGTGATTCTATGGCACTTCCCAGAGAAGGTTAAAGGTTGCAATGATGTCTTGAAAAGCATGGCTTTAGTTTTCTGCCTTTCTGTGGAGGTCCAGCTCATATGGCTGGGTTATTGATGGTAGACTCAGAGAAGATGTTTAAGCACCTGGTGCTTCAAAATCAAGTGAGGTCCTTACAGAGATCAGGATGTCTCTGAGTAGCATTTTGAAGATTGTAATTTTTGAGTCAGGCAGTCTTTAGCGGGTTGATTCTTAGTCCCTCTGGGTCACAGCCTCCTCCTGCCTGTGAGAGGGGCATGATTGCTCAGGGATGTGGGGCAAGAGACTATACAAAAGACTGGGATGCTTAGATACTATTCAGACTATATATGTGTGAGCATGATATGCAGAAATGATATCTTTGTCAGAAATACTAGTGCAATGAGACAGACATGCCTGAGTTAAGGTCTACTTTGGTGCTGTCAGATTTATTTACTAGCCTTCATATGCTGTAGAACATAAAGTCTGTTTCCAAGGCAAATAGTGCCCGAAGACCCTAATGAAGAGAAGGGACCAACTTTGCTCAACTCTTGCAAAACACGGAGCTCTGAAGACGAGCCAACTCTCTTTTCTGTGTTGCTTGCTGCACAAAAATTGTTGGTTGCTCAGATCATTCTTTGCTCAGAGCCAGCTTTGGGGATACCCAGAACATGTGGGTCAACCATGCAGTAGGATGGGGGACAGAGGCCCATTTCATGCCTTCTCTAATTTTGCTTGAATTTTCTGAAGTCACTGTATGCTTTTCCCTATCCCTGTCAAATCACATCTTAAAAACTACAACTGACAGCCATCAGATCCAAAGAGGTTTATTTTAGCTATTCTCTGCTTGTGCACGGTGCCCTTTAGCTCAAAAGGGAATAAGTCTCCAGCAGAAAGAGGGGGTAAAAGCCTCTTAGGTGTTTTCATTTTTAACCATGAAAAGGCTCTGTTTGAGCACTGGAGATAGAAGCAGCAACCCAAAAAGCTGCMGTTGTTCGAAGTGTCCCTTTTTTGTTGGTTCAGACCCTGATCTTTGTTATGGCATTGAATTAATCTCAAAGAAGGTATAAAGAGATTTTTGTAGTATATTTAATGTCATGTTTGCCTTCGTACAGCAGTGGGCCTGTGCAAATAACTTTTTAAATTTTGGTGGCTGAAATTGGAAACAAACTTCACTTCAGATTTGTCTGAATGCCAGATTTTCAGTTTTTCATAACAAAATGGAGCTGGAGAAAAATACTCTTGGTTTTGAAGGAATTTTATTGTTGCTCTGATATCTAAATGTAACACCAAACAAGGTTATTAAAAATTTCAAAACCTGCTTATTTTTCCTTAAACTGAAAAATTTTCCTGCTACTTAACAAGTAACTTTAACTTGCCCCAAATTTTGTGGTATTTCTGTTTTCAGTGACAAGAGAGAAGAAAAAAAAATTCTGGTGATCAGTGGAGGGAGGGTGGGAGTCTACAATTACATCTCTGAATTCTTTGTGCTTGTATTGAGTTCCTAACCCATGGTGTGTGTGAAGACTTCTTTGTATTTCCCCAGCCTAGGCCAATTCTTGCCTTCTCTTCTCCTTCACTCTCTAAAAATACCTGATGCGGCTCTTTCTAGTATTTATTGTCTTTGGACAGGACTCTGTCCTGAGGGGTTCCCTCTGTTAAACCAGAGCTTACAAATTGTCTTCAAAGCATATGTTTGCTGGCTTCCTGAGCAAATAAGCAATGAAGCAGGAGGATAGCCTGCCATCACTTTTTTTTTTCTTCTTTCCTTCAAAAACCTGATAGCTGACAAGGAAAGCCAAGAGGTCATTTGTGATGTAGGCATTTATCTCCCAAAGTGCAGATGTTCACCTCTCTACCCACTCAAAACCTTTGAGGAGGTAGGGATGGGGAAAGTCTCTGCAGCAGTCTAGTCATGGATGAGACATGCTTGCTCTTGTAGCAAGACTGGAAGAAGAGATCTGGGACCATCAAAACATCCTTGTACATCCCTCAACTATTAAAATGGAGGAAGATAAAGAAGAAGGCAATAATCGTAGGAGTTGCAGATATAAAGGAAGCAAATAAGAAGCAGTGAAATATAGTGTAATTTTACAGCAATGAGGAAAACGCTGAAAAATCTATCACATCTATGCTCCTGGTGTTAGCAAGGCAGAGAGAGCTGTTAGGAAGGCACAGAGCGTGAACTCAAAGTACTTTTATGCAAAGGCTACAGTAATGAATTCCAGTCTTGCCTGAGAGCAATTTTTAAGATAAGTACAAAGGAGAGTTTGGAGTATTGATTTTTTTAAGACAATAAATTGGAGTGAGTTGTTAAAAATTAGTGCTGCCTGGAACAGTTCATGTTAAATCAGTGCTCAGGTAAAGAGGGCAGGTTCAAGGGGGAGTTTATCAGGATTGAACTTTGGATCCTGGAATCACTACTCAGCAGGGTCACTCCTTTTTCCAATCAGTTCCCTTTCCCCTACCTCCTTCGCTGCAATAACCCCTGTGGATAGAGCTCCAATTAATAAAACTTACCTTTATCTATGCATTATCATAATACAAAGGCTCAAGGGGCACACAATCCCTTCATGCTTGAGCAAATTTAAAACTCATGATCCTCCTGGGATGCTTGCTGGGAAATGGAGGAAGGGAATAAAGGGCATTCTAACATTTCTGCTGAATGATGGCTACGCTTTACAAAGTGCTGCGAAGCTTGTTAGATTCTGAACATTTATGGGAACCTTACTGCTATTAGATCCTCTGAAATGGCTATAATTAAAAATGCTGGTCCTTTTACATGGAAGATCTGCACTGCATGTTAAATCATTTTCTTGGAAGAGCCTGTGAGAAATTGGAAATGCGTTCAGTACAATAAGAGCAAATGACCAGAAATATTTAAATTGCCAATATCTTTTAATGGAAAATACTGTTATTGCCAGGTTTGAATGGACAAGTACACCATCCTATGCTTTACCCTTGTGCAGTGGATTCATGCTGTATGATTGCTGTTATTAATATTTCTTCTTGTTTATTATTTGGTCTGCAGCATGCCTAGAAGGCTTGGGTCCATTGTAGCTTGTGCTGGACAGAGCTTTTACAGAAAGGCAGCTGCCCAAAAAATTTGTAAGGAAGGGATGTAATGACAGAGTCAGTTAAAGAGATGGGATGAGGGAGAAGCCAATGGTCCACTAAATGTGATTAAGGCAGAGTTGTAATTAGTGATCAAAACATTCTAGCATCCTAACCATTGCCAGGTGGTCTTCAGTGTGCCAAAAGGAGGAACTGTAATTTGTTTGAAAGATTCCAAGATTTGAAAGATAACTTAGTGGTGCTGGAGGATTTTTAAGGGTGCTCCTAGTACGCATATAAATTTAATGTAAGTTATTCATTAGCCAGATATAATAATGTACTTAAATGCTTTGCAGAACTGAGGTTTTCATTAATAATCCCCTTGTAGTGCTACCGGGGACAAATCACAGGACAATAAGAAGAAATAATGGGATATTTACCATTTGGCCTTCTGAATGAAGAATATAGTAACTTCCAAACTGTATTTTCCTCTAGAAGGAGCACAGTAAAGTAATGCCTAGGGCCTGGGAGGAGCCCAAAGGAGCATGAGAGGCTTCCTCACAATGCTAGGTGTCTAACTATAAGGAAATCTTTTTGTGCCACCCCCCCACACACACAGAGTAATCAAATAGTGCTAAATGCTTATTTGGCTAAGGCAGGTTCACAATAGATAGCACAAAGCAGTTACCTGAAGACTTTTCACTTTGATATAAATCCTTGCATGTGAACAAGACATCAGTTCCTCATTTGGGATCTCACGTTGAATGAGAAGCCAGCCACAGATTTATGTTCCATTTTTTATTTTGTTCTATGTTTTATTCAATTTTGTATGAATTTGTTTATAACAGCCCAAGCTGAGAGTATGGGGCTATTTCTTCTTGGTTTTACAACCTGATTTCATGAAAGATTTGTGTCTTAATACTTGTAGAAGGTCTCCTTTCCCAATCTCAAAACATTCCTAGAAAGGCAAGGTTGCTCCACAGTGACTTCATGTGCATATTTGTTGCATTTACCAACACTAAATAAATTCCCATAAGGGACAAATTTAATTAAATTGACAATCTCACTAAGTCATGTAGTTAGTAGCTAGTAGATAAATAAAATGAACTCAGACTTATTTGTTATTTGTTCTAGGTCTTTAAACACCCAATAGTAATTCCGTAATTGAATTAAAGCACTTAACCATTCTAATGCAAATTGACTGGCTTATAGTTCTTCAGTGAGTAAATTATTGCAAATCAGGTACCCCTGGTATCAACATTATTCACTTACAGTTAATTTAACTTCATAATAATTGAGCTATTTTTCATCTATTCCAGAACTGGATGTCTTTTATTTGTGGAGACTGAAAATTAAAAACTTGGGTGGCTTCAGAAAAATTAACTTCCTACTTTATTTGGTTTTATTTTCCCCTAAGAAAAGGCCAAAATGCTTTGGACAAGAAGAAAGTGATCTTGGACATAGATAGATCATAGCAGCAGTCAGCTTCCACTTCAGTTTTAATCAAATGCAAACAAGTGAACTGTAGATGACCAGAACATTGCTAAAAAATCGAGAAAAAAAATAAGATGCCTTATCAAATCATACAATCCTTTAAGAATTCTTTTTTAATGGTTAAAAAGAATAAAAAGGCTTGCCTATGAAGAAGAATTAGTCCTTAATAAGAAGGCATTTTTAATTAGAACAACTAGTTATGATTTAACAAAATATTTTAGCAAACATGTTTTAGAATAAGTGTTTTGCATCAAAAATACATTTATTCCACTTCTAAAGTATTAACCAGGAAGAGTTTATAAAAAATTCTATGTAGACAAGTCTATAAGTGCACATAGCAAATACTTTGTCATGAATCTAATAAATCAGTAAGGCGGGAGTTAACTTCAAACAGAAGGTCAACTTCTTTGCTGTTTAGAATAGGGTAATTGGACAAGCTACAACTACTGAGGATTTTGAAGTGGAACAGTTGAAAATGTATCTTCTCATAATTGATGGCTAATTATCTTCAATTAGCACTTGGTAAGCAGGTGTCCTTAGCCATACAAAACGAGGTGGTAGCAGGCCTGTTTCCCAGGACTATTAGGAGCCTGAAGTTATAGGGGGAGATAATTTATTTTTGTTGAGCTCTAATTTTTCTTGAGTGCTCTCCTGACTTTGTCTTACAGAAGTGAAATAGTGTACTATGAGGTACTTCTTAGAATGAAAAAGTTGATGGTGACTGGCTGCTTTTGAGAGAGGTTTGCTAGCTAGTTAAAGTGGTGAATTATAGTGCTAATACAGGAAAACTATGTACCAATAAACCAGTTCTTACGTGTTATAACCATTGTATTTTTACTCTTAATTGTGCTGCCTACTCTTTTATTCATATTGTTAGGACCTGATTCTATATCAGATATTAATTTGGTGTGTTTGTCTGTGGAGTAGCTCTGTGTAAATATTTGATTAAAAAATTGATCTATTCTCTAACCATCATTAAGTCTAATGTTAAAAAAAAATCTGGTTTGATAGAGGGCTGAAGACTATCCTGTGTGATGATAACAAAATTCAGATGCTCTTACAGCTTTGTTTGAATCAAAATACTATGTAATTTCTGATCTGAGTTCAGAGCTTCAGGTCAAAGTTAAGGTATGGGTGGGGGGTATACTGCATTCGAGCACTATAATATGCTCCAGGAGTTATGCATGGTTGTGACAGACTGTTTTTGATGCATGAATGTTATACGTGATCATTCCTACTTGGAACCATTTTCTGAGGGGGAAAAAAAACAGTAGGAAACACTGCAGATTCCAGTATCAGTGCTTTGTATAGCTTCTTACTTCTGCTACCTTCCTGACTTCAGAAGAGCTGGCCTGTAGGTTGGTGTACCTAAGAGAGGAGTCAGATCTGATTGCAACAGAGATTGGTTTCCATATTTCTAAAACAACAGCCAGCCTAACTTCCTTGTTAGAACAATTAGCCCGATATCTCCCTTCCTTCCTTTATACTTCTCTGGTGACATGTTGTAACTTCCTGCAAAACGGCTTGGACAAAGCAGCTTGAAACTCCAGCACATGAACTCTATAATCTAGCTATTGGCTCGCTGCTAGAGGTGGACTGCTGTTTTTTTGTTTTTGTTTGGGTTTTTTTTTGTTTTTTTTGGGGGGGGGCGGTCCACGTTGTACTTTTCTGCTCCCTTTTTTTTGGACAATTCAAAACTTTCTTAGCTTGCTTCCGTTCTTACTTTGGTGTTTGAATTCAGGCATGTTTACGAACAAATTCTTCCTGAACAAAAATCCCTGTTGTGTGATTGATCAATTATACTTGTCTGTACGAAGTCTACAGTGACTAATGCAGAACAGAAGTTTGGAATGGATTGTGAACAGTTCCACAATTATTAGTTACATCTATAATACTCTTTAATTTTCAGAATTAAACTGTGCTGGTTGCTGGCATTTTTGACAGTGACAAATAAATACTAGGCACAGTTAGAGCTCTGAGCAAAGTGACTTATTTGAAAGAGCTTTACTCAAGGTTAGAAATTAAGGTTACCATCAAAGGCAGCTAATTGGATTGCAAGACTTGTTCCCTGTTTAAGAAACATCAGATGTGCAAATCATCCCATTGTTATGCTTGCCACATGCTAACAATTAAAGATTTTACCTGAAAATGCCACACAATTGTATGCCTATAAAGGGGAAAAAGGGGATTTTTTATTTTTATTTTTTTTTTAACTGGAGAGAAAATGATGACTGATACCTGATTAGGGTAACAAATGTACAGGAGCTGTAGAACTCTGCTTCTGCTTTGTCTGGGATTCCAACTGAAGGGCTTAATTTGAAAACCTTGTTACAAATCTGGCTGGGCTCTAACTCTCGCTAACCTTTGGCTCTTTGGATTTCAGTTAATGAGATGCTATTTATCAAACTACCATGAGCTATACCTCCTTTAGAATGGTTTCACTGGTGATATGATTATTCGATTCTAAGACTGTCACCTTTGCAGTCTCTGATCATTACAATTATCTTCTCCTCTTGTCAGTTGCTTTCACTTTGCACAGTTAAAATATAGTTTTAATCTCGACAATGGATATGTGTTGGCTTAGCCCAGAATATCCTAACTAACAATGCCTTGAGCATATGCTCTTTTCTTGTTATATATGAGAATGAAACATATCTCAAGTATCATATGTTCCTATAACTTTTTTAGACTGGGGTTTTCTGAAGATGTTAGTGCTGTGACATTACCTGAAAGTAACAGTAACTAGTCGAGTGGGATGATGGGGAATGAATGATAAATACCTCCCAGAAATGTGGGCTATTGGTTGATAATTTCCTCTCTTCTATTGTTTTAACAGGCTTGTAGCATAGTAGCTATCAGTATGGCACATGCACATCCATTCACTGGTTCTCAGTGTCCCTGTTAGTAAGACATAATCAGTTTTTAACCATCTGAGGAGTCAGGATCTAAAACAGCCTTATAATTTCAGTGCGGACAAGCAACCTAAGTAGTGGTAAGCTAGAAAGTAAGCTGTGTTAATGCATGACGTTTTTATGATGCTTTTGCAACAACAGCATAGGGTTGGACTTGATTCAGGACGTTGCTTCCAGTGCATCTGTTACATTCCTATTGTTCAGCCTTCTCCTACCTGCCATGTGGGGCAAGCAGGAAGGTGAAGTGAGCCAATGAAACCCAGATGGCTGTTACTGAAGGAGCTAAATTAGTCTGACCTGCCATTTGTGCTCCACCCTCTGGTATGTGAGTGCTTAGCCAGGTGCCATAACTTTGGAGTATCACAGCTGCTGTAGTCCAGCACAGAAGTGGGAAATGAGTCGGGGCRGGTGGTTTTTTTTTTCCTTGTTATTGCATGGGTCACCCTGTTAGATCATGGTGTGTCTTGTGATTTCAGATGTCTTTCATGCTTTCTGGTGAAACGATAGGGATCAGGGAAAGCATCAGAATTTTATAGTAAGGGGAGAAAAGCAAGACAAAAAGAAAGAAAGAAGATTCAAGTCTAATCAGGAAAAACAATCATGTTTACGTGTGTTTGACTATGGGTTCTATCTCTAGAGCTAAGCTAGGCTGATAACCACCATGCTCCTAATCCGTGTCAATGCAAAAACCAAACTCTTCTGGAGTGGAAAGACTTCACATCTTCAAGTATTACTGCCTGTTCTGCAGTGAATGTTTCACAATGACCTTAGCACCAATGTCACTGAAGTTGTGTTTTGTCATTTACATAGTCTGAACTCCAGGCAGATAAAAACATGCTCATGATGATTTAACTTGAGTGATTTGGGAAGCTGCTGTCTCTGGCTGTTTGTTATTATCTCTCAGCTGGAAATTATGGTTTATGGGAGAACTGTTTGGCTGTTTCCCTGTATGCTCAGCTAGGTTAGTTTTGGTCTCTGCTGAAGCTCATCAGTGAAATCTCTATCACTTTCAGCGAAATCATCAGCTCTGCAAACTGGAATTGTTGGCGCTCTCCATGGAGAAACACAGTCCTGGCATCCTGTGAGGCACCGCTCCCCAGTGTAAAAGACCAAATGCTGGAGGGAGGTGCTATTTAGAAAGGAAACAGGTAAGCAAACGGAGCGCAAAGTTGACTACCCTTTCTTCTGGTTGGATTCTTTCAATATTGTATCTATAAGGAAATGCCTGACTTTAAGAACAGACTCTTACATTGAGAAAAGTATACTTGTTGCAAGTCTTAGTATCCCTTTCTTAATTATCTTTGCGCTTTACTTTCCTCAGTAATAATAGGCAATGATGTTAATGGTGATATCATGCATTATTTTTGGCTGTAGCTTGGTGTAATTGAGAATAATGAGAATACAATAATGATAATATTGTGCTGCAGCTCTGATGTTTCTAGGCAGTGGAAGTAGGATGATAATTCCTTGTCAGTTAATGAAAAAAATTGTTGCATGGGATCTGCAAAGGGAGGGGGAAGGAGGCTAGGAAAACCTTTGTATTCTGAAAGGAATCTAATAAAATATGTTTAGGATCTGCCAAATGTGTTTTTGGAAATAGTAAAAGCAGTTATATCTTACTGAACATTAGCGTGATCTGTGAAAACAGATGTTCTCCCTCAAGGACAATGATGAAGCATTAATTACAGGTAGTTGAAACAAAGACTGGAAAACTGCTATTGAAGTCTTTCTGGTAGAGCTGATTTATTGTAGCTAATCTTGGAAAACAAGTTCTAATGAAGATGAACCTTGAAACCAGGCAGGTGAATGTCTTGTTCTATGGCCCAACATGATACATTCCATTTACATGATGTTGGAAATTAAGCTTGATATGAATTGCAGTTGTAATGAGCAGTTTGTCCTGCGGTTTCACTAAAAGTACCTGATGATAATGATCAGTTTACAAATGCCAAGGACACTTACCCCTATTTACAGCAAATGACTTCCTGGATCACATCTGTTACAGCATGATGGAGGTGCAGTGTGCTTCAACAAATATGAATAAATTTAAGCAGGTGATTAAATGTTGCTGTCTGTGGTAACTATAAAGCAGAAAAATTTCTTTAACTAAGAAGAGGTCAATTTATGGTTGGGTTTTCCTGGTCTGAAAAGGGTAGTAAATGGAGGCAGAGAGTACTCACTCCTGTAAAAGCTTGTAACTTCAAGCATAAGTAGTGGGCAGTGTGTACATTATAAGYACTGAAAAGTGATACTCAAAGCAGAGTGACTACAACTTCCTGGTGACCAAGAAAACATATGAAAGTGTAGAGAATGACTCTAATTAGCATGCAGACTCAAAATCTCTTCAGTATTTCTGGTGTAGTTCTGGTCCAAAACAATGGCTAATCTGCTTAATTGCATACTTGAGCTATTATTATCTCTCTAGAAAGCACAAGTGAAAGTCAGAATTCTTCTGTATTGCTGTAGTTCTACCTGGCTCAGCACTGTGTTGCTCAGAGGGATGTGAGTATTATTTTGGATCTCAAAAGCAGCATAGCTGCATTAACGTACTACTCTTGACAATACTGAGACATCTTGTAGTGCAGTTATTGGGCCTAGGTGTAACGCTGTGCTAATGCAGACATGATACTTCCCTGCCCTAAGCTGATTTATTCAGAGCCAGTTTGTGCAGTACTGTTGTGTTCTTCCAGCAAACCGCATTGTTTTGTGGAAGGGGGCTTTGCTGAAGGACCCACATATGGAGTAGCAGGTTGCCCCAGGAGCAGCTTAAGAAGCAAATCATGATTCAACAGTAAAGGAGTAAATGTGAGGGGAGCTGTTCTGGGGGAAGCAGTAGGTTGAACATTGTGCCAGCCCTCACCTTGCAGGATGTCTAGCCCTACTGGGTAACTATGCAGCTGCATTTCCTGAAGATAGGGGTGGCAGGGCCAGAAATCTAACCACTTTACTAGCATTTCCTAGTAACTCCTACTCTGACGGGTGTAGCAACTTCACAAGACAGCTTTCCTATTAACTCTGCCAACTATAGAATAGAAGGCACATCTATTTCTTAAATAGGATACCAGCAGTTTTAGAATCAGAGGGTAGAAACAGTGCTCGCATTGGTCACAGGGACTGTTTTGTCACATTGTGTACCTGAACAAAAAGCTGACTTTTTGTATTCTCTGACAGTCTCATACTTCAACACAAACTATATAGAGACATGTTGTTTAAAATACATATAAGAAAAAGAAAACTGTAAGGGACTGCAAAAAAAGATAGAATAATGAATCAATTATGGCAAACCAGTTGGGCCACACACACACACACACACGCACACACACACACACTGACAATATTTCCAAGCTTCACATAGTTATCGGAGGACAAGTTTTGGTCTGTGGGATTCAAACTGCCTCTTGACAAGGATTGCCCAGTCTTTAGCCCACAATGAGCTGAATTTCAGCTTGTTTCAATAACTTCATTCTTAATGTGACTAAATTTTTCTTTACCCTGAAAGCTTCCCTGAAAATTGATCCTGAAGGAGCTGCATCTTATTCTCCCATGGCTGAATTTGGCCCAGGCTTTTGCTTAATTATTTTAAATACAGAATTCTGAATCCCTTGTGTAAAAAGAACACACAAATATCTGAGCATGAAGAAAATAAACTAGCTCATTAGATGACAACACAGTGAAACAGATGTCCAATAACATATTCCCATGAGTGAAATACATATGAGCTGTCTCTGCATGGTCAACCTTATCTCCTCATACATAAGAGTCAAAAAAAGTTAATCTTTTTCCTATTCTTAAAAAAGGTAATGGAAATGAAATGGAACAGAAAACAGTTATTAGAAATGAAATGATGTTTTAGAAAAAGGGAAAATAAAATTGTTCTGAAAGTAGAACAGAGATATAGGAAGACAAAAGCAGTACTTAATTGCATTGAAAACAGAAGAATTAAAGCAAGGGGTCAAGAAGCAAAAATAATAAGAAAAATAATAGCTGGCTGAGAGTCTTTAGAGAATTCATTTCTTGTCTCTTGCACATACCACAGTCATCTCATTAAGCTATTATTATTTAATATTCAAACCAAACCAGAGTTCAGAAACATTTAGACATGTCCCCATAATTTTGACTTGTAAACTTTCAAAATCTTAATAGAAACACCTTCCTCCTTCACTTCTTTTGTTCATTAAACCTTACTTTATGCACACCTTATGTATCTGGTGGCATCAGTCCACATTTGCCAAGTGATTTAATTACGAGCTAAAATCAGCCTGGAGCACTTTGTCCTCCTTGCTTTTACAGTATGAGGTTCATGAAGTATTTTGAAGAATTTCTCAATTACAATGTCTTCTTTYCCAAGGAAAATTGGAGTCCACTAGGGACAAATATGCATGAAGTCTGATTGTATCAGTAGGTGACCTGATGTGCTAAGCAGTGTAACTAACAGCAAAGTGTTGAAGGCTTAAGAAAGACAGGCACTGATCACTCAACAGGAAGTATTGGTAAAGTTGATTGCGAGAAGACAAGGGTAATGTATTAATCACATTATAATGAAGATTGAATCTGAAGAAACTGGGAAAGTAATAATCTGTTCTTAAAYGGAGTATTTAATTCTACTGTGAAGGGAAGAGAAAATTAAATGCTCCTTAAAGGGTTGGAACTTCCTGTGTTTAGGGATTTGAGACACTTCAGAATATCACAGTTGTCCCACTGACACTGATGGATGTTTATGCAGCAAGCTTTCTAGGTTATACCTGTAACAACTTTTTTTTTTAAGAACTAACACCACTTCTTCCAACTCTATGCTTCCTCAAAGCCTATGATTTGTGTGGTCAGGTTACAATACAAAATGCACATGAACTGCATTATCTGGGCAGAACTAAAATCCAAACTACCTTGCTATGGAGGCCCTTCAAAGCCACTATCAATAACAGTGAACTCAATATACAGGAAGTGCATGCTTTTCTCTTAATGGCAGACACTTATCTGAATATCAAACTGATCCCGTTTCTCTCTTCAAAGAAAGTGCCTTGGACTATATCCAAACAAATATGTCCCCTGAAAAAATTAAAAACTCCTATTCTCTGAATCAACTGCTGTTTCAGAAGACAGGTGGACTGACTGTCCCTTGCCAATAGTACAAGTCTCTTGGCTGATTACTGTGTGATTGAAAATGGATTAATATTGTTTCAACAAATGTCAGCTCCCAGTGGGTTTCTCACAGGAATCTCTGGGATTAGTTAAACTCAGTATTATAATAGCTGCTTGGTCTCTTCTTTCAGTCCATGAATGCTCCTGTTGCATCACAGAGCTTAGTTTTCATATGCTTTTTAGAATAAGGAAGGTACCAATAGAACCACTGCTACTCTTTTTCACATCCCTGGGTAAGATTTGCAGAACCTTGGTTGCTGGAGGAAAGGGAGGCAAGGAAACAGCCCAATAGGAATTCTAAATATCAGTTTTGACAGTACTGCTTTAGCAGTGCTGCTTACAAGTGCACATAAACAGATTTCTGGGCTACATTTGTGCATGTGTGTGCACTCCCTTCTTGCTCTTCAAGCTGTTGCGGTGCCATTGCATACTGATTGTACCAGGTCATAGATCTACTTGAGACAGGCTGCAATCCTTTTTTGCCAGGGACTATATCAAGTTTTCTTTTGTCTCAACAAGATGCAAGGATGTCTGTGGCACAAGATGCCTGTGGGATTTTAGAATGCATTACAACCTTTCATCAGGTTGAGACAAGAAGATTGAGGGAGGGAAGAAAAGAATAAAGAAAAAAAAGAATAAAAGAAGGTAACAGTGTCAGATAGAAAACTTTGCATGCCTGCACATCTGCATTGATGGATTATGTATTGTGTATCCCTCGAATAAAAGCTGACCCTGCACCAATGGATTGGTCATTTTTAGAGATAAACAATAGTCCTGGATTGATTAGCTGTTAATAAAAGCTGTTCTCTTTTCAAAGCTTTTGATGAGTATTTATATTTCACAAAAGGAGACTATGGAAGCATGCTTGGCTATAAACTCTAGCCTTTCCTATGGAGAAATTTACAGAGATAATCTACCTCTTAAAGTGGCTTCCATCCTGGGGGACAGCGTTCACTTCATCCTCAAAATTGTAGCTGGTTCCATACACTTTTCCTGTTGTTGTTCTTACTATTTCATAGATAAATATAAACTTTCATTTAACTTGCAAACAGGCTACTGCTGATGAAACTGATTTTTTTTTTTTTTTTTTTCAACTGACACTTGGTGGATCTGGTACCTCTAGCTGTTGACTGTCAGCCAACCAGATATAATGCGTGGTTGTCATTTTCTGGAGAATGAAACAATTGCTACGCACTCGCGTAACTCTCACTGCGCTGGCATTTGGGGGGAATTATAAACTGTCTGAGCTCTCTGGCATGTTCTCTCACATGCTCAAAATGCAATGCAACAGCAATGACCTGCAGTGGCCACCTTCTYAGAGAGCCATGACACCTTTTCTTCTAGCTCCTCCCTTCTTCTCCCACCCCCAATCTCCTGTTGCCCAGAGCTCTCAGTAGGCAGTTCTACTAGCAGTAACGGGAGCAATACCTTATCTTTATACCCTACTCTGTCTACCAGCAGCTAAGTCTGGGTCCTCTTCACTTGTGCTCTGCAGTCTAACATATTTCTAGTGTCCTCACCTCAGTGTTAGAAGAGTTTGCACCGCTTGTAGTCTGTGTGCTAAGTCTGGTATTTGGAAGAAGTCTTGAACTGTCAGTTATTCTTGCTGGTGAAATTCCTGATGTGCTATAAACCCACACCTTAGTAAGAGAGAGGGCTTCGAGAGAAATTAAAATATGACTAATGATCTATTGTTTGTGACGCCAGTAGTTTCCCCAGGTATCACAAAATGGGATTCTTGATGATAAAGCTGAAAGGTATAATGTCATGCATCTACATGTTATACTTATTGATCGTTGCACTTTGAAGGCATGCTTTATTCATAAAGAGTTAAAGAACTGCTATGAAGTAAAGACTATTTGCTGATACATGAACAATTTCATGAAACATTTACCTGCAAATATGTAAGCAATGTTAGCACAAATCACTAGCACAGGGGAAGAAAGAGTTAAATAACTCATCAGAAAAATATTAATTTACCAAACAAATGATTCTTTTGATATGACTCAATCTGTCTTAGCTGAAGAATATTGACTAACCATATCAGTCAAATATCCAATGAACCAGATCTTCAGTGAAAACTGATATCCCAAGGAGTAGACAGAAGTATCAATGGGGCTTAGCACAGGATAGATTAGCTTGATGCATCCTATAGTGAATGTTTCCTTATAGTGTGTTGCTCTCAGACAGAGCACAGCAGATTTTTGGAATCATGTTTCCAGGAATAAGGAAGCAACTAGAAATAAGGAATCTTAAACTCTTATCCTGATGCACAATGTGACCATGATCACGGTCTTTCTCTGTACCTCTATTTCCCCTTCCATCTTCCTTTTTTCTTAAATCATGAAAAGTTCAGGACAGTGACTACCACAAAAACGTCTCTGTCTCCCTTGGAGCCTGTGGTTGCTACTGAGATGAAAAGTCAGTAATAGCCACTTGGGGATTTCTCCATCTGCCTTAACACTGTATACTTGTAGTTAAACTGGATTATAGCCTGCTTAAAATGATGCTGGCAAAACAAACAGCTGCCTTAACCAGTTGAAGGTTTGCCCCAAATTCTCTTGCACTTACTAAGAGTGGTTTAAAGTGGGTGAAGCAAACTTATAAAATCCCAGCAGTTTAGGGGAATGAACAACTCTTAAGACCTTCATCAAACTGTCACACATGCTTGTTGCTCTCTGTTGTGATACAGCCAATGTCAGCTGGTTCAGCGGTGATGACTCTGAAGATCATGGCATAATTATATCTCCTGCTAGAGCATTTCCTGTCTGAGAGAAAGAGGATGAAACCTGTCGCCATTTCTGCCAAGCACAATTGGAACGTCAGTTCTCTTCTCTTCATCAGCAGAGTAACCAACTCAAAATTAGGTTTGAATCTGGGTAGCAGCCTCTAGCATAGGATTTAGCATGATGCCCCAATCCTGGGACATTAAAAACTCCTTTGTTCTCTTTAAAAAAAAAAAAAAACACTGAGGAGTTAATTCAATAAGCTCCCTTTGTAGGATCTTCAGGAGAGCTCACAAACGCAACTGATAAAGAGACAGGGCAGTCAGGCACCTCACTGGTGTTTGTGCCATTGAGTATCTTCCCTGCTATTGTTTTTAGAACTCATACCTGAATGCTTGGAAAATACCAGGCAAACCAGTTGTCTAGAGCTAAAGATTAGCTTTATGTCAGCCTGTGCAGTGTGTTTTGTCCCATGTGCTCCTGAAGAGGCAGAATTAATGCTGGGTGATGCTGAGGGATGCACACAAGTTGTTTCTTCCTCCTTTGACCAGCCTGTGTCACCAAATCAGTAGCAGCTCTGCTGTTTTATGACTTGAGCAGTTGTGCAAGCACATAAATGTCCTGTGATACCACAAAAATGCACAAAAAACTCAGCTGACATCATGTTCAGAGCACAGCAAGGTATTCCTGGCTTGGGGCTGCCGGATCTGTTTTATGAGACATCTGGTTTATCTGGAAGCAAAGTAGAGATGCTTTAGATGAGAGCAGCCAAAAGTTAGAACATAAGCTTTATCTTTAGGTAAACGAGGATGGTTCTTCCTAGAAGGAATCATTTCAAAGAGTAGTATTCCGTATGGGATAAGGAGCTGGCCAGTCACTGCTCAAAGGATAGATTTATTTCCAACTCTGTCATTTCCATTGCAAATAGAGGCAGATGGTGCAGTGGTGTCTCTGGACCGTATGTTCTTTGTTTGCTCATTTGGTGGTTCTTTTGTCTGTTTCTGTAATTCTGTATTGATTTCTCCACCTGCTCGTTTGTGAAAGAGTGATAGTTTCTTTGCTGAATCTTGTCTGTTGTTTTTACTTTATTTTCCCTGACCACTCTTTTTAAATGTCACTTTCTTGGTATTGTAAAGCAGTGACTTTTTGAGCATTAAAGACCAAAAGATATGACTGGAATAGTGTAAGATAATAGGGTTGCATAGTCCAAGCAGTTGCAGCACAGGCCTTTCAGAACAAGTATGTCTCTTTGCTTACACTGCTTTAACTCTGGTGACTTTGCCCTAAGTGCTCCAAGTTTATACAAACACAAAGAAGAAAAGAACCACGATTGCGTGGTCTTTTATTTGGAGAATAACTAATACGTCACGAAACCAACTTTTTGTTACTTGTTAATGTTTTAAGTCTAATTGCCAATAGATTGAAAAAATGAGCTGTAATTGTTTTGGGTGGTATTTTGCTTAGTTACAGTAAGAGTAAGTTGAGTCTGTCCAGCATGGGCATCATTAAGCAAAATCACATTGTTCCATAAATATCTTTTATTAGAGCTTCATTCCTCTGCTGGGAGACAGAATTATCATTCTAAGATAACTGACAGGCATGGTACTAAAGCAACATTACCCTGTCAGGGTACAGAGATGGATTTAGTCAAAATAAGCTGTTATTACTAAAAACATTCCCTTCCATTCTATAACACAAAAAGTAATGCATATTCTTAATAGTGTTGAGCACACTCTTAAGCAAGTAATTTCTTGTAAAATTCTAATTAGAGCACATTGTTGCTAGTAAAGACACCCTGTTTTATCCTGTAGCTGACAAACAATATAGACGTAATTTATCAGTATAATGGAAACAAGCCCCTAAGGTGGAGCAGCCTGCTTCTGGTGGCCTCTAAGATTCCCTAGTGCCCTTTTGATTTCTTCTTTTCTGTTATGTGATATTAATAAACTCCTGCAGTCCTGCCTCAAGTGAGTCATTCCTAATCATCCCATTGATTTAAACAGAGAAGTACATGTGAGAATTAGTCAGCTGAGGAAGGTACGTAAGAATTAAATCAGTTTACCATTTACTCCCTCATTGGTAGTACCAGCTGCTTTGGTACCTGCAGCCCTTGCAGTAATGGTATGACTGCAGAAGTTAAGTTTCTCTCTGAACCCTGTTGTTAGAGGTTGGCCTGTGTTCTGCAACAGGCCTAAATATCTTTTCCAGTTCTTTTAGTTGCTCTAATCTTTGCTATTCAGACTTGAGCATTCTTCTCACCCACATACCCTTGTTATCGAATACTTCCTGGTGCTAGTTGTATTGATGATGCACGACCGGTCTCCGTCTTGAAGGCTCCGTCTCCCCAGAGGCTTTGTTCTGTGTCCTCAGGCAGGAATGAAAAGGTCAGTTAGCAAACCTTTCCAAATGCAGTGGGAGCTGGCTGCAACAAATTCTGTCTTTGCCAAGCTGTAGGCAACCATGGAGATGAACCAGTAAAGAGAAATYGAGTAAAGCAAGTAACTGGACATGAATCTTCCCTTCCTTTCAATTTAGTTAGGTGTATGACAGATTTTTACTTACAAAGGTTTATGAGTAGATTTATTTGGAAAGTCTTGAATTGKTGTTTGAACCGCCTTCCGAATTAGGAACATTTCAGGGGATAAACTGACAAATAAGCCTACTTGGTGAGCCAGCTAGACTGAAAACCAGTTTTAAGGTGCAGAAGACTCATCAGGAGGAAGGAACTACAAAAGCAAGGGAAAAACAACAGAGGACAGTTGTCCTGACTAGAGGATAACACTGGCACAAAACTAAATAAGTTATAAACTGGCTCTGGATAAATTTGCATTTGAATCGGAAGACTTTTTTTAAAAAACATGGTAAAAGAGMGGCTTTTAGTTTAGCAGTTTTTTCTGACAAAACAGTGTTTTAGAGAAAGATCGCCTAAATTAATCCAATTTGGTACAAGATGCTCATGTGGCACATGGAAGGTCACTGACAGGGGTCTGTGACCTTGCTGTGGCTGCTGTTCTTTTGAGTAAGCCCTCTGAGAAACTCGCAGGATTATTTCAGAAATCAGTGGAAGGTGCCGTTCAACCCAAAATTTGAAATAAAATCTGTCCAGAGACCTGAAGACATCAGCAGTGATATCTCCTGGTGCATGCTTTAATTTAATCAAATGATGTTTGGGTTGAAACTTCAAAGGAAGTAATGTTTATCTCAAGAGAATTAATAAGATTTTTTAGGTGTATTCTAACAGCCAAAAATTATAAATCTTTAAACTTACAAATCAAAAATTGGTCTTTGCTGATTTTTTTCTTCCTCAAATGGAGATTGAAAAGCACTGTTTTGTTAATTTCAGTCACTTCAAATTGTAAAGTATCTCATTTTTGCATTTTTATATCATCAAAGCTAATGTGAAATGACACCTTTGAGGATCTTCTACTTTATGTTAAAAATAGGGTGTTTCTAATAATTACAAAACTCTAACCGGAGAGTTTGCTTAAATCAACCCCTTTTTCTCTGAAAAATATCAATTTTTCATTTTCCATTGAGGGAAAAATAACATCAAAACATTGCCAGCCAGTTCTCCCTCATGTCACATGAATGAAAACCGATGGAGAAAATTAATATGGTCCTATCTATCCTTATATATACAGTGTGCAAGCTTAGGACAAGTAGTTTCCAAAGTAAATATTCTTCACTGAGATTTGTTTTTTTTTTTTTAACCTTCCTCTCTCCAAAAGATAAGGAACAAATAAAAAGGCTGAGGTATGAATATGAAAATAATGTCAAGAGGATGTTCTTGCAGAGCAATCCAAGGGAAGTTTTAATGCTTTCTGTATAGATGATGATGTATGTTGATTAATCCGTATCACCTCTCTCACAGATGTGCAGTGATTCCATCAGATGCTTTATTGTCAACAGAGGGAGTTGCAGTAAGAGTTCACCTGTCTTCTTTTCACAATTTATTTAAAGAAGGAAAACAACAACACCTCCCCAAAGAGCAGCAAACACTGAAGCCTGTTCCACTTTCCCTTTCATTATAGGGAGTAGTCTGTCCCCTACCAATCATTAGTGTCCTTTCAGCACAATGACATTGTCTCATGTTTTCTTAAGAAGCTTCATTTTCCAAGATCTCAGATACTGAATGAGCTATGGGGAACAAGTGCCACTGTTACTGGAAAAGAGATTTCCAGCAGATCAGTGGCTGGGGCAAGGAGCAGGTTTAGATGCAAGTAAAGGGGGGGAGTGAATACAGAACAAAGAAGTTTGCAGTGGAAGGGAAAATGGAAATATAAAAGATGCAGGAAGGAGCTGTGCAATTTGGTATACATCTTCCTGATCGCATGCTGCACTGCCTACTGCTAACAGCACTTCAGTGACAGTGCAGCACTGGGAAAACTTGTGCTCCCCAATTAAACCCAGTGGATTTGCAGAACCATTGCTCATGCTGAACCTGTCTGACACTGTTGTGCTGAGGTCTCTCAGGATGTCTGCGAATGGCCTTTCACAGCATGTTGGTAGAACTTTTTATTTAGTCAGTTGTAAACTCCAGGTTTAATTCTGCATTTGGTAAAGGGTTTGAGACAGATTTTTTAAAAATTTTCTCATAAATGATTTAAATTAGTTCAGACTAGGTGCTTTCATAATTAAAATGCCTCACTACCTGTGGATGGAAGCTATCTATAAGTAAAGCTGCAGATGGCTGTAGGGGTGTGAGGGGAAATTGTATAAAAGAAGAGGAGTTTGCAACTCCCATTTGAAGTAAGAGAGATTTGGTACAGAAGAATGCCAGGGAATAGATTCCTTGTTTGTTCTGATTGCACTCGTGATCAGCAGAACAACAAACACAAATTGCGCACAATTATAAAACCAGAAAACAGACATTAAGAGTAAGAATGGAGTTTGTTAGAAAGCAATATGGGCTCATTTGCTCATTTACAGAAGAACTGGTGAAGTTCCATTATGTTTTAAAGAATGCTGGGACTATGCTGGAATGAGGTTCACTATGTAGAACAAGAAGGGCTAAAATAATTCTTATAGTTGCACAAAAAACATCAAGGATTCAACCCTCTTTGTAACATATTCTGCTTCTGTTCGAGAGAATAGCCCAGATACCTTTCATTTAGTCAGACAAATTAATGCCAAACAACTGACAGGAAGCTTAGCTCCTTGAGTGGCCCAGTGTTGTTTTCTATTGCGCCTTCCTACAACTGTGTGCACAGATCTTGTCTAGCGGAATGGCAGGCTGGGCCCTGTCAGACTTTCCAAAAAAGCTGTGGGTCTATTTAAAAAGACGCTATGGACTTGAGAGTTGATAACTCACTGAGAAGGAAAAAAAACTAATATTGCTGACCTAAGTCTCCATAGTATGGCTATCATGCTAAACCTGTATGATTACTACTTTTACTACTAGTCTCATTTCTGAAACAAGTGAATTTTACAAGAGTAGTTGTTATGAAGGGGAATATCTGAACTGGCAACTTCTCTTATAAGCTCTCTTCAGAAGTTTCAGTTCCTATAAGGATGAGGAATCAATAAAGATATTTTATGGTAGGATGAGCACCTCTGGCTGATGGTTCCCATTAAAACAAAATGATTAGCTTGTTAGTGGGTGGTTCCATTCAGAAAGAAATAAGCACAAATTATTACACTAAAGTGGGGGAGCAACAGTGAATGGTGCTCTGCCTTGGAGAGGCATTCATCCTATCCATCCTGTGGATGAACAACTCGGAGCACTTGGTGTTTCAGAAGCAATAGAAACACAAACCTCTCTTTCTCTCAGCTGAACCTTTTTTCCATGCTCTTATAGCTGAATTTTCATGTTTTGTCTTAAGGGGATCCAACTGTTCCTTGTTCTTCTTAACTGAAAAATAACAGTATTTTTTCTATGTGTGGTGCATCATCTTATATTATCCAGCCTAATCCTTAGGGACAAGGAGGTGTTGAGGATCTTTTTGCTTTCATCATTAGCTTTTATTTCCCAGAATTCTTCCAGGAATGGCTTTAAGGGAAAAAGATACTGTGTGAAATTCCAATAGCAGGCCTTTTGTAGGCAGGGAGAATACAGCTTTCTTGTTCAAAAAACATTTTCTTACCATGGAGTCTCTAATGACCTCAAGTGGTCAGGAGCTTGATTTATATTCAATAAGATTGCCTACCCCCAAGCCAGCTTCAGAATTAAAATAATTATCATAAATGAAAAACTATAGACAAAGGGCAAAATATTAGGCAAGAAGGAAAAAGGGCAGTATAAAGAAAAAGTGTGTAAATAAATTTTTTATCAGAGATATAAATAGGAAGAATTATTCTTCCCTTTCCCCTACATTCAGGGGAAAAAAATCACTGAAGCTGCAGATATTCATGTTTGTTGTTCTCACCCAAGGAATTATGTGAGTGTGGGTATACATATGCATGCAGCTAAATTTATAGATTGTATTTGACTTTAGAAGATTGACTTCAGAAGATTAAAAAGTAGTTGCTCTAGTTGTTAGTAATGATTGGTGCTGAATTGGTCCTGCGACCAGTCTGTTTGCTTTGCCACGGTTTTGTTTTTGTTTCCATCCGTTCCCCTGCCTCCGTCTCCATCTATGAGCTCACTTTCATCCACTCTTTAGTTTAAACTGTAACCTCTTCAGAAACTACAGATTGGCCAGGTTACTTGCGAGGGAAGGTGATATTAAGATATTCCTGCCCTTTGCCACTTGGTTTTTATTATTGCTGTCCTCAGCCCCCTCAGCATTGCCACAGTAACAGCTTGGGGCTTCTCACCGCAAGCTGCTTGGCTGCAAGACAAGCTGGGGGAAAAGGACCCAATCAGTCCATGGCCAGCTGAGGTCCCTGTCCTTCTTGGTTGGCGGGCAGTCACACAGATGGTCTTGCTGGCACAACGGACAGCCACTATATGGAGTGGAGGAGCAGGAGGGGAAGGTAGGAATTGCTACTACAGGCTTAATTCCTGCTGTAGTACCCCTGTCCTGCAGCACAGCATGTTTATCACCATATGACCAAGAAAATACGTGGTATCGTATGGCTAGAATCTGCTCTGCTTTTTGTGTCTCAGCCTTCATATTGCAACTGCGTCAGCCCTCATGCTTTAGGATAGGAAAATCGTGTGTATGATGCAGAGTAGTGCAGTTGGGTTGAGTTCCTCTGAGCATTGTCCCCATGGCAATAAGAGAAGAGGAAGGGAGTCAAAACTTCATTCTTTGCTTTTGGGTAAATCCTGAGCCCCTGCCAATGTTTTTGCTCTGCGCTTTACTGGACAAAAATTCCCACATTAATACAAGGAATGGTGCCATCAGTCCCTTTGGGACTATGTGCCACCTCATCCGTGCAGTTATCCCCCCAAAGTGCACCCTGTTTCCATCATTTTCCAAAGCAACTGTGGTATTATGGTAAAGAAACAGGCAACAGCCACACAAGGCTGCTTGAAGCCACCTCTTTAGTCCATAGCAATCCAAGGTGCACGCAGAAGTGCATTGCTGTCATCTAGTGATGAACAATGATGTGTCTGCCAGTTGCCAATTAATTGTATAGATCACAAGCATAGCTCATGCAGCTGTTACAGGTTTGCCAGCTAAATCTGCCATGAAGAGGGAAATAGTGAGCCCTCTAACAGATGCTCAGGCCTGGATCATGGCCAGTCCTGCAAGGAAAAGGGCCTATGAACCTTTCCTCTCCTGTGATCTTTCCTGTTGGAAAGGCATCTACAAGATGCGTGTGGGAAAGCAGAGAACAGGCGTCATTACTGCAGTTCCCAGCCTTGCTTTGGCCCAAGCCGTCAGAACTTGCACTCTCAAGAAAACAGGGTCGTGGAAGGTCTCAAAAGACACTGGGGGCTCTTGCAGTTTGTATGGTAAGGCAGAAACTGCACTTAAGAGCCTGCCTACAACACAAGGGAATGCAGACTGTGTTTTCGTTGGCTGTCTGGACAGCAGCTAGTCCTCCCCAGGAACAATATCATAATGCAATAATGAGAATCTGTGGGAATTACCTTTGGCCACTGTAATTGCCAGCTTGTACCTCCGTCCAGGGTAGTATATCCTACTGGTATCCTGACTGTCAGACTAGTATCCCGACCTATAACAAAGTACTTCAGAAGAAAATTCCTTCCCACATTAGGAGGAGGAATAACCTGTGCTGCCTTTTCCCTGCCTTGCAGCTATCATTCTAATGTCTACTCACAAAAAATTGGCTTAGGCCCAGAAACTGGAGATTTAGTGGCCTTTCAAGTGTTAGGGTCATCTGCAGTATTACCTAACTTTGTCTAACGTCCCGTCGCTCTTCAGATTTGATTAATGGTTTCAGCTTTAATGAATGTCCAGTAGCTAATGAATTTCTCACTCTAATTATACGCAGTCTGACAAAATGCCTGCATGTAGGGTTTTCTTAAGCATTTTTGAATCTGCCACCTTGCAGCTCTGATTAATGTTGTCTACCATCATAGGATTGATGTATGCCAGCTGAAGTCTCTAATAGAGAGGAATCTCTTCTGTTTTCCCCTGTATATCTGATTTTTGAGAATATGATGTTACTATCTATGGGCTCGGAGGCAAAAGCCAGCCTGTCTTGGATCCTAACTGCAGGAAAACACACGGTACCTTCAGATTTATGGCAGTAAAACCTTTGTACCCTGAACATCAATAGTGTAATACAAATCACGTCCAGAAAAGCTTTTCCTTGATTAATATTCTGATGTCTGCTGGCATTCTGTTTGACAGGGGGATTATCCTTTTGTGATTGTAGACTATTATCATAGCTCTTGCTTGTCTATCAGTACTGTGTCCCAAGGTGGTGGGAAGAGTACTATATCAGCTTTCTTTCATCTTTCCTTCTAGTGTTATTGATTATCATTTTCACAGGCTCTCTCCAAGTTTTGCCTTGTGTGGAAGGTGACCCTCACAAGGAAATATGAAGAAAAACCTGGTGAGGTTCTAATGCCGAGCAACGTTCTGCTTGTGACCAGCTTTTTTCTGTCTTTTTTTTGTCTTGTCTTCTTGATATATCAAAGAAGTGGGTGACATTTTTCATGGGTCCCTCCTGTTCTCCGTGTTCATATACCATTTGCTTGTTCATTGAGAAAATGCAGGTGTGTTTCTCCAAGATTAGTAGGGTGCTGAGACCATGCTTTGCATATTTAGATCTATGTACTTAATATATGCACTAAGTTTTTAAAGTATGCCGTTTACAATGCTTTATGCTTAGAGCCACTAAGATTTTAAGGCTATTTTCTGCTTTTTGACCCAGGGATTGATTGATTGATTGATTGGAAGCCTAGACTGGAATGAATTGTTTCAAAAGAAGAAAGATTCTTTTTGTTATCCATTTATTCATGTCAAGTTTAACAGCATAAATTCTGTCTTTGTGCAGTAGCTTTCAGTGCGTTCTGCTGTTTTGTCTGTTTTCATTCATTGTATAGATACCTTACAGTTTCCAAATTTCTTATATTCAGCTTTTTTTTTTTCTTCTTTTTGAAATTGCATAGCGGACAGCATCTTCCAACTGAGTAGCTTCAATTGCATGTTAGCTTCTGGGTCTTGAGATCTACAGATTGGGGGTGGAGGTTGAAGGAGGGGATTTATTATAGTACAGCCATATGAAAATAAATTTAAAAAAAAGATACRTACATGAATCTGTCATAGAAAAAATAATAATCTTCTTCCATCTTTTTCCTGTGTAGAATATCATGTTTTTTTATTGAAATGAGCAAAATGTGCTTAGCTCCAAGGTTTCCTATTTGATAACTTATTCTCTGTATCCTGTTATCCCTTTACCTTGTCTGAATTCTTTTTTTTTTAATCCCCTGTTTTCTGAATTGTATATCAAGTTCTCTGGTTGTTTGTTTAACATGAAGAGCTCCATGTGTCCCCTTGATCATTTTTAAAATTGTCTGCTAAATTTTAAGGGAGCCAAATACCTATATACTGAAAAGAATTTCCCTGTGGTAAACCAATTTGGGGCAGTGTAAAAGGAAGGGATAGAATGTCTTGTCTAATTCACTTTCCTTTTTTTATGGTTAATTATTGAGTTTGAGAAAGAAAAGGCTGTTACAATGACAGGCTTTCTGGGTATGTGATGAAGCATCACAGGTGATGAGGTATCCACAACATATGAGTAATTCTAAAAAGCCATGAASCTAGCTGAGAACTTAAAGCTATGTATACGCCTAAAAGAACTGTTACAGCAATGCACAAAACATGATTCTGTCCTGCAGAAAATTATGATGTTCTGGAACTTTTTTCTATTCCAAATTCAAATGTCAAGATAGAAACTTCTACTGACTTGAAAACTTTGTAACCAATATCTTTGGAAGTAAGTGCTGTGGGTCAGCATGCGCTTTTTATGCAGACAAAAGGCTTTGATGTTTCTGAAATACAATATTGTTTCTGTTTGACAAGTCCCAACCATTTTTTTTTTAATTTTCCTATTGGAAAAAAATCTATTCAAATTGCTAATTCCCTTCAGAAATACTACATGCCCCATTTTCTGATGGAAAACATATTTTTACATTTGTGGTAAACTTACTACCTTAATATATTGGTGGTATTAGTCCATAAAAATCACAATAGTGTCTATATTTCAGGATTCCTCTTGAGAGGCAATACATAAATCTAAGACAAAGCTTAGAGTTTGTGTTTACAGAATCTCAGCTCTGTATTAAGGAGAACAGCATGCCTCCATATGTTGTTGATTTAGGCATGATATCTAATAGGGAATTATCTTCAGCTAACTGGCTGGTGACTTAAGTGCTATCTACTTGAAGTTTTAGGTATCCCTGCTTGTGAGCTCCTCAAATGATAATCACATGAAAAACAAGCTAATCTTTATTTTTACAGCAAAACAGGGTAAGAATTGGATTTAGAGTTTCATAAGAACTTCCCTGAATTTGAATTTTTTCCATCACTGAATGAAACAAGACCTTTGCAATTGTTCATATCCTGAAATTTTTTGAGATGAGCTATGTCAATTGAAATATTTTCTTTTGATAAAAGCGGAATGTTTCATTCCTGTTTTAGTGATCATAAGTGGTTTTTTAAAAATAGATTATAAGAGTTCAAATGAAGAGTAATTTTAAAAAGAAAAAAAGGTTCTGTACTGGAAACTTCAAAATTGTCATTCAAGGCTGACATCTGTGTCTCTACCTAGTTTCAGGGAGAAATGGTGAGGACAAAAGCTATGGGAAGTCTTGTGAAAATTAGACCATCCAAGTAAATAATAGGATCAGAGGACAAAGAAATTAATACTTTGAGATCTGGAAGGGGAGAGAACTTTTCAACTGAGATGTGAAAAGACAGGCAAAAAAAATATGAAAAGTGTAGCAGAAAAGGGCCTCACTCTGAGAGTTTGGTAGTAAGTGAAGGATGATGATGGGAAAAATGGAGAAGGAGCAAGACAGCCTGATATGCACCAGAAGAGCCCCCGCAAAGCTTCGGGAAATAAGGGAATTCCGAGTGTGACTCTGGGTAGAATGGGAAGCCAGTATGGGTGATGAGATGGCTATGGTGTGTAGGGACAGGAAGGTAAACTTCAAGTCTTTGAGAAATTTTCTTTGGAGCACTCATTGTATGTGAAGTTATCTGAGCCATCTGCTTTAATATCTGCCATTAACTACATTTCTCACTTCTCAGCCTTTTCTATCCCAGGGGACTGTGTGACATGTTTAACCTTTTCAAGGGGAAATGCAGCCAGCAGGGTGGGAAGTGTGGTCTAACAAGGAAGATTTAGTTATGACTCGGTCAGAGAAACAGAAGCATTCAGTTATGAATATAAATAGGACTGGATGAACTAATAGAGGAGGTGCTGCCCCAGCACATGAGAGAAAGCATCTAAGAAACCTGAAATCTTTATTGTCTTCAGAAGAAGATTCCCCTATTGATCCCCTCTGTTCAGCAGCATATCAGCTCTGTGGGAAGCCGCAATCAATAGCTCAGTGCAATGGTCTGACAGTTATTTACTCATCAGCTCATTAGGGTGGGGAGAGTAAATTGCACTTCTCGTAATTGCACTATTGACTGGCACACGGCAGTATGGTTTTGTTGTTGTTGTTTTTTAACAGTCTAATAATGAATATGCCTGAAAGAGGGAAAAAAATACACTTTTATAATAATGAAAGATTCTTGTAAAAGCAGAGAATCATTCATGATGAGGAAAAACTTCAAGCATGATAAAGTGAAATCAGGAGAAAGGAGGGGCAGGGGCAGCTCAGCCCTGAATAAAATGAAGTTCCTAATTTGCATTGATGAGATGGACAGGACTGGAGCTTGCCAGCCATGCAAGCCAGAATCCCTTGCTGTGATCAGTGCTTGTCCAGCGGTATTGACTGAGGTGGGAAGAAGCTGATGTAGTTTAATGTCAGCGGTGGCATGGCAGTGATGGATGTGCTTTGGCTGGCACTTGCCCTGGAAGGGCTCCAGCATGGCAGAGGTACTCTGTGGAGCCTTGCTAAATGAATGTGTTGCTTTCAGTCCCAGATCAGCTTTACAAATGCATGGTGCTGGGGACATTCAGAGGGAACAAGAGAACTTTCACTTCCTAGGAGTGTCCCATTGTGGTGATCTCCCAACAGCGGATACAAAAAACTTTAAACACTTTCTAGCTTTTAGATGAATTTCCCTCACTTCAAGTGAAATGTACAGCTCACAAAGCCCAATAGCTGAAGAAATCCAAACAAATTCAAATGAGGTATATGAACTTTTTTTTTTTAAGGTGAGCATAATGAGTAATTAGAATAAATTACTAAGTCATAGGTGACTTCTTTCTCTTCAAGCCTTTGAGAAAGCCTAAAGCCTGTCTGGRCAATTTGGTTTAGCTTTAAGTGAACACATTGGCCCACTAAAGGGCTAACTATGTGAAATTTTGTGGCTGTGTTATGCTAGTAACTGGACAAGATAATGTCTTCTGGAACTAAACTCTGTATCAATCATGTCATCTTTCAGGGTAGCTGTCAAATTTGTATTGGAATTTTGYCACTCTTTGGCCACGTAGAATCAGAGGATGATGGTAAATGTGTCTTCTATGAATGAACTTATCCTCATCAAATGTCAAATGTAAATGGTACCCAGTAACAGATTGGTTCCTTCATTAATTCATGATCTGAGAAGGAAAATTCCTACATCAGCTCTGTCATCTTTGGTTCTGTGACCTAGAACAGCTGTTAGCGGTGGAACAGAATTTGGTACAAATAAAACTGATAACATGACTTTCACTATGCTATCGACTGATAAATTTGCTCTAGACACTGAACTTGGTCTAATCCAGGGTGACTGATCTATAAAGTTGACCCTGCTCCGCAACAGCCTTGTTCATCTTCTTGGGGCCCTTGTGTCACAAAACGTGCAAGCAAGGATTGCACCCAGTTAGAAACCATGGGGTTTGCGCATGTGTTTACACACGCCGTGGAACAAGAGCCTCATTCCTGTGCTGAGCCAGCTCAAGCAGACCTGAAAACCAGGGCTGCAGTTTTCTTGATTGCTTGCCAAGTTGCTGCTTTTTCAATTGCCTATAGGGAGTGTTTTTATCATTTTGTACATTTATGACATGAGACATTAATATTTGAGACTGACTCTCCTTGATTTGATATGATCTTGCATTTTTTAATTTGCTTTCTACATAACTCTTCTTGGGATGAGCAAGTATATTATCTGCTAGGCAGTGACTGGAATGTTGGATCCAGACACTTCTACATCTTTTGTGAAGCAAAGCACTCCAAGAAGCTAAAAAATTAATTTATGAGAACCATTCAGAAAAGGAAAAGTGTCAAGAGAAGTGTTCAGCCCTTGCATTGATTTTCTGTGGCTGCTTGCATTCTAAACTTGTGGTGGTATTCATTGCCTGAAAAACTCTGACTCCTTTGCAGCTCTCCTCAAAGGATGCATTTTGTATTTTTGATTATAGGTTTATAAGATCTTTTTTTCTCTCCTGCTTTTCATTGCCAGGAAGGAACCAATTTTCCCATTGTAAGAACTAAAAGGCACTAAGGGCTTTTTGTAAAGGCATTAACTACAAGTTTTACTCGCTGGATATTGTGAAATATTGAGGTTGGCTGATTACTGCTTGTCTCAAAAGCATTCTTCCAAAATTAGACAGCAGTCTGTATAAATGGGCAGGTTTATTGCTAAAACACTTGAAATTGACCCAGCTAAAAGAAGCTGTCAGTGGAAACTTTTCCATTGGTTTCAGTATGCCCTAATCAGGCGCCTATAATAAAGCAACATTTCTGAAACACGATGCTTCAGGAGAAGGTGTAACTCATCTATGGAGAACTGGATAGCAAAGATTAATAAACAGAGTTAATTTATAAAATATTTATACAAACACATCCATAAAGCAGCATTATTTCCATCCAGAGCCATTGCGTTCAGGAATTCATGTCTATTGAGGCCTGTTTTGTCTGCTAGTTAAAAAAATATATATATATGTCTAAARCTTTGTAGCTTCTTGAAAAGAGAATGTGATAGCACACAGTCTTGGCTGACAGTTTTATTTTTCAGTAAAATAAGTCCTGTGTCAAAGCGTGTAAGCTCGCGCTGAAAGCGGTAACATAGCTATTACAAAGGTTGTGGCATTGCAGCAATACTGCAGGCAGCTGTGGGGTTACTGGACTCAGCAAGGTCTGTGTTGATCAGTTAGCGCTGACCAATAAAACATTTTCCCAGGCTCTCATAGCTCCCTGCACTGTCCAGAGCAGGACTGAGTTTGTCTCTGGAGAATGCCTTTCACAGAGTCTACCTCATCGTTTAAATTAACCGGGAGGTAAAAGGCTGACAGTCTTATTTTATATCAAGAGAGACAGTGATAACCTTTAAAATGTAGGTACTTGGAGGTTAAGCATCTGAAGCCATGTTTTAGCATGTAAAATGGGGCCAAGCTTACCAGCTAAGCCTGGCTCTACAATGGAGGGAGGTTTGGTTTTGCAGCTGAGGTTTGTGGCTATGGCTTCTGCTTCTAGGTTTTCTAGTTTAATTAGGGCTCAGAGAAAACCACAGCACTGCAAGCGTTTCCATGGGACATAATGCATGGAAGAGACTCCTCCCAGAGCGTTGTGCTAATGAGTGGCAAATAGAAACTGTGTCTAATAGCTGTGTCTTTATCACTTTTACCTGTTCTCCTTTAGCACTTTGAAATGCAAAAGATCATTCTCCTTCCTAAAGCCCTTCAGGAGCGCCCTGATTGACACCACAGGGTAACAGCCAAATTCTGGGAGTAGTGACATGTTAGCAGTGAAGCTGCAGAAGCACAGGTAGTGATTAATAAATCATAAACCTATCTTCTGAATCCTGTCTTAATTCTTCTTTGATCCCAGGACTGTCTTGCCAAGATTCATTTAAGGCAAATAGCGTTTGAAAAAGGAAACATGAATGGTGAGCAGGGCTACATCTTTCCGAGAATGCGTCAGGGGAATGAGTGAGAGCACGAGGTACCAAAAGGAGGAACCTTGCTGTGACAGTTGCACTGTAGATACAGTAAGACTGTGCATTCCTTTGTGGTTTCTGTTTTGCCTTGTTTTTTGAAAAACAATTTATCTTCCTACTTCCCTTTCTACATGTCTGCTCTGTCTCTTCCTCCTCTAAGAACTAAATGGAATGATGCCTAAAGCTTGCTACTAATCTGCTCTGTTTAGATATGGTAACATTCACTGGTGAGAAAAGAAGTTCATAAACACAGCAGTCTTTGGCAGAACAGTCCTTTGTATGATGGGGATAATACTGGTCTCCATATCACTTTCCCACTTTCCTTACTTCTTTTTCTTATTTGGTTTAATCTGACCTTTAGTTTAAAGAAATACAGTGTAATACTCTCTATGGAAAATGTCTTATGAGCTTCTGTGCCAAAGCCAATACAGTAGTTCCTCTGGGAAAGCTTCATGACTTAAGATCATCTTTGGGAGCAGATACTTTAATTTTTCAAGGGTGCTTTATCCCTTCTCTGGRTACAAGTATGAGAAAATAGTTGCAATTGCTCTGGAGTAAAATCATGGAAAATGTCTGGAAAAATTAAACCAGCCAGATAATTACAGCTGACTTGTGTGGAATGCCACTGGACCCACACAGCCATCTTAGTGTAGTCCTTTGGAGGAAAAGGGGATAGAATTGACGAGTGCCACAGAAGCCGAGGTGAGCGGTTGTGAATGAAGGGCAGCAGTGGGCCAAAGAGTRGTACCCAAGGAGGCCAAGCTTCTTCCAAGCTGCTGGAAGAGAACTACTTCTGCTGGATGTTCCCTGTGCTATGACTGCAGAAAAGCATACGGGGTCATATTTTGAACCAACTTCCTTTGGTAACATAACATACTGATTTTATTGTGTTTTCTTCCTTCAGTGTTTTCTGAAATCTTTGTATAAAGTGGACTGGCTGTTAATACAGCTACTCTGTCACAATCATTAGCACAGAGCAGCAAAGCTAAAATTTATGACAGTGCAGCCCGCTGGAGCGAACTGTGTCAATTCAAGCAGGAGTGCTGCCCGCTTACTGGAGAGCAGAAGGTCCCAAAGGTTCTGGGCCAGTGGACATCAAACCTCAATATTCCTTATGAAACACAGCGAGCCCCTTTGCAGCCCTGTTCACAGGAATGACAGAAGTTTTGTGAACCAGCTGCAGCCCTCTTGCCATGRCCTGAGATACTGCCAATAGTCCAAGACTACATCACGGAAATTTGCTTCAGGATAGATGTGCTGTAGCACCAGTGGCTATAACTTGAGGCAAATCTGACATCAAGATCAAAGATGCATTCACTTAAGTTGGAGCTGCAAAATCGGTGTGGGGCCTGAGTGAATTATATAAGCGCCTAAACTGAATGCTCCTGCGCTGCCTGTTGGCACTCAGACTGCCTAGCGTAGCGCTAGCTCAGGTGAACCCGAGTGACTTACAGCCACGCTTTCAGCTCCAGCGGCGACAATACCTGTTAGGTTCAGTTTGTGAGGCAGAGTTCTGTCCCCCTGTTTGGTCCCAGGAGAAGACCTTTTTTTTTATAGCAAATGAGATTTTATTCTTAAGAACTGTTGATAAATTCCTCTTCATAGATTATGTCTGTCATTTTCCTCCAAATATCATTATTCGAAATGGAAAGTGAAAATTTAGCACCAGATGGACAGATGAAGTGCTCAAGCAGTTGGGTTTTTAATAATAATTTTTTTAAATCCTCTCCATGAAATGCTACAAAGCAGATAAAAACAAGTTGCAAGTCCTACTGACACTGTATGAAAAGAAATATAACACATGTTGCTGTAACCCTTCCTTTTGCTATGGATGTGCAAATCTGATGTTTGCAGGGTCAAAGTGTTTGAATTGTTCCCMCTCTGCTGATGAAGTCAGACTGAGCCAGTTCATTTCCATGCCCCTTGGAAGTGGCTGATAAGCAAGTTCACAAGAGGTCTAAAACTCTGTTGTACTTATCTTTGTGAGCAGTCTCCAAAGAAATTATTTCTGTTAGTCTTTTAAAGAGGCAAGTCAGACAAAGTAGACAGCATGCTGATCAAAGGAGCGACACTTGCTCCAAAGCTTTTCCCTGAAGAAAATATTATCTCTTTATTATCATCTCTCAGCTTTCAAAAGAGAGCACAAGAGTGCCTAACTTTCCCAGTCAGACTGTGATTTGTAACTTCTCTCCTGGAATCTCAACAATTTAGATAAAAATTCTAGTGAGACTTCCGTGAGAGTGGGATAGAGACTCTTCGGCTTTGTCAGCAGACAGAATTTAACCGTTTTCAGGTGAGCCATTTAGTATCTCAGTGAAAAAAAGTTTTGTTTAAAGTCGGGATTGAGTCTTTTAGATAAATATGGTCCAAAATGAACTAAGTTGTTCTTTAACTAAAATTGATTTGTCCTCGCATAACCTGGCATCAATTTGTCTAAATAGGTTTGAAGAAGGCAGTGTAAATGTGCAGTTAAGGTCTTGGTATCCCTTTAAAGATTGCTGCTAAAACCAAATGAAGAGAAAGGAATCATCTGCCTGAAGAAGGACAGAGAAAGAGAACGGGGTATAAGAAAAGCAAACTTTTAAATGGCTGCTAAATAAGTTTTTTCTTAGAGAAAAAGCCCATGATTTGGAGAGAAGGGTATTCAGAGTTGCAATGAGTTTTTTCTTTTCTTTTTTCTTTTTTTTTAATAAAGAATCTGCCATTTCTGTATCTTTTGCTCCCTACACCGTATAGGTGAGATGGAAGAGCCACAGAGGCACTGGGTTACCTAGATGCTTACCCAAACGCAGTGCTGTCTTTCCCTAAGCATGTTTCATAGGTAGAGCTTACAGTCTACATCTTTGCAATGTCTTGATAGCTTCTGAAGGGTAGGTGACAGTGAGCAACGCGAGAGGGCTTGTGAACGACTTTAAGCCATGACTTAACAAGAAGTTTCTTCTCTGTTTTGATTGCAGTTTTCACAGTACAAAAAATGGTTTTGTTGAAGCAAAGGTGAGAAAAGCAAAGGTTGAAAGCATGGCCAGATATTTGCAGTAGAACTGGAGCATGTGTGAAATTTGCCTGGTTTGATTTTTAATTCCTGATGCAGAACATGGCTCTGGAGTGTGTGGAACTGACATCTCCAGATACCCTACTTCTTCTGTGGCTGGTTTTGTCCCATTGGTTATTGTCAATGCATTAAATTGAATCTACGTTTCTGCTGCCTTTAGGATCTGCTGTTCAGGATAAGGCCTCCTGTTCTTTCGTTTTACCATGCCTGCCTGCAACATGTAATATAATGAGTGCCTCACTTGAGACTACAGATCCCACACTGTTGTAGTATAAAATCTTAATAACCAAATATATCTGCAACCAGAGCATCATGCAAGTACTGGTCACTGGGCATTTGGTCCCTCCCCACTCCATGTAATGCCATGTACCTATGTGTGTATGCATGTGTATTTAAAATGCTTTTAGGTTCACCCTGTATTGGCACCTTTCAAGCACTGTATTTCACAGATACCTTTTTCCTTTCCAATGTCCCCGTACATACTTGTTGTTTTGCCCTTTATAGTCTTACTCTTTTTTTTAATTATACATGTCTGGAGTTTTGGTTTACTTCGCTGCTGTAGCTAGGGGATTTGCAGTGTAAGCACTCTCTCTGGTCCTAGACTTGCCTGCTGGGAGTTTGTCTCAGCCTGAATCTGGGCTAAGAATGGTAACTTGGAAATGGCTGCGATGTTTTGAAGTAGCTTCATGAAATCTACTGTATGAGCAATGTTTAAAAAAAAAAATCATAGCTGCTTCGTTAAGCAAAGGTATCTGCCATGTAGACAGCCTTTCAACTCAAGAGCCACGTATGCAAGCTTGCTTTGACTGCTTTAAGGAAAAAATAGCATTGCATGGCTTCTGTTTGCTGGCCAGTGTCACTGTGTGAGAGTTTTACTGGTGATGGCTCATTCAGTTCATTTAAAAGATCACCACCGTTTTTAGCTAGCTTCTCAAAGTGGAAGCAGGCTTCTATTAGCAGATTTCATTGGCCTGGGGCTCAAACAGAGGGGCAAAGGCAGATTAGACTTCAAACTGCAGAGACTCCTCTTGTCTGATGTACAAAAGGAACAGAATTAATATAGAAGTGGTTCTTACACAAGACTGCAGGACCTTCAGCATCTTTGACTGAGAAGCATGAAGAAAATTAGACAAGCAGGCAGTATGGCTACGGTTTAACAGGCAGGACACATCTGTACCACCACAGAGGCAGGCAGGAGGAAGCCTCTGTGGAGAACTGCGACCCTCCCGATTCCCTTAGCTTGGGAACRGGAGTCACCTTCAGTCCCGTTCCAGGGAACGGTGTTCCCCTGCCCTCCAAATGCACCCACGCACTGCTGGAGAGCGTGCGTGTGTGTGTGCCTCCAGCCCCAGGCTCCTTTCACCCATTGCTCCTCTCTCCGCTCCTCGTGCAGATGCATAGTGCTGTTCCACAGGCGTGTGATCTTCCTTTGCTCTTGCTCCTCTCTACAGCCACGTATGGTCAGTGAGTGTTTAGCCAGACACTGCTTTTTCACTTACCCAGCACAGTTTTCCTTGGCCTTAACCCAGGTGGTTCTGGCTCTATTTCTGGATCCATCTCTATAGCAGATCAAACCAAACCCCCACCAGGATCAGACTGGGACTGAGAGCCAGATCTAAATGCTGGCATTCAAGATTTTCTTTAGATCAGGTATGTGTGAGACTGATGTAGGTCAGCACTTTACCACTTATTATTATTGCCGATGCCTGCCAAGGGCAAAAGCTTTGGCTGCTTACTTGCTTCTTATTGCCCTCCTAGGAATAATTTTGAATTGAATCTTGCTGGTGCCAGYGATATCACTGCATAACTGAAGGGATAAGGCTGAGCAGGGGCAGGATTCATTAATGGACAACTACCAGGATGTAAGAAGTAGGGCAATCTGTTCTGATTTAGTAAAATAAAGTACTGAGGTTGGGGAACTGCAAATGTTGAAAAGGTTTCTTCTGCAGGTGGGAAGCAGTAGTGTAAGTAAAGCTCATGCTGAGCTCACTAGGGAAGGCAGGAGCTATTGGCACTCCTGAGTTTCAGCTTCTAGGTTTGTAAGTATATCGAGGAAGAGAAGGAGAATGTGATTGGAAGAGGAGCACAGCCAAAGTGTGGAAGGATTTAACCCAGAATGAGCCAGATTATAAGTAGGAAGAGATGTCTCAAGGCCCTGTGCAATGTAGTATTTAATATGAAAGCTTATTAAACTTGCCGGATAGGTCAGTGTCAAGGCACTTTGGGGGCTCATTTCAGTGCAGTTATTAAAGGAGGTAAGAGAAAAAAAGAAAATCTCTGGCAAAATATCCTAAGCCACTTACTAGTGGTCTTACTAGTCTTACTAGTTAAACTTAATCTCTGACCTGTGAAATGTTTGCAGCCCTTGATGTTTCCCATAAATGCCACAGTTTGTCCAAAAACACTATGCATCCAAACAGAGTTCAGAAGTATCTTTATTCATTTTTTAACAGCAAAAAGCTGATAGGTCTTATGTGCCTTTTTTCTTTTTTAACCTAGTCAGACCATAAGCTTAAGCTACTCAGGAAACCAAATTACAAAATGGGATTAACATACATTTTGAGGTCTTTAAAAAAATAAATAGAACTTCATTTTTAATGTAAGTGGCTAGAGTTCTTATGTGCTTATGTAGAAACTAGTATCAGGAAAACAGCATCCTGCGACTACAGTGACTGTATGTGCTGGGCTAATTCATGCTGCTGTCTTGTTTCACAGAATTGCTTTTCATTCCTTAGGGAAAAATGTTAGTTATCTATCCCTCAGGACCAGAAAAAGTGATGAAAATGAGACAGCTGAGTGCCTAGGATCCCCAAAGCCTGCTAGCATTAGCCAAGAGATGTGGACCCCGATGACTTATTGTTTAAACATCACTGAGAATGACAGCACTGAGAAGGCTTAGCCTTGAAAAGTGCCTTTCTTTTGCTGTTTTGATGTTACTACCATATGACTGGTTGAATTGAGGTCATATCTAACTGTGCATGAGCAAGTTGCTTCTTAGTTTGTTATCCTTTGCTGAATATTTTTTTTACTGGAAAAAAATGGCTTGTTTTAGCACATTAAAATACATAGTTTTTATTGTAATTATCCTTGTTGATGCCAAAGGATCTGTTATGAGAACCCACAGTGTTCCCTGCTGTCTTGTGAGGGCAGTAAGTGTACATCTCTTTTAGAAGGTACTTGAAAAGTTATTGGTTTGACAGTTTTGAGATGGCAAAGAAGCCAGAGGTACCTGGTTGCAGAGGTTATGTGTGATGCAAGTATGGTTCTATTTATGGACCTCAGAGAAGAAAAAGATGTTTAGTTGTCTTCCAGCTGAGTTTATTCTTGAATTGAGAGTTACAGGGAACTGGATCAGCTAACGGTGCCATTCATGGCAAAGCTCGGAGAGATGCCACCTGTCCAAACATGCAACCGTTTTATCTATGACATCAAGGAAACCATTTATCTCATTTTATTTCACTCTCATCTAAATGTCAAATCCTTCTTAAGTTACACAGAAATCTGGTTTGGTGTGATATAAATTATTAGGCTCCTGGGCAAAAATGAAGCATTAATTAATAGCATTAGAAAGTGCTTCTATCTAAGTAGGCTATTGTATAATTGTCCACTGTGGAGTTTTTTTGCCTTTCTTTGAAGCATCTGGTTCTGGTTGTTGACTGAAACTCCATACAGGATTAGCCTGAATGCTTGTTTAATACAAGATGGCAATTGCTATCTCTCTTCAGAGTAGAACAGTGGGTGTCTTTGAGATTAAATTGTTTATGCACTTTAATGGTAAGTAATAAAATCCAAAGTTCAGGCTGCGTTGCAAAGTGTCAGATCTTTTTTCCTGCTTCATAGGTGTTACCAAAAGCACTTTACTAGCCTAAATGCCATAAAAGTGAGCTCAGACCTAATATTCAGATTTTTTTTCTCTTTTTATTCCTAACCCCACCCACGTATTTCTGTATCCCTTGACCATCTTCTTGTCTGATGTGAACAAGATCTGTGTCTGGTTTTGTTATGTGAAGTATATTTACTTTTGTTGCTTCATGCCTTTTCGCCTTTACTGAAATGTAGAGTTAGTGTCAGATACAACACATCACAAAAAGCATAAACACCTGCTGGCCTTCCCTGCCCTACCTCTCTTGCCCCATGACTGTTATTTTACCCTATTCTTTCTGTTCTTCTCTGGCCTTGCGGATTGTCACAGTCAATGAACACACCAGAAGAAAAGGCTTTATTCTTTGTTTCCTTTCTATATTGTAAGTAACTATTAGACCAGTGGATGAAGAGTGCTGCAAAGCCATAATATCATGTTTATACAAAGCATGCATGAGTATGGCAAATGCAGACAGTTCAGGACATTGAAGAAACTGGATCAAACAGGCACAGATCTTTAAAGATATTTATTTAGGAATTTAACTTCTGTCAGGCTGCCAAACTTCATACTTGATATTTGTTTTTAAGGTTTCTTGAGAAACGTCTTTTGTTTAATGTGGAAGGTGATTCACATTTAAAAATAAACCTGCTGTCATGTCATGTAAAAATGTGTATTACTCACATTTTGTGACAGCATAAACTGATTAAAAAACTTGTTAAATGGATTTTCTAGAACAAACATTACTTTTTGCATTCTAACAAGTTGAAAATCAATTACTAGCTGCCAGGGAAGAAGTGGTTTACAAATGTAGGCTTTCGGAGCGAGAGTGAAAGAAAACATGGCTTTGAAACTATATAAAGGCCCATTTTCCTAGGGCAGCCTGCTTTGTCATTGGAAATCTATCCAAAAATCATAACCCAGGTCAAAACTCTATATGGGTGATGAATTCAATATGAGAAAAATGTTGGAAATAGACCTTAATATCAGAATCTACCCTTCCGAATTGCTTTGTTTCTGGATTTTCTCATTGTCAGGAAGTACATGAACAGATGCATTTAAACGTACTGAATTATCTGTTACAAGTAGATGCAGGGCCTGTAACTTCCTTGCCCTCAAATGGGACRCCTGTTTGGGATTAGGAAAAGATCTGGCTCACACTAAGGTCATCCTTCCATCCTAACTCTCTGCCATTTCCAGCTCATTCTACAAATCTGTTTCGATGATGAGCCCAGCTTCTGTCGGGCTTGCAGCCTCATTAGACCTTACAGCCCGTCGTCCGGAGCCAGCGCTCTAGACTGCATCCTTTGAAACCGGATCTCTCCTTAAGTTCCATGCATTCTTCTACAGAGTTGTCTTTTAAAATGCCATTGATGCTTCATTTTCTAAATCAAATCACAAACTGCAGATATTTCTCCAAATTATGGAGTCCAGCACGTCAGAAAACTCATTGTTTTACAGGAGATAACCAGTAATCAACCTCCTGTGCAAAGTATACAGCAGACAGAACTAGGAGGTACCCAAAAGGTCAAACTTCCAGCTCCATCTGTTACATTTTGGCAATCCTTGGAGTTCTTTCAAATGAAAAACTCCCTTCAATACAGCATGCTTTATGCTCTCCACTTACTCTTTGATAGTGAACCGAAATTTTGCAAGTCATTAGTCTGTAAAGGACTCTGAGTGTTTCGAAAGCAAAAATCAGAAAGGCTATGTGCATTGTATTTCAGAAAATAGTGAATGTTTACACACAGAAAGCCTCTCTTGCAAAAGTATTTTATAAGTATTTTAGAACATTGAAATGCTTCAACTTGATAGACTGAAAAGATTATTAATGGTAAATAACCCTTGCACTAAATAGTTTCTATCTGCTTATTAACACAATACACTCTAAGGGCTCCTGCAGGAGTTTATTTGCAGCTGGAAAAATTCACAGTGTGAGTTCTTCCTCAGGGAAATGAAAGGATTTTTTGGTTTTCATATGGGATTTTTCTGTTTGTTTGTTTTAGCACTACAGTTTTAGAAGAAAGTACCCAGCAAAGCGATACTGGATGAATACTTACAGGCTCACTAAAAGAGACAGTGAGCACATAAAAAGCCAATGCTTTCAGGATAGGCCTAATTTAAAGCAATCAGTATTAAGAGTTCCTTTGGCAAAGCACCACATTTTCTAGCCCACCAAGTTCACTTTATGTCATTCATAACTTAAATTGTCCAGAAACAATGGCACTAGAACTGGCTCTTACACTAACTGCTCACCATGCGCATGTTTCACAATTACCAACTTTCTCTCCAGTGCCAAGGCCAGGAGGGGAATGATTGTGCAGAGCATGACTCCAGCTCTTCATTACCTTTCGTCTTTTGCCACATACAGATAGCAATTAACCTTGTGCTGAGTTCAAGAGGCAGAGGTCCACTGAAGAGGACCACATCTCTTCCTTGCCTGTTCAGAATATGCAGCCCTAAGAAATGAAGCTGCTAAAACTTGCCCTGTTCTGTTTGGCAGCTGGCTAGGGGCACACAGCCTCATGGCTATTGAGCATGGCTCTTGCAAAGAAGGAGGGGGAGAGAGCAAGGACAGGATAGGAATTGCAGTCAGGAATTTTTTAGCATTTTGAAGATTCACATGCATTATATACTTCATCTATTTTGATGTCTGGCTGTTGTTTTGATGTCTAACATTTTATTCAGAATGATTTCTGTAGTCAGGCTTCTCACAACTGGAAAATATCACCATGTAGTACATCAGAAGCACGAATCCGTTACACCAGTCATTACCTGGAGATAATGTGAGGCTGCTTGGGTATTATCATTCTGCTGTTCCCTAGCTAAGTAGATGCCTTTTTAACCAGACTCATGTGCACAATCAAAATGTTCTTGACACACTCCATAGTTGTTTTATGGATGTGATAGCTGGGAATTTGCTAAGTCTCCAAACACATGGAGAGATTTGAGCTGTATGGTATATCATCTTCTCCTTCCACCTGTTCATGCAACTGCATTCTATTTTATTTTAATTAAAACCTAGCAGGTGTTTCATTAGGATTGATCCAGACAACAAGAATGCCAGTTTTGCAGCAAAATAAAAACAAAGTAAACTGCAACATCTTGTACTCCTGTCACCTGATCCAGGAGGCAGTAGCTTTGTCCATAGCACAGATTACTTTGCAACATGTCTAGAGAACAGTAGACTGCAGAGATTGTAATTGTGACAGCTGGTTAATGCCTGATGACTAACTACCCATAACCATTAATCGAGAAGCAGTGCATTCACCTCTCTGCTGAGTGGCCCYGGCAAAGCTTGCAGGCATACTGTTAGTTCTGTTACATCACTCTTCATCATGAAATTCTCCCCCGCATCACTGGTAGGTTTGATCTGAGAAATAAATAAATTAGGGGACAGTGCTGGGCTTGTGAGGTCTGAGGTTGGAACGGCAGGCTTTGTTCCGATAGACAGCGTTGCATGCGACGTGAGTGTATTGAAGCGCATTGGGCCATCTGCTACACACGGCTGCCTTTTCTTTTCAACAAGCAAGACTTGAGACAGAAGAGACAAATAAAGCTGGTGCTATAGGACAGGGTCCTGGGTTGCTTTAATACCTGGCTGGCTCCTATGTAAAAGGGCTCAATGCCTGTGTGTTACCTGTTGACAAAGAAGAAAGCAATTCACTTTCAAGTCATATCCAAGTAGAAAAATGAATAGGTTAAGAGCTTTGCTTTCTGTTTGTCCTCTTTCTTGTTCTAGGGAAGAAAAATTAAATTGCACAAGTTTTACAACAGAAAAGTATTTCCCACCTGCAGTAGTCACTAACAGCTGCTAAAAGAGAATGGGGGTGGGATAGTTTTGAAAAATCTTCCTCCGAGTATGTGAAACTGGTCATTGGCAGTTTAACGGCTGCCTTTATTTAACATTTTGTAGGCTGATTATATTTTTAAAGCATTCAGCAGAAAAAAATATTAAAAAGCTTCAAGTGAGACTAGGTGTGCTCTGAAAGACAATCTGGTTTTCCACTGTCCTGTACTTTCTTTAATTGTATACCTACTGGGTGAAACATGGTACCTTGTCATAATAATGATATTTGCGTATGAGGCTACTCACTGGGTTAAACAAAGAAGTATTGGGCCCAGAGATTTCTTATCTATCTGAGGTGTGAAGCAAATCAGTGAATTAATTATTCAAATGTAACAAAAAGAACTCATAAAAGTTGTTCACATTCCCACTGGATCTCTATATGCTGGAAAAGGATCTGAAACTTCAAAAAAAATTGAATGATAAGAGTTTGGTACCACCTCTGCTGCTGGGGTTTCTATAATTTATGAACTAATGAAAATTCAGTTCAGATACAGCATCTGGTTCTCATTAAAGTTCTTCTATTAGGCTGGTTTTCTGGAATGGTTACTCAAAGGTCAAGTGACTTCTCCAAGGTCAAGTAGAAAGCAAATCATTCACCCTGGCTTCTATCCCAGAAGGCTAAGTTTGACAGAGCAGGTATGTCAAGGGCATTTGCCATATCAGTGATTTTTAAAATGTGCAATAGCACACTAGAGTTAGTCATCTAATAAAGAACCTTGCAGTTTCATCCTTTGTTGCGTTTGCTGTAGTTTTGAGGTCTCTATATAAATTATTTCTGAAAAAGACATGGATAAAAAAAAAGGCCATAGACCTTTTTTTTAGCATCTGATACACAATAAAAGTTTCTGACACAGCTCCTGTCTGTACTCAACAGTAACTGTAGAAGCAAAACTGATAGCAGCACAGGTGGAGAAGAGTATTAATTGGGTCTTGGAGCAAGACAGGGGTAGCAAGTTGTTATTCATCAGACATCATGCTAGAGTGGAACCCAAGCATCTAGATATTTTTAATTTTGAAGAAGTTTGGTTTCAAACATGATTTTGTTTTTAAACTTAATGGATCTGTCATCTCTCTCATGATAGGATACACACTCAGAGATTTCTCCATTCCCAACTCTGTCTTCATTCAATCAGTTCTTATCCTTCTCTTAGTTCTGAGTAATTAGCAGTAACTTCTGGATGTACTAGAAATTGTGGGTTTGGAAGAAGAATACATATTTTCAGAAAGCCAACCCCTCTCCTGATTTTCATACTACACAGCTGTGTAAATCTTTCTTTTCAGCTAACTGATGTTTCCAAACTAGAGGCTTAAATAGAAAGCTATTTGGTAGAGTGGAAGCCAGGGTTTGTAGGACCTGAAAAGCACTTCCTGCTTGTTTTGTGACAGCGTTAGAGAGGTTTGGAAACAGTGAACAAACATAACTGAGGTGGTGCTGACAACCTGTCATTTTTATCAACTTCGGAGCCATGTTTTGACACCAAGGTTACTTTTCCCTCATATAAAATTCACWGTATAGGACAAGTTCTAAGGCTTTATTACAAATCTTAACTCTTTGTTTTATTTCCACAAAGACCAAACAGAGAAAATCAATATGTACCAGCGAGGAATATTGTCAGTTTACCATTCATGAAATAATGCTTTCTYTGCTGACAAAGGATGGGGTGGTGCTTTTTGCCAATATTTGACATTGCTCCCACAGTTCCATTCCGAGGCTAATCATCAGCCGTGGGGACTCTGTCAGTATGTCTTCTATTTGGCTGCCAATTGCAGTGATTCACACGTAGGTGAAGTTGATTGATATCTACTGAATTTGASAGGAAGTATTAGAAAAGTTTCAGAATTAGAGACTAATGCACTATTTATAGAGTGGCTAGAATACGGCAATGCCAACAGATTGTAACTTTTCCACAGAATGTTAAAGAATGATGTTTGACTTTCTTAAACTGGAGCAGAAGGTTGTGAATTGGACACTAAAATATCAGCTTGTAGGTACTAGAAATGTTATACACTAGATGATAGAGTTTCAGCTGAAACAGATTACATGTGTATATAGTCTCTTCCATTACAAAGAACAGGATGAAGAATTTCAGCYAGATAGTCCTGTGCTGAGCATGATAACTAGGGCTTGACTGCAGCATGTCTTATAGAAAGATGAACAGGTTTGATCTGAAGGCAACAAGGTAGAGAATCGGCCACTTTCCTTCATAGCATGTTTCAAAGGTTAATCACCAATTCATAGCTGAACGTTCTGAAAAATGACTGCATGTTGATTCATCTATTTCCATCTGTACCAAATCATCAGCTGTTCCAAGGTTTAAGCGACCTTGCAAAATATCTAAAACACAATCTTTATTTAATAATTGCATCAGTTTCACCTCTGCCATCTCCACAAACAGTAAGAGACTTGGRAAAAAAGAACATATTACTCTGGTATGTATTGGATATGTAAGGGAGGGCAAAAAAATCCTTAAATCAAGTTAGACTTTTTTCCACTGTGTATTCTGACACTTTGGGATGTACTAAAATTGTCAACGTTGAATCACTTTTTTTCAATCTATTGTCAAATCGTTGTTCTACAGCACTCTAAAGCTAAAYGTAAAATTCCTTATACATATTCAGGAAATTGCGATCTAAATGTGCCATTGTGATCCCCCATCTTTCTGAGAAACATATAAGGGAAGGGATGAAAAGGATGGAAGTCAGATCACACAGAAATCAATGCTCCTGTCTCCCTGGCAAAGTGAAAATTTCATCCAAAGTGAGATGACTTTACCTAGGTGAGGATGCTCACCAGATACTTCTATGGGGAATCCACACAGGGATATAGGACAGATTTATAACCTAAAGACCCGAGTTCAATTGACTTTCAAGGACTGTCTCTCTTAGTCTGTGTCTGCTCAGCACTAAATGCAAAGTCAGAAATAGCAAAGAAGAAAAATACCCTGCCGAGAAAAAAGTATTTATACTATTTAAAGAGTTATTCTGGTGATAAAAGCAGAATTAAAGGGACAGGGGTTGAGCCATTTTAATATTCCCAGTGTTTAGGATTGTTTGGGTCTTGTAAAAGACGTGCCTTTGCCGTTGTCTTTTGGGCTTTCTCCTTTCTGTTTTTGAAATTCTTTGGGCATTTTAAGATGTCTTTCTCGTAAAGTTGTTTATATGCCTGTGTGACTGAGTGATGCTATAGAGAAAATGAAAACATAGCTTCATTTAACTTTAGACTGGGAATTTTAGCTTCAGCTTCTTCAACTGGAGACTGATTCAAGCAAGATGTAGAATATTATTTTACAGTATATTATATGTAAAAGCAGTAAATATAATACCTGGAAGCCAGTATGAGAAGTAAGGCAGGGTTACTGACAGAAGGGAAGTAAAAAGTCCCCAAATTTACATGGCTAAATTACAGCAGATTTAAATTCTGTTCATTAATGACTGCAGTACTTCTTAAAATGCTCAGCATACACTTAATAAAACAACATACATAGTGGAAAGCGGTGAGCTGCAACTGTTTGGATTCAGAGCAAGGTTATCAGAGCACAGGGACTGAGCCAAGACAACCCTTCTGAGAGAACAAGGATTAGATTTTCATCAAAGTAAACTCAGAGATAGCTAAACTGTAATTCTGCAACAGAATTGTTTTAGGCTGATGATGTGCACTCACAGTTATATAAGTGGCTTGTTTTCCAGCAGATTTTTCACAAGCTGAAACGTGGTTTTTATTTGTTTTTTATCCTAATGAGGATGTTCAAGTGAAAAGAGTAGCATCATGAATGTCTGGATGTTTCCGCAATTCTGCCCTTGCAGCCAAGCTAAAAAGAATTGGCTAAAACAAAAAGATTTCCAGGCTTATCCTTGTTTTTCAGCTGTCTTTTCCAGTCTTCAAGCTTTGTCTCAGTTTTTCCCTCCTCCAGCTTGGGTAATTCCCCTTCCTTACTCCTCTCAGGTTATATGTGAGGCATGTGCAGCTTTACTGAAAAGGTGTGGAGTAATGAATAAGAGGTAAGGGGGACTGGAATAAAATGGTTATTTCTAGAGATTCTCTAATATGGAAACACACTCAAAAGCATTCTCTAAAGCTACTCTAGCATAAATTCTGGTGTCCTATTTTGATAGGAAGGATGTTTTATTTGTTTGACTTTAAGGATCAGTCACTGAGGTTGTTGGTATAGTTACGCTATTCAGTTCATATATTCAAAARCAGTTCTGCATGGGAAAGCATATTGCTTGATATTCTCCTTGTTCTGCTATATGTGAAGCAAAACTGCATTTAGAGTCACTGTACTCTTCCTAAATTAACGCATTGCAGAAGTAGCAAACGCAGCAGCCAGTCGTTTGAACTCGGGTTTAGCTGGGGTTGCTGGAAATTGTGCTGTCCAGTGCAGTTTGTAGGTCATATACCTACCAAAATTGAAGATGTTTTCATAAAACTCTAGGCAGACAAGTTAGGCATCTCACAAGGAAGGCTTTGCTCACAGAACTTGCTTGCTTCTGTGTGAATAAGCAAATTCAGATGCACAATATCACAGTGCACAGTTTTAGGCAAAGTGAAATAATGTCACTTTGAGAAAGAAACAGAATTCTTTGGGGTTTTAAATGGGCTGGGGAGAACAAGGTTCTTATGACTGTCTATGTCCCTAGACCTTTTCTAGAGTGATTTTTGACTGCATCTGGACCTTTCAGGGTTACTTCTAGCCCTTTCTGAGAGCGTTTTCTGGCACACCTCTGTTTTTCTGGGATGTTTCTGGAGCCTTTCTCCCTACCGCACTTTTGGAGCCTTCCTAAAGCTTTTTTAGTGCATTTCTAAAGACCTTCCAGGGAGCTTCTAGACCTGGGGGAGAGGGCGTGTTTGTAGAGTATCTCTATAGCATTTCAGAGGCCTTTCTAGGGTTATCAAGAGGTACCGTTTTCTAGGAATTTTTTTTAAGTGGTGATGGAGGCTTGTGTTTTCTAGAAATTTTTGTGAAACCGCCTCTGAATTTTCTAGAGATTTCTCTTTGCTGGGTCAGCTAAAGGGGTAAGAAGAGAGACATGAAAAACAGCAAGCTCCACAGCCCTCCTCACACATCTCTGCTGTTTCAACGTGAAATTCTTCCAGATTACCACTTCCAGACTACCYCCTTAAAACCACCAACTGAACACTCTTGGATGAGGGAGAAAGGGGAGTCTTAGAGAAGTTCTTGCTTTAGTCAAAGAAATATGCACATTTCCTTGCTTAACCTTTAGAGATTAAACTCAAACCTYGACTTTCAGTAGAATTAATGGTGAGAAAAAAGATCTCTCCAGAAGGTAATTCAGAGAAGAAACATAATTCAGATGCCTCTGCATTGCAGTCTGGAGGCCTTTTCATCTTTCTCTGTTGACACTGACCTTGCACAGCTTGAAGTTAGGTCCATCATATTACATGATGTGAAAGGTCCCCCAGAAGGAGCTTTATAATAATGGTGAGCAGGGGAGGGGAGGATCAGCAGTGATATGCAAACATTGTGTGTGATCTTCAGGGAGTCACAGCAGGTCATGTAATCTCCTCTTGCATCTCAGGTCTTATGCTGTCCAGTACACCACTTTCCCAGCTATTCTTGTTCAGTGAACAGATACTCTCATGCACTGTGTGCACATGGCATTTGGGTCCTCTCTGCCCTCAAACCTTGAAATAGAAATAAGAGAGTGAGTGCGAATTCTGCTTCCCAAGACACCAGGGAGCATTAAACTCTCTTGCAAGCACTGTTTTTCTTGTTTTTCTTCAGATTGTGCTGGGGAAGAAAAAAGCTTGAGAGAGGCTATGGATGTTTGAAACGCAGATATTAATCAGATTAATTGATATGGGAATAAAAGCCAGCTGTTTGGGGTGTGTTTGCACTGCTGCTCCCTACCAGCTGGGATCAGATGTGTTCAGCACTGTCAAATATCAATATTAACTGTTTGGGGAAAGAAAAAAGAAAAAAAAATTAACTCTTGAGCATTTGAAGGAATGAGAGGATCTGGGTTATGTCCTGCATTATGAAGTACAAAGTTGGCATTAGTATGCAGAATAGGAATCAAATTCAGGACTGAATTATTCCTTTCTCTGAGGTTTAGACTACTTCACGTTACCTCTCATTTGCCATGAAGCAGGAGCAAGCAAGCAAAGTTTCCATGACTGAGCTGCTGGGCAATAGMTCTGTCATGTACTGAAGCCAGTAATGACCTTCTGCAAGTCTTTTGAGACCAGATGATGGAATTTCTTCGGTCAAAGCACAAAAATCTTTCATAGTTTCAAGGGTAATGCATTGGGGACAGTGGGGCCCACAGAACTGCATTGCACTGAATAAAGCAATGCAAATATTCCTGGAGGCAGAAGTGCTATGCCAAGGAGCCTTATGAAAGAACTGGGCCTTTCRCAGGCATAGTAGTAAGCTATTATGTAAATTACTACTTTGTTTGACAACTGAATGGCACTAAAACTGTCTGGAAGTTTATTGCTCGGAGCAGAGAGATCCTAAGAGCTACATTTGACATCATTTAAATTACCACGATGCTGTGTAGTATGTAAAATAACTGTCTTTTTTCAGAAAGGTGTGTGCTAGCTCTGGTTGCCTCCTCCCATCTCCATGATTATTTCAAATGCAGGCAAGATCTTTTCCCATAAAATTCAGTGCTGAGCAAAGAGGGGAGTATTAACAGAATTTTCAAAGGAATTTGATAGCAAAGTGAATGGTCTTTGTGAAGAACTATGTGGGAGACAGCGTTACCTGCCTCGGGAGGAAACATAAAGCTGTGCTCCATGAAAAGCATCGTATGGAAGAAGCATGTTAATGAAGTCTGTTAACTGAACCTCAGCAGGAAAGAGCTGCCAAATGGATTTCAGCTGGTGCCAGGCAGTATTGTACTCCAAAGCTGGCGGGTGCTGGGGCCCGGTCCTAGTGTGCGTGGTGGGAGAAGGTGGCAAGAGGATGATTGCAGAGGGGACAGCAGCTGTAGCAGTGAATAGAGTTTGCTGGAGGTGGTTTTGAAGTGCTGATGTTGTCAACTGGACCAAGCGACTGCCAGCCCTGAGCCTTGGTGTTTAGGAACCGCAGCGCCGAGAATTACRGCAGCCAGAGAGTTACTCCAGGCCCTTGACGCCCATGTGCTCGCTTGTGCCTCCTGGGCTGCTCTCCCGGGCACTGCTGTCTGCATACGCCTTTCTGCCGTGCTGCCCCGCAAAAGGCAGGAGGAAGGAGCACCAGGGAGGGTGGTGCTAGGAAGGAGACGACTAAAGCAAGAGGACCTGAATATTTACACTGGAGCCTAAAAGAGCTCTTGATTTTTCGTGCAGTGAGTCTCCRTGAAATAACTCTGGAACGGCAAGCAGAGGGTCAGGCCCTAGGTTCCTAGCATGTCACTTATCAGCTCCCTTTGCAGGACTGGAGACAATTTGTTGGCAGCTATTCTCCCATCCATCATCCTAGAGCTAAACTCAAGTCACTCAATACCAGGACTGTACAGCCACCCACAAGAGTAGCCTGGTGCCTGCTCAGGAGGCCGTCTTTTCTTCCTAACTCATGTTTAGGCTGTTTAAGGTTGTCAGCCAGTCATGTGCTCACCTGAACCTTAGAAATCCTGCCACTACTGGTGCTTTTAGAAGCTGTTTGGCTCTGCATTTTCCTCAAGCTGCCTTAATCTTTCTCTTACACAGAACTGATGAGAAATCAGTGCAATAGTCAGGTCTAGGACCCTGGGAACAGCCTTCTAAGCTAAGTTAGGTGGTACAAGTCGCTTGATGTGCAGATAGGAAGAGAATGGAGCCTACAGCTTAGCCTGTGCTGTTACGTTTCCACAGTGCTAGCTCTGCCCCTCTAAAAGGCCTCAAAATAGGGTCTGAGGTCTTGTGGTTGACTCTTTGCACAGGAAGGATTTCAGTCTCCATTGGCAAGGGTTTGTGCCAGGTAACTGTGTCTGAGCTTTGCAGCAGGAGCRTTACGTTTCATTTTCAGAACTCCAACACTGGTGGATAATGCTGTAGGTAAGGTTACCTCCAGCCAGCAGAGCCTGACAGAGGGAGCAGTAGTGACAAATGAGTGTCCTAGAAATGCTGCCCTTGGTCATTCAGTAAGGAAATGAGAGCTCTGACCCTGAGTACCAGAAGCACATTATCTCTCTACACATACCATATGGAGCTGGTGAGAGGGAAGAGGGAAGTTTGGGGTGCAGACAGTAAATGCTAAAGGAAAATATACATTAGCTTCACGATTCTGTGTGAGTATACTTAGTGGAAAAAATGGGTGCCTGTCAAAACCTGAAGGTTCACATAAAAATGTAGCAATTTCCTGGTTCTCTTAGTGGCTGTCCGAACTCTGCCATGTTCCATGTGCTCGCAAATAGAAGGATCAAAGCCAGCATTAAAGGCACCTTCTACCAAAACTCAGAGGAAAAGAGCAGCAAAGGGTCATGGAGGTAGCTGGTGCCTCCTCTTAGGCATCCATTTGATACCACTCAAGGAAAACACCCTTTAATGCCCATCAGTGAAATCCACATAGACATGAAACTTTAGTTCTCCAAACACAGTTTCAGTGAAAAAATTCTTCCTTCTCATGTTGTTACAGACACTGGTGCTTTGCATTGGACACTTAATTTTCCAGCTGAGTAGCGTATGCTCCCCTTGCTAATCCCATGGAAAACAATTTCTGCCCCACTTGGCCAGTCTCACTTCTGTGCTGGGCACTGGTTGGATCAGTCAGATGTGTGAATCAACCACTCAGCTCCTCAGTGGGAAATAAGCACTGCCAACCTCGAAACGGAGGAGAATCCTGTCCTGTTCCTATAGGTGCTTTTGCAGTGGGTCTTCCCTGGCCCATAGCTTCCTTTTTCTCTTCTCTCTATAGAAAGAGCAACAAAGAAAGAAGGCATTGCATCTACAAAGCCTGTAAGAGGCTTGTCTAGTCTGTGAATAGCACTCAATGTGAGGAAGCTGGGTTTTCCTGGGAGTCCAGTTTCAGTGCTCCTGCAGAAGGAGCTGAGTTCAGGTTCTTGATTATTTCCAAGAAGTTATGTGACTAGCAGATTCAAAAGCGAAACTTGGCAGCCTTTTCCTAGGAAATAGCTTTATTCAAACCTTGTATCATTTGCGGAGTGCCCCAGAAGCACGCAGCCATGCAACCAGGGAGCATATGAAATATTCAGGCTTTCCATTCTCCTGCAGTTGTTCCTGCTGCCTGGCATATGGAAATGCTAGGTACGCCTGCCAATGAAGAACTCCCCTGGAAGAAATCATCTTTAACAAGGGATGAAAATGTGATAAATGTTTTATAATCAAGGTCCCACAAGCAAAGGTGAGCATGAGGCAGGTCTTATCCGTATGAGTGGGAACTGACGGGAAGTTTTAACACAGATCACTTAGCCCTAGATTTCTCTATTTTTTGATTTGAACAGACTTCTTCTAGCAGGCTCATTTTTACAGGCATTCATCTCTGCTGCAGCTGTTTCCACTATAATTTATACAGATGCTGTTATTCATAAGCAGCCTATCCCCAATACTCTTGATGTTAAAATCTTTTTGTTGTTGTTTTTATTCCAAATCAAAGGATCTATTTCTGTGAAATATAGGTAATTCTTTCAGTTTCACTTATCTGCATGCAGATATTAAGGAGCCTTATCTAATTAAAAAGCTGTTATCAAAAGTCTCTTCACCCCACAGACAGCAGATAAAGTTGGTTTACCAGTTTCTTTTCCAAACTGAGGGCTAATGGATCTAATTTTACTGATGAGGGATTTCTGTATGATTCCCCATATGAACTGCACATATAATCTAATGGAAGACTAGTTGAGCTTGCAGTGACAATCAAGTCATTTTTCGTACTGGGGCAAACCAGTATCCTTTAAATCAAATTGTTACTCTCTATTAATTACTGCAATGTATTTATCTGAAACATATAACTGGAGGGATAGTGCCTGTTAACAGCTATGCACTTGTAAGTATGGAAGGATCATGAATTACAATTATGAAAAACAGCAATAAGGGACTGGGGGGGATATTCAGCCATGCCTAGCAAGGGGTTCCAGTGTCCTGGTACCTGTCTGCAAATACTAATATCTGGCAGCAGCTATATCACTGTGCCAGTCCATGGAGGCCTCATGCCAGTGATGTATCTGTGAGGCTACCACAGCCCAGACTTTATATTTGCCTTCCTATGCCAGAACGTTCAGGGCAGGGCTTATGAAGACATTTTTTTTGCTTACAGAAAAGGAAAAATATTTAAGCGGACACGCAGCAGTTGGTGAGAGTTGTATGTGGCCATATATGTGCAGAGTTGTGCTAGCATTCAGAGACTGGGGGTGGGGAAGAACATATTGCCTGTGGAGATGCAATAGACTTATTACTTTGACCTTAGGAGAATGATCAATTTTTTGATCTACTGCTTTTATGTAACAATAACTGGATGAATAACTGACTTGAGACGTGACATGAACAGAAATAGCAGAGACTTTTTTCCCCAGAATAAACTTTGTGCTAGTAGAAAAATCAGTTTTCTTCCAAATAGTTTGGTGAGCAGAACACTCAACCAGGCCTATTAATCTAGTTTTCATTTTAGAAAAGGCTTCCATTTTGGAAATAGAGTAAAGGTTTGATTTTTTTTTTTTTWAATCCTGCTTTAATACTGCCTCTCCCTCTTGCAGTGCATCACAGTTTTGTTAGTGCTTCATTATTCATATATAAATCTAATCATCTGGCCTTTCCAATCTGAGAAAATCAGCATGGTCATGAGCTCTTAATCTGTTCCTTATCTCCTTCCCCCAGGCTAACATCTACAGCAATTGTTGGTGCTGTTGAAAAGCTGGCAGACTTGATCTGAACCATGGCTTGTTCCTTACTACAAATGTTAAATATCTTGGGTGAAGGAAGAACAAAATTTTTCCATCTTCCAGTGGTTAAATACTGTACCACATAGCTATTTAGTCAGGTCATAGAGACCAGAATATGTTTTCAAAAACCAGATGGTTACAAACCTCTGTAAAATCTGCATGTGTTCAAATGTCAAAGGCAGCACCTTTCTAAAAAGTCAAGTTAATTAATACCTGTGATTTTGTAGGAAATTAAATGCAGGAAGCATTCCCTTATACCATGCTCCTTACTGGATGACTGGAACTACAGTAATTGCCTTGTATCAGAAATGTCATTTTTCATTTCTAGCAGGTCTTGTTTAACCAGACAGGTTCATATATTACTGTCTGTTGTCTGCTGTGTAGTGAAGCAAACCTGTCTGTATGACTTTTCATACATGGAAGGATGAAGTCACAGGACGGCCAACATGTACTTTGCAAAGACAAAGTGCTGTGCAAGGCTCTTCCCCTCGAGTCAGCTATGGAACTTTATCAAAGGATTATTGCCTAGTAATAGTGGGCTACTGTTTATGTCTCTCAGACTGATCACAGTGGAGATGAGAAAAATATCCTACTGTTTAAGTGACTTCAAAGAAATTTGAGGTTCTGTTTTGATCCATTGCTTTGGTCCCTGGCTAATTTTGTGATTGGGTGGTGACAAGAAGAGAAATCACTAATCTTCACCTTCTGCTCTTTACTTAGTTTCTGCTTTTTTTTTTTTTTTTTAAGTCTCAGGATCCCTTGACTTTTACTGTCTAATAAGGAATATTTTCCAGGGACCTGCAATTATCAAGACACAAATTCAGAGAGACTAGGGGAAGAGTAGAACAGGCCTGATTCTTAGATGAGGATGATTCCTTGACCACAATAGAACTACTTTTTCTTGAAAAGTAATTTTTAAGTTTCCATTTCAGCTTAACTCAGCATTGATCAAATGCCCAGGTGTACCCAGCCTTAGGCTTGGGATTTTAATGGGACTTTAAATGAAATGTAAGCTAGTCTCCCTGAAGAAAGTTGATCTCTCCCCTTCTTTCCACTCTGAATAAATCCAGTATATTTCTCTGTGCACATTTTTTATTGATTCTCCTTACCTGATCTTTATATTCTATATATCCTGTGAATATTCGGTAGGCTATGTATGTTTTTCTTGGTCACCACTATGTAAACCCTACTGTATAGTTCATATGCTTAAAATGCCTTAATATCTATGCAAAAACCATCTTTTTCATCCCTGCATGTATTCTCTGCAAGCAGGGTTAGGTTTTTTATTATTATTAAAGTCTAACATAATTCTCATGAAAATTTTTAAATCTGCTAATGCAGATGACTAATGTGTGACAGATTTTCCTCAAAGATGCTTTATTCATTTACAGATGTTTAAAGGAACTATGCGCTGGGAGCACTGAACTGATTCAATCCAATGCTAAGCCCTCTGACAACAATGTGAACGTATAATTCTCATGGCAATATCTCAGCAGAAAAGCTTTCCCATTAATATTTTTTTTACTGGCATCAGTGGGACTTAAGAAATTGGAAATAGACATATTTATTCACCACCTAAATTTTTAAACAGCAAATATTTTTAAACCCTTGCTAAAATATTTAAGCCAGGCAAATAACAAGCAGATGATGGATGACAGATAAATGCCCTGATTTATCGGAGTAAAGGGTATTTAAGAATTTGGTGCAGGGAACTTTCTAGTTAAACTGACTGGTGATAATTCTCTAGTTCTCTAATTGAATTGTTCATACAAGGTTATTGAATTTGAGAATCTTTAAAAGGGTTCCAGCCCAAGGTTATAATCTGAACCATCTAACCCTTGTAGATGTCCTTCACTAGCTGAGATTAATCTAGAAAGTGTTATGGAGCTGTCAGCAAGTTCACCCAAAATCAGCTTCTTGGCAGGAAGCATTAATAAGAGACTTTAATGTACTAACATTGCAATCTACCATCTCCTTCATTTTCTTTTGGGAGTGGAAGAGAGAAGTCAGGTTCAGGCTACTAAACTGTCACACTCCTAGTTCTCCATCAAACAGTTCAGGACCTGTATTTCTGATTTAAAGCTCTTCATCCACATTCTTTTTCTTCCTTTTTTTTTTTTTTTATTTTACAAGAAGGAACTATCTGAAGGGCAACCTTGCCCAGGAAGGATAAGAAGGAAAGAAAAGTAGCAGACGTACAGCTGTTGTAAACTGTCCCTGCTTCTCGGCTTTTACGGGCTTGCAGTAGTTTACACCGACTGAATTATCTGCTCCTTTGTTTGCAGTTGATCTTTAAAGTGGCACTTGTTCAGTGACTTTTATAAACCTCAAACTTTGGACTTTTATGCATATTTTGAACAAAAGGTGGAAGCTTATTAATGACTTCAGCTCTCCTTGGAACTCTGCAGGCTTTCTAACTCTGTTTACCTTTCAGAGCAAGTTTTTGTTGGGTGGAGGTTGCCACGTCCCTTTTGCAGGCAGTGTGAGGATACCAGGTTACACTGGTTTCCCTTCTGGTTTTTACCCTATGCAGGATAAATGGAGAGATACGCTGGTGCTCTTTCTGTCACTAGAGAAGCTTGCTTTCATTTCACCTTGCAGCCTTAGTGCTTGCTGAGGGCAGGGCACAGTCATTCACYGTATCTGTGGCAAGGACAGGAACCCAGAGTTAGAGACAAATCTGAAGCACTGTGAAAACGTAGCTGCTCTTTTACAGTTCTCTTTGTAACTGGGACAAGTAAGCAGATGCTAGCTGAGGATAAACAAGGTCACCGAATCCTCCTGGGAGGGAAGGGTGTATTCATTTGTCAGGAACCCCAGGAGCAGTTGGTTGGCTGACTGAGCGACAGTGGAACTGTTTAGATTTAGCTTGCTCTTTACTGTTCAGCCTCACATTGTGGTTGTTGAAAAGAAGGTTTTAGGAAATTTGGAAAGAATCCAGGTTGGTTCTTTATGCTCCAAAGTCAAGCTGTGCTAGAAGTAGCTCGTGAGACTGGAGGCAAGTTAACGATACTCTGGGATCTAATCACAGAACTGGCTGAGATGAACTGTGGAGGAACTGGAAGATGACATAAATTTTACTTCAGTATTTAGGCAGATGACACTTGATATTTTGGTGATGGAAACTGTAACATATGCTTACATGAGCATTCATGTAAAGGTGAGGGGTTTTTTTGGTTCCTGACCTTTCTTCTGGTCTAAAATATCACTTCAGCTCTAGGCATAGCTCTGCAGTAGTGAAACAGGGAGGATAACACTCAACAGGTTCACATGAATGAACCAGAAATAACGCTGAAATGATCAGAAGGAAAAACCTTCAGTCGCGCAGCAGCTGTCAGCCAGGAGAAGCCACCTCTGGACTGTGACATAGACACACATCACTTATTCTCATCCACATCCGTGCTTGACCAATGTTGAAAGTTTATCCGCACTGGGGTGAGTTGAATCGTGTATATTTGGGAGGGAAGGGTAAATCAGGTAAAATGTGGTATTTCTGAGGSCCGTAAGTCAGCAGTTCTGTTTATAATTGACAAATGATACTACTGTGTGTTAACTTTAGGTACCTAGTAAAATCTCATTATCGGAGTTATGCACAGTCCCCGTTTGGGATGAGGCCCGGAAGTTGCTGTGTTCATGTCAGCTCTCCCCATAAGACATATCTCCAGTAAATGTACAAATAGAGGAGCTCACAAAGCAAGACTGTAACATGGGAATGGCTTAATACTTCCAAATTTTAGGGTCTGAAAATCACTAGCTCATCTCTTCAAGTACATGACTGACATAACCTTGCAGTGTCAGGAAGCATAGTGTCTGATTCCATAATGCATAAAGATGTCCTGGCAGGAGAAAGGCAATAGAGTTTCTTTCCTGAACTCCAAGTGAGGGTTGCCATTATTTATTAAAGAGCAAGTGAAAATTCAGCCACTGCTGATGCTTCAGCCTCTCCTAGCATTATTTGCGTACATGGTTAACAATCATTTGCAGAGAAAGATATCTCCACTCACCTCTGAAGAAGCAAAATAATGCTGAAATAATACTGGTTTGCTTGTTTCGGAAGGGCATCTCTATTTTTATTCGTTTAAAAGGTGGGAAAATGTGATCGATTCCTCAAACGCTTTCTGCATTCATTCCAGCGTGCCTGAAAAGGGGGAGTCCCAGCAGAAATCTCAGGAGCGAGCTGTAATTAGTTGAAGCAAGCAGATGGCTCCAACTTCTTGTGCCTTAGCAATGTGACAGCATCTCGTGGAGGAGCTGTGACAGCAAGGACGCTTGTAGGAGAGGGGGTGGGATCAGAGCTCTCAGTGTGCATCTGCAGCAGGATCAAGCAGTGTCTTATTCGGGCAAATGTTATCTCACTATTCACTGAAGATCTGTCCAAAAGAGCCCTAGACAAGGGATAGCATTAAAGCAGGGGAGGGAACAGAGGTGAACTAAGATTTACATTTATACCTAAAACCAGTGTGGAATAATACACAAGGTTTGAATTTAAAGCCATCTAACTGGTCCTAATTAGCTCTGTAGGTGGTTGCTCTTCTTTTTGGAATTAGAATACCTTTTTCRGATTAACATCTTTTCTAAGATGGATTAAGCAAGTTCAATTAAAAGAAGGAAAGCGCTGTTGTTGAAGAARGGGAGCAACCACATGTGGAATCAGTGTCTAGAGTAACTTCTGGAATAAATATGACTTTATAAGAGTAAACATTCCCCAGTGCTCTCTAATTAACTGTAGCTTTTCATTCATGTATTTATACTTGTCACAGTGTGGCCATAGCTTATGGTGATGACCGTCTCATCTGGTTGCTTGCATAATAAAGGACATAGCATTTCATCCAGGCCAAACAGATGCAGTGACTTGGCAGGGACAAATCTAGGATGAGGACTTAGGAAGGACCTACCGCTGTCTAACTACTTGTCAGTGCCACCAGACTCTAGTCTGCCCRTCTTCTGCATATTACCCCTCAAAGTGTAGCCATGCAATCCTATTACTGTCTCCATTTCCTCCAGCAGTTTTGTTTCTCTTGTGTTTCATATGGGTCTAATTTAGTATGAGCATTCTTGATGTTAGAGGTCAAAGGCTTGTTTTGATTTTGACTACTTGTATATGAACCTGTGTAGGATGTTTCTCATTCTCTGAGAATTTTCCAGATCTTAAAATTGTTGTGAAAAAAATCAGAATTTTCTTATTTTTTTAAAACAAGCAAAATTAAAAGGGAAAGAAAAAGGAAGTTTGAGTTAACTGAAATATTTCTCTTTTGAATTTCTGTCTTAGTGTAAATTTAATTCTTTCTTAACAGAGGTTCTATGGGCTGTATTTTTTTTAATGTAAAAATGGAAGATTTTTTAACAACTTTGAGACAGTAAAATAGCAATATCAGGCTCTTTCTCATTAATAATTTAGTCTCTAAAAAGCTATGTTTTTGACAAAATTAAGTCAAAACGTCACCAGTAAGTTTACTCCCATGCCTGAAACAAAGTACATAAAGCAATGGTTTGCTAAGCACACGTCTGTGCCTTAGGTTGTCCCTCTGAACCTCGCAGCTTCCTTACTATGATACATTAATATTTATTTGTGAAACACAGTGTGATTTCTCATATGAAACACCTTTGATGAGCGTAAAGTCTTAGCCTCCTGTGAGATTAGAATGAGGCTAGAAATCATACCAAAATCCCTAGGAGAAGTGCCTCATCAAATCGCATTCTGCTTGAAATTAATCTTTAAAATACCGCACAAAAATAAAATTATTGGAAAATATGAAATTTTACTTTTAAGCTAAATGGTTTACTCCGTGGAAGTATGGCATCGGTTGGTGCCTTATCTAAAGTGTATGTCTGGTATCTAAGAAAGAGAAAGCAGAGTATTTTTGCGCAGAGAAATTCTAAAGTGTCTTTTCTTCAGGAGACTTCTTGTGGGTATTTAAAGTGTGGCAGATGGAGAAACTTTTACTGAATCTTGGATAAATTACTGAGACATTGCATAGCTGGTGTAAATATTGTAAGACCACATGACAGTCAAAGGAGATGAAAAAAGGCACCTACACAGAAGCAATGCAGAGTGTTTATGAGCCTCCAAGTTTTAAGGAACAAGTATCTATCTGCCTACAGTTTGGGTCCTTAAATCAGATGCCTCTAGGGAGAGTCACAGTGAAATAGATCTACCCACACAGCATCAGTTTCTAGAGAAGGACCCTACAGGGTTTCATTACGTACACTGTTATCTGCTAGTGGTTATGACTCATTCAAGCTGTTTCCCAAGTGTAATAAGTACCATGCCTAGATATTTGCTTCTGTTGGAAAATCCAACTCTGGCCTGATTTTTATAACTGCAGGTGAAAGGGATGGTTCAGTTTTACCTTTAATTATGCCCTCTGATTCTCACTTACGTTTGCACGTATCTAATTCGTGACATATGCTTAGGGCCAGTTTCTCACTAGTATTCTGAATCCACAGTTAGAGACAGTCTTTTTTAAGATCTCCATGCATTGCAATGCARTCAGCTGAATTTTCCTTAAATCCTTGTATCTTATTTCACTTTGTGAATTAAACAGAATTCATTAATTTTTAGATGCTGGCATGCTGAAATCATTAGAGTATTTGGGTTAGAATATTTGGTTATGAGGACAAGTTGTCATCTGTAGAAGAATCTCTGCAGAGCAGTTCCTTACTCTGGATTTTTTGGTACAGCTTTCACTCAAACTCCCAGAGATGGCAGGATCAGGCCTCGTGTTCTGAGGATGCTGGTAATTCCAGCTGAGGTCTTCCATCAAAACCTTTTCTGAGTTCAGCATAAGCATAACTGATGCTGTTAACATCAGTTCCCTACTAGAGCTAAATTAATTATGCACCTCTTCTCTTGTGGCTCCAGAAGAGATGGCTGGATGAACCTTGTGTGTCCTCTGGTGAGAGAAACATGGTTCCACTTGACTGCAGATATTTTCCAACTTCCTTTCCCCTGCATATTTTCTCATTTTTGTACAGGCACACACTTTTTGAGGAAAAACTTGCTTATGTGCATAAATATATTGCTGCTTTTTCTTTGTCCCATGTCTTCTCTATTTAAATTGCCTCACAGCAGTTCCTTTTCATTCACTTATATTTATCAAGCTCTAACAATTTCAGATTATCATATTCACTTCTAAACTTTGTGGAAATAAAGTTGATAGTAGAAACATTAGATTTGTTGCATTGCTTCTACCATTCCTGAAAAAATATTGAAAACAGGCACGCTATTTACAGAGATTTATCACTTTGGTTTTGGATCACTGTTGACTCAAATTGTTGCACACTGACGTCTTAGAGATTTAAAGGAACCTAAATGAGTTTTCACTTTGTAGCTTGCAACCTCTTGCTGTGTTAAAGGTCTTTCATGGGAGGGACTGGTATGAAATACATGAAGGGGAATCTTCTTGATTTTCTCTATTTTCTCAGCATCTCATCCATGTTCTGTGCTCATGGTTATAAAATTCACTATCTGAAGCTATAACAGTAGCAAAATGATCTGAAATTGTAGAAACTTTGACCTGCATCTACTTTTCTTTCAAACTCCCCTTTACTTTTAAAAAGGTCAAACCAATTGGAAAAATAATTAGCAGAACAAACACTGCTGTCCTCAGAGGAGACCTTGCCTGCCAAACTACTGACTGAAGAGAATGGTTACGGCTGAGTTACAGCCCAGACCTCCTTCCTGCCCTGAAAAACAGAGCTGACTGAGATTGGAAAATGCTGACAGACCCTGAACTTTATCTGTGCTGGTGGGTGTCACACTATAATAAAGCACACCTCAGTCAAGCACATAAAACAGGATTTAATTCAGAATCTGACGCTTAACTCTGCATCATCAATCTGCCTTCTCTGTATTAATCACACCAAAATACATACTGTTTGCATCTGTTAATGCTCCAGAGCCTGTTTGACAACTGAATGCAGCTGAAAGCTCTTAATTCTTGATTTTTTTTATTTTTTTTAAACACATGGCAGTTAGCTCAGCAAAGCTAGCTGCAAAGAGCCAGCCTGTCCTCCACTGAAGTTTGCCCAAAACAGAAAACCAATTTGGAAGAGCTGGCTATGCTCAAGAGCTTGTTAAATAGAGAATTTGAGTGGATTGACAATTATTTGAGGCTGGTGTTAATTAAAAAATATCCTCAGTGAGTATTTAGGAAATACTAGTTTTCAATAAACAAGGAAATTGGAAATATACAGATGCTAATGAATGGGACTTCAGCTCTGTCAGAATTAGTCAAATTCGTCCCTGTTGTGTAATGCCTAGTATTTTGCAAACTTGTGATAATTCTGGGTCCTTCTAGGTGGCAGATTAGTCACTGCAGCCTTGCTAGGTTTAGTGGGGTTGGGCTGATTTACACCAAGAGTGAATCTAGTTCTGTTGCAATCAAGTAAAGGGGAGCAGATAGGTGCGAAAACATAAAATGATGGTAGGGCTGGARGTTCAAGTCTGATCACAAAGCTAGGCCACAAATGTGCGTGTTGGCCCGACCTTCATGTGGGCCTCCAGGTACCTTCATCCTGACTGTTATGCACAAGGTCACTCAGAAATTGCAAAGATGTTAACACTGTAGATGCTGATAGTGCAGTTTTGCTCCATCCTCTTGTACGTTCTGCTCTCTTCTGGCAACGCTTGTCGAGTGCTTCAGATTCTGCTAAGATTGCAGGGCTGAGGGTCTCAGCCTTCAGCACTTCTCCGTTAGTTGTCTCTGTATTGTTGCAGCAGTGCTGGAGATRGGACAGTGTTCTGGGATTTGGACGGGAGCAATGCTGTAGGACATCCCAGGGGGGAGAGCTGAGAGTTTAGGAAGTGTCACYGGGGAAAGACAGAAAAACAAGCTGAAGACACAGCTGATGAGGGGGTTCATATAGCACAGCCACTGCTGCAGTTGAATTTCTATGGTTTCTTTGACAAATACTGAAACCCGTCGGACAATTAGGAAGCACAGGGGTACTCTGTCACGGAGTTTCCATAAATAAGGGGGGAAGAAGGTATGGCAGTTCTGCAGGGTCAGGAAAGTTTTTCTTGGCATGAAACTACCACAGCCGTATGGCAGGAGAGGGATTATCAGAGTGCCATAGTGGGCCTGACCTTCAGGTGTCCTTGGGGACTTGCTGTCTCTAAAAATTATCCCCCATTATAAAATTTTCTGTAGATCTGAGCTTTGGCACTGCTAAATGGTACTGCTCTTCCTGTGCGCTCTTGCAAGAACTGTCCTCTGTCTTCTCCTCCCTGGCTCTTTGCACTGTAAAAGACACTAGCTCCATTTCCAAGTGGTAGATTCACGACTGATGGACAAGACAGTGTTCGTCTCATTGTGAATGATAAGCTGCTGTTAGGCGCAGCCTGCATCATGTTGTGCTGTCATAAGCCAAAAATTTCCCTTGTTTCGCTGACAGTTAGTTCCCTTACAGCTGAATTCAATGGGCAGACAAACCACTCTCCCTTTCTTTGAGGGTTCTTGCGCTACACCTAACGCTAAAGCACATTACTGATTTTTAGCCTGGAATACTGCAGCGTTCAGAAGAGAAGTGCTCTCTCATGGCTGCTGTCAGACAYAGGATACTCGGCGACCTGGGGAGTCAGCGACAGCATAGGGGACGTTAGGTGCGGTGCAGGTCGGCTGTTCTTTGGCAATGCTTTCATGGTTAAGTGTGGTCCCATTTGAGATCACAGCTAGAGCAGAAAGCCTATCTGTGTACTGCAGGACCATGCAATCCATGAGAAAATCTAGTTATGCTAAAATTTCTCGTAGTATCTGTCTTTTGACCTTTTGTGGTGTCTGTTAGCTCATTTGTCTTACAGCACTTACAGAAATATGGGTAAGAAAGCAAAAGAAAAGCTGAGAGCTCACAAAATTAAGTGCCAATTCAGATGAGCCTAGCAAATGCAATTTCTCTTACAGAGGTGTCCTTTGTCACTTCTTTACTCACGGAGGTAGGTCAAAACTTTTCAAACTGGGAAAATATTTTTTTTATTGTCTGTTGAACCCAATCAAGCCAAGATTCAATTAGCTGGATTGAGAGAGAGAGAGAGAGAAAGATGCTAGTGAGTTATTTGTGCACCTGGTAGTGTGTGTGGAATACTAATAACTTGGGTAATGTTCTCCAAATTCTTGATGAGCAGCAGCTGGAGCAAATTCTTTGACTTTGATGAGTAGGGGAAAAGAAGAAATCTATTTCAGTGCAGCTACAGTAGTGCATTTACATTACAAACACAACAATTGCTAAGCATTACTGGGATTCAGCAGCCAGAATAAAGGCAGTGACATTCATTTAGTTTCATTTTCAATTATAAGAGATCCTGTTGTTTTTCTCCAGAATAAAAGCCTCACAGACCTAGCTTAATTACAAAACTACACGGGCCACTACCCATCTTGTCTGACTATAGATATGGTCATCTGTCATCCCAGGCATTTTGAACTCATTCAACTTGGGGAGAGGAAAGGCTGTCTTTGGTCACRTCACTGTTGTAAAACTTCTTTAATTTCATGGTTGAGCATGGAAATAGGCAGTGTGGTGCTGCGAGGGATAGCGATCCATGGTAAATCAAGAATATCCCTCATCCCTTTGTTCGCAATGGGAGTTGAATCTCTGGCAAGCAGCTCTTACTAGAGTAAATGGTAACATTTGTTAAGTGCTTCCAAACTGATGCTTTGTGAATTTTCAATATACCTGCCTGGGGTCTGATCCAGTTGTCACTGAAGTGAAGTCAGTGGGAGCCTTTCTACTAACTTCAGTGCAACAAAGAAAGTCTCTTGCTGCATATATTGTACAAGTAGGAAACAGAGGGGGGATATTATAATTTACTAGCAGATGGGAAATTTCTTATGGCAACACCACTGAAAGGAAGGCTAGTGAGGGCAGAGGTTACAGGACTCTAGTGACCTGGGATGGCACATCAATCTGGTTAGTACATGCCTGCAGCTCCCATTTCCAGATAGGTGACCCAGTAACAACCATCATTCAAGGAAATTTAATGGGAACAGGGATTTTAATGGGGATTTTGTGCTGGAACAAATCCTGCTGTCAGCACAGAAATAATTTTGCTGAAAGAACAGGGTGGAATAAATCTTTCTTTTAAAGTTCTGCTCTGAAGGGTTACCAGGACTCTCCATTTCCTTCCACACTGAGGAGCAAAACCCCCAAACCCTGCCTGAAACCCCAACCCTTTAACCTAACTGCAGAGGTTTGGGGAAGCATAGGAAACTATGAAGTGGCAATAGGTACAATGTCTAAAACCTTCTGCACAGAGCTTAAATACGCTTTCTTCAGTTTGTAGCAGGAATGAAATATTTCAGCTGAGACATAAAGCTTCTCATGTTTGTTGAGCAGAGTGGCTCATGGGCTGGATTTGACTCATTATTAAACTTTTGTATACAGTGGATCTGTTATTCCTTCAGGCTCTTGCTACTAGATAAGGAAGGACATGATTAAAACCAACAAAAGTCAGCTCAGAATCAATCAGTTTCATGTAAGGTCTTTTTAAATACAAGTTATTTTAGTACTGTTTTCATTTGGAGTTGTAACTTGATGAATATTTGGAGGGTATTGGTTTATGTTACAATTCTCAAGAAATATTAATTCTACTCAGACCTAGTGCAAGCAAATTTTATTGTGCATGCAGCTGTTCAAGATTAAGTAATTATTTGATGAACCTTTGGAGGCAATGAATTTTAGATGAAGCATGTACACATTTTTATTATGCATACATTTTTCTTGATCAGTTTTCTGTTCATTTGGTCACTCATTTATGTGGAAGCGATGAGCAAAGTCTGCATATTTCACTCTTCAGAAAGAAAATTTCCATTTACATAGCCTTAATGCTTCTAGCCTACACATCCTTCAGTGCATTTCAAAACCCACTGATCTATTACACTCCACCTAGCAACTTCAATAAATAGGTCCTCCCAAAAAGACCAAGGTCAGACCCTCAGCTGCACTCAACTAGACTCTTCTCTTTTGAGCTCTTTTTGAGTTCATCTAGAGCTATTTCACCTTCAGTTGAGCAGGGGTGGCTTATAGGGGATTGTGACCCAGATCTCACCAGGAAGATTGTCTACATGCTTTCTGTTGTTTAGAAAAGGTTACAAATCAAAACTTTCCTCTTCTTATTATGTTCTTTGCAGGCAGCTAAAAATTCTTCCTCTTAAAACTGATTTCTGAAAAACATACCTAAAAAAAGGTAAAAGGGAAATTGTGAAACAATGAGCAAAAGAATATGTTTTCAAGAAGAGCAAGATGACTGTTTTTAAATCTTGTAAATACTTCATGGTCTGTATTACCTGGAGTATAGGTAACACTGGTCCAAACTTAGTAAAGCCAAAAGAAAGAGTAGCTTTGGGTTTCAGGTTTCCGATCAGGTCTGTTCTTACAATTTAGGGCTCCAGATCACATGGAATGGCTTTTTCTCCCACCCTGAGTCCCCACCTGCCCCTCTGGTGGACCTGGCGGTCTTGCTTTGGGATGCTAGGTCACTGTCCCAGCAGAGGCTGAAGGTGTGATTCTATCACCATTAATACCAGATCCATGCACTTACAGGACCATCCACTGCTCCAAATCAGGCATGGACCTGCAATTGGATCTCTATTGAACTAGCCAAAATATCAGATAAAGAGTATATGTTCATTTTCTGCTAGCTGAAAATGCTATGAGATCTGGCAAAATGTTAAAGTATTGCAGACAGATGATACGTGATCTAGCATAAAGCCTGCCAGTGAAAAGTTAACCTGTCAACATTTATTTTTTTAAACAAACCTGAACCAACAGAGCAAATTTATACTGGATCAGTGCTTTGTGTCTCACAGCTGCAGTAGTTTTGGTCTGAAGTTGAATTTATTGTATCATTGAACTATGATGTGAGTGCACGGAAGATGTGAAGACAGCTCAGGGAACTGTATTTCTGTCAGGGAAATACACCCCTTAAGATACCTCATCCAGAAGCTGTTTGTCTCTGGCTATGCTCTTTTTGAGCCTGAGAGCATTATTCCATGCCTCCCTTCGTTCAAGCCCGCTCCCACAGCACAGTACCATGCTGTGGTACGCAGAAATATCAGCGCTCTCTGTAAGGACAACTAAAAAGCAAAAAAGAACTGCCTATCTATGTAGATACAGGTATTTTAGATGCAAAGATAGTTACAAAGCTGTACAGAATAGCTTTGTTGGCTTCATTCACGAACCCCCCCGTGGTGTCAGCACCATTCAGCTGTGGGGCTATGCCAGCTGTCCTTAGAACAGGGTATTTTCTTTTCTGCTTCCTCTAATGGCTGCTGTCTCCTGTAGGTACGAGATCGGACTGTAGTATTCAGCTATGCTGAAACATAACTTCTCACCTGCCCGGTGCCCTGTCTCAGCATGCACACACTGTGATACCTCAGAGCATGCACAAGCTGCTACCACAAGGAAAGTAGCCGAGTAATTTGCCCATGTAAACTCTGTTTTGCATGGAGGTGCTGGAATAACTGGAATATGAAAAGGCGTTGTGTTGCACTGCATTTGTGTGGGTGCTGCTGCCCTCTCCTGGGGTGCTGCTTCCTGCTGCAGGACAACTCGGAGCAGAACTGCTCGCATCCTTGCAGGGAATAACTTCTTTGAAATTTATTTGATCAGATCCAGTTTGCATCTCTGCATATATTTAAGAGAAGACTACAGAGCTTGCTGCTTGGCAAGTTAGTTGTCTGTTTATACAAAAGCCCTAGATGTTGATTATAAAAGGGGCCAGTCCAGCAAGCTTCCATTTGGTGAGTAAAACTTAAACTAATAAGCAAAACCTCCAGTGCCTTGACATTGCCTCATATAGTGCTAAAGTCAGTTCCATAAGCCTAAAGCAGGTGCATATTGGAGAATATCCTGTATTTTATGGACACCCATGCATGCCTTTAGGATCTCCGTGATGGAGCCGTGTTAGGACCTCAGCTGACTTGCTATCAAACTCTATGTGAAGTACAAGTATAGTTACATTCATTAAAGATTCCTGCTGTACTACTTTGGTTTAATATAACAGTGAGTATGATGGTCCAGTACCAACGGCACTTTTTTGGATTGTGTTTTTATTTTCAATAGCTCAGTTATGTGCTGATTGTCTGTGTCAGTTGGACTTGATCTGAACTCAGTGGAAGAACTGAACCCCTTGACTCCGGGAGCTTTAGAGGAAGCCCACAATGACTGCCAGTGCTTGGAGATGGTCCAGATGTTGTCTCATTGCCAAAATCACATTTGAGAGTTTCTTCCATCTATGTAGCTTAGAAAGGACTTGGTCACACACATTCTGGCGGCTTTATGCTTCTGAGTTTACTTTTCTAGCTTTTGTCTTTGGTTTCCTTTTTGGCAACATAAAAAAAAAATCTACAGTTTAAGCCGTAATCTCCATCCTAGCTCTCGAAGTCCCTAGCAGAACTGCTTGGCTGTGTCTCTTCTGGGTTTAGAGTGTAATGAGTTAAAATGGTTAGCATGATTGTATATAATTTTGTTTTCCTTTTTATGCTTTCCCAATGAAAATTGGAAATGCAGTTTCTCTTGGGGGTTTTTTCCCCCCTCATTCTTGGTCTTTAGATTTACAGTAATTAAAATCATGTGACAGTATTTGTCATCATTCGTCTTTCCCCTAAGTCTAACCACCAGTAACCATTGCCCTGCTGAAGGGAACCTGCTGCTGCTTTACTCCATTAAATTCATATGATGCTTGTGAATGAACATAATAAAATGCTTGCACATAAGTCCCAATCCTAAGTGGTCCCTCAGCTCTCCCAAAACATAGTTTCTCATATTCCAGAAAGAATTGCTGATTGTCAGCCCTCAAATCTGGACTTGGTGGAGACAGCAGATGTGAGCACACCAGCACCATCTGCCCGCTCAGCCTGCCAGAGGCTCCTGAGCCAGTTGAGGAAGTACCGTACTGCTGGAAACCAATCTGAGGGCAGGGTGCTGTGTTGGGGTAATGCAGCATCCTCACCTCCCGCATTTGAGCTTAGCAGCTTCCAGTTGAGTCTTCCCAGCTTCTGGAAAATTACTTTTCATTGGCAGACAGTTCTTCCTGTTGAAGCAACTAGTCTGTACCCAAAAGCAGTCTGCAAGAGGTTGGTACTTTTTAATGATGGAGGGAGAGGTCTCTGTAGCAAGAAGAACTACTTGTCGCATGCTTGTGAATGTAAATCAGGATTCTTTACACAGCACAGTCCGGATCCACCGTGTATTTCAGGGTTCCTGTCAGTTCCTATTTAAGAACTCTCACTGAAGACAAGACAAACAGCTATCTAAAACAGCAATCTAGACTCTAGATCAGGCTTCTCCTTTTCTCCCCTTTGAGTGTTTGAAAGGGTCTTGTCTCAGGCTGGCAGCTTCAAATCTTTGATCATAACTTCTCCTGGCTCCCCTACCCCTCTAAATGGAAGGTTTGGAAGGAGGAGGTAACTACTGGCTTTCTCTATCATCTGCATGCTAGAGGAGGGACCTTCTGAGAAGTCAGGACTTCAGGAACTGTTCAGTTGTGTTTAAGCATAGGTGCTTCTCTAGTCAAAGTTCCCTGGAAATTGGAGAGAGGGAGGAAATCACAAGGTTGTTTGTTTTCCTTAGCATTTACAGGCAACTTGGCTTGCGGCCTCACCCATTTACTAGAGCTGGCTCTTTTGCAAAAATGATAGCATGTGCTTTGACTTTCATTTCAAATGCAGTTTTGCTAGAGAAATTCAATTCTAAAGTTATTCCTCATGATGAAATCATATTTGTGAAGTCAGATGGGCAAATAGCAGCCTAGAGTTACTAGTGCTCCAAGGCCACCAAAACCCCAAACTGGCAAATTGATGCAGCTTCCTCCTGGCATAGCACCTGTCACTAAAAAGTCACTTAGAGAGCTGAGGGAAGATAATGAAAGAACAAGGTATAAGATGTCACCAGCTCAGAATCAGTTTCTGAGGTTTTGGAGCCTAAAGACAGGAATAAACTACTTTTCTGCAAATCATCTTTCTGAAAAGCCTTGTATGACATGAGGAGGGGAGAGAGGCTATGGGTGTCTGCGTGTGATGTAAAGAGCAGCTCAGATGAAGCGGTTAGTGGTTAGGCAAGGCCATTAGTTCCTGTGCAGCTTCAGAATCAAAGCCTGTCCCCAAGGGTCCTCTCCAGGCAGCTGTTGTGACATATCTGGACAGGAACTTGGTCCCCTCAGCCTTTAATGTGATCCACATGCTGGTTCTCTGACAGGTCTAGCTCTGAGTCCATCTGTCGGGGTGGCATCCTGCCCTCTTGCCAAGTGCTGTGTGCCAGCATAACTCTGCTAACAAAGCACGGGTTGAGAAACAGGGACCAGCAGATAAGAGCATGTGAGTGTCCAATTTAGAGCCACAGGACCACTGAGCAGAAATCAGATTATCTGACTCTGTTTTGGAGAGCCAAAGATCTCAGGAAGCCCTGTTAGGTATCTTGAACAGGCCTATTTCTTAGGTGTGGACTTTCACAAGCACAGCATGTTACCTTCAATCATCAAATTGTGCAAGGGCTTGATTCTTCTCCACCTAGAGCAGGGAGTAACCCAAAATGGAAGTCGGCCCAGAAGCTACGCCTGTACTGTGGGACTGAGAATTGCCTTTCAGCTGTGTTTCCAGGTCAAGGTAGAGCCCTGCCAAACACAGTTGTCCTGCACATTCTGGCTGCAAGAGGAAGAAAACACTGGCTCCTTGGGCTAGAACGGAGTAGTGACACTGAGATCAGCAGCAGCAGGCCAGCACTGAGTGTGAGCTGCACTGTGCGATTGCCCTCCATCGTAAAGACGGCTTTGCTATTCCTGTCACAGCTTCTATCAAAAACTTGTAAAACTGATGTTGTTCAAAACAAAGTGTATGGAAAGTGGGGAAGGGATGTATCTTTGTGATCCCTTGCACTTAAGCATTGTGTACATACAAAAGAACAGCTTACTTTTGTTTGTATGGACTGTATTTTGTATTACTTAGACTTTGCCATGTCTGTTCTGACTGACGTCTCTTCTGTAAATTTAACTAAATTTATATTATAAACTATGCCTCATATGATGACAAAGTAGCAGCGTGGTACCTAGGATCTAAGAGGCTTTACTAAATCAGTGCTTCATTGCTTTAGTGGAGTAGGGTGTTACCACTTCCAGGACTTTTCTTAGCACATCTAAAACTAATGTCTGTATTGCAATTGCCAGTAAAAAAACCCTGTGGATTCTTTGCCAAATAGACCTTCAAAAGTGAGAGGAGGTTTGCCTGGATATATAATGATGAGAAGAAAGGAACCGAACTGTTGAAAGCTCAGCTGTACTCGTTATTTTTTAGTCTGTCGCAGGTATAAGCAACAACTATTGTGTTGCTTGTCCTTCTTTCATATGCAGGGGAAGGCATAAGAATAAGTGGAGTGGGTTTTTTTTGTTTGCAGCCATTTCAAAATAAAGGGGGGGACGGAGAAGGAAGGAGTGTTAGTTTTGTGAGCAAGAGGCATAAAAACAAAAACTGGAAAGAACAGCAAAAATCAGGATAACAAGAACAGTTTAGTTTTTGGCATCAGAAAGCAAAATATCTCAATGAAAAGTTTTGACCACTTTTCAAGGCTTTTTTAATGGAGTTAAATGAAGCCCCAGAAGTCTGTGTTTTAGGTTTGTCTCAGTTGTCTAGACTGGGGTAAACTGCTGCCGTGCAGCCCTGATGCATTGAAGTTGTTCTCCCTAACACAACTTTGTGGTTCTGTTTACAGAACTGCTGCTTTTCAGAGCCAACGCTCTCCAGTCTGCTGCTTGAGTGTGCAGCTCTAGTAGTGTAAGGCCATGTTTGCAGGGACTTCTAGATGTACGGTAGAAGTTTTGAGAGAGAAACATTAAAGCTTTTGTTTTATAAAATTCAAAACTTCTTATTTCTTATTAACAAAACTCTGCCTTTATGTGTGAGGTGCATGTGAAAGAAAACTTTAGAACAGTGACTTCTATGGCATCTGCCAATATTTTCATTTTAGCTTAACAGGGGATTTCAATTATTATTGAGTCCTATTTTCTGGAGAGAGCAAATGCACAGAAATTTGATTATATTGAACCTCTAACTGCATAAACACAATACTAGTCCCAGTGGACTAATTCCATTAAGACTTGGACTATCCATCTTGAAGTTACTCATGAATACAAAAAGCCAGAGCTGCTGGCATGGTTGGGTTTGCAAAACAACTTGTACATTTTTGTGTCAGATAATAAAAACCAGCTTKATTTAGGGACATATTAAAGCAAACAGTTTTAATAATATATTTAAAAACTTCATTGTTACTCATATGTTGTTTCTTTCTGCTTGAATGCTATTCTTTATTACAGCTGTATATTACCTTCAGAATGCCTCTTGCTCTGAACCTTGCAAGGTGCTGAATCTGTAAACATGTGATCTGTACCGCAGTCAGGTGGAGAATTTTAATTCTTGCAGGGAAAGGTCTGTTTCAGAATTTTGCCTATATAAACTGTGCTCTGACTTACCAGTTTTTTAATTCTACCTATCTTCTAGATAACTAACTCTTTTCTGTCTAAATAACATATTACTGCTGAGGTTTGGGAGTCATTAGGGAAGATCTGCCCAATTAGCATGTTAATTAGGACCTACCCAATTTGGGCATAGGGAGGTGATTGTATTATTATCATTCTGTGAGATGAAAGAAAGATTAATGACTGTGCATGCACCCCTTGAGGGGTAAAGAAGTAACACTTCTTTTTTGAGATATCTGTGTCTGAGAGGTGGTATTTGAAATGGTTGGGCTTACTGAGGGAGTTGCCTGCTGATTAGTTACGCCTGGAGCAGAGAAAAGCATAATTGAGTTTGTTTCTTGATGAGAAGGAAATGATAGCACAAAGCAAACATAACACAGCAAAAATGTCTGCTGTTATAAATCAGTGGAGTCCCATTAATGGATTGATACCAGATAAAGATTTGGTCATGATTGACTCGGGAGACGAGTTTATTACTGCGCTGGCAGGACTAGGTTCATGGCTGTTATATGCACTATAGGCAGCATAAGAAGTGATTGGCAGAGTTGAGTTGTGTGTGATGGTTTAATAGTTGGACTCTCTTTTGTACGTAGACTTTATGGAAGCCTAATAATGCATTCCATTGAATCTGATCCACCGGACATGAATTGGTGATTTTTCTTTCATTTTGCCACTATCTGTTTGTATTATTGCCAGTGGTTAAAATAGCCTAGAACAGTTGAGCCCAAATTTGAAAAGGTGGTTAGATGCCTCACTGCTATTAATGGAAAAGGTTGATTTAACAAAAGTCCTTACCACTAGCTGTAGCATATCAGTATGTTCTCTACCACAGTGTTCTTCTAATTGGTACTGTAAAAATACTGTATTAGTGAAGAATTTATTTCCTCTGGTCTTCCCATATTCCTCCTGTCTACTTAAGGTATCATATTTCTCCTCCATCAGCCCTGCTCTTCATATCTCAAAGTTATCCTTGCAGGCCCACTGGTTTTGGTGCTCTCCAGCACAGTCGAAGTGCCCCATCCACATGGAGGTGGTCTGCCTCTGGCCTCCCCTCTTCTTTCCGTCCTCACCAGCGCTGGAGTGGCGGCAGCAAAGGCAGAACAGAGCGCTGCAGTACCACAGTCAGATCCATGGCTCTAGATACCCCATGTGTTTAGGGCTGTGATACTACCGCAGGACTGGGGTATGAGTCCTCACTCCCGAGGAGCTGCCCAACACGTGTGCATGTTTTTAAGCATATCTCTTTGGAATGGTGAAGACATCCTCTTTTTTCTCGCTCTCCAGACGTTCCAGTAACGTTGCTGCTGGATTTTGCCAGGACCCAGCAGACTGGATATAAGCAGTCTTTTCCCCTATTAGATGAGCACTTAGAACTTCCTGTATGTCTTCCAGAAAGCTTCCAGTGATTCAAGACTTCAGATACAACTAGGAGTAAAAGTCATTACTGGAGAGGAAAGATGGAAAAGGAGCAGGCCCTGTACACCAGCAGCACCTGCTAGGTGACCCTGCTTGAGCAGGGGGGTTGGACTAGATGATCTCCTGAGGYCCCTTCCAACCTCAACCATTCTGTGATTCTCTGTAGCCAGAACATTGTTCATCAGCTCTCTGCAAGCAGGATTGTACCTCTCTTTGAGGCACAATTTTTAGGTCTTTTGTTGTGCTTTCACATTGCCGCATTCTCCCATTCAGCCACGCAGTCTGACCTGTAGATATGTGAAACAGGTTATGCCCAAAGCATTAAAATTCAAAGGGCCTAAAATAAAGTCAGCTAGGGGAATAAGAATGAAATGTTGCTGTGAATCTGTATTCAAATGGAGAAAGAAATAATAATAAGCAAAAAAGTTCTGGGCAACATTATCTGAAGCAAACGTAATCTTTCTTTTAACTTTATGATAACTGTCTTCTCCCACAGCATTTCACAGTAAACTAATGAATTCTGCTGCAAGAGAAAATACAATGTACTCGTAATATGCTGAAGAAAGAAGCAAAGTGCTGTCATCATTGATCTTTCCATCCAACTATTTAATCATTTCTGTCTTGCACTTGATTTAGGACTTGTCCTCTCCTGCTTTGGTCAATGAGCTGAGTTCTCAAAGGAGTTGACAGCAGGAGGATCTCTCCAGTTGTATTCTGCCAAATCTTGCTATTGCTTCTTGTATCAGCACCTACAACCTCCCACGGGTTAGCACGTTGTACACTGCTCAGTGCACCATGCAGACATAAAAGGGCTGAAAGCCCAGAAGGAAACAATGAGATAATGTAAATGGATGTGCAAAAGTGGTCTGTTTTCAATCCTGATCTGAAGCACCCTGTGCTACTCTTCCAACCTTGCCATGGAAATTCCTGAGTTCAGAATGCAGCCCATAATTAGGAACTGTGAAAGACTCTGGAAATTGCAATGGCTTATGAAGTAATCAAGGCTTAATAAAGACTAGGAAGAAACAGTTCTGACTAAATCCTTGTCAGGATTTAAAATGGGGTCCTGTACATGATATATGGTCACCTAAACAATCATCATACTCCTTCTGGGACTTAAGCTGTAAGGACACTCTTTGTTCTGTACTTTTAGCTTAAAACTCTAGTTTAAACAAAGCTATATGTGATAATACTGACTGATCTATAGGGAGGATTACTTCCCAGAAGCTCATCTGGGTTTTTTGGATCTGGGATGGCAGTCAGGATTARTTTAGATTTTGTTAGATATGTTCCTCTAGTTGCTATAATTATTCTTATATCAGAAAAGTTTGATTTAAAAAAGAAATCAGTTCTTCTCTCATTGTATTCTATAGATACTGAGCTTCCTCACCACTGAGAGGAGCATATACCACAAAGTTGGACACCAGGAACCTTGGAAAATATGTTCTGGTTTGAATGACAATCTGTACCATACAGATTTGTTCCTCTTTTTACATGTATGGCTGTGAAACTATTTGATGCATTCCAAGATTCTCTGGCAAGTACAACTGATGTCTGTCATTTTATTGTGAAACTCCATTACTAATTTATCCCAGGGATCTCAAATATTCATGTACCCTAGGGAAGCACCAGAATGTTTGTTTCTTCACTTCTTCTGAGGTCTCTGTGCATAACAGCTATTTTGATGCAGTTCCTTCTCATATAAAATCATCCTTCCTCTTTTTTTTTCTTTAAATCTTTGAGTAAATCATATCATGTCTTCAAAATTTTGGGGCTGTCAGCATGGTCTTATCCGTGAATGCACGGGAAGTTGTATTACTGGCTCTGGGATTTGAATAAATATTCCTTGTAAAGCAAAGGGTACATTCTTCTGAAGATTTTTCCCAATGGTGTGAGGGACACCAAAAACAGATCCCTGTGGACATTATTAGTTTACCCTAGCATGATGTTTTTATAAATGCAGGTCATTCTTTAATGTTCTCYCTTGTTCTCCCGTTTCTTCACTCATGCCAATCTTAAAAATTCTGTTATAAATTGCTACAGTTTCAGGAGGATTTGCTAGAAATAATTTTATTGTATTTCCCAACGTGTCTTTTGGCCCTGGATCCCTCCACCATTAGAAGACCCTAAAGTACCATTTGACACTAAAATCCTGACAAGAGACCTTATGCTTTCCACAGGCTACTTTGTTTTAGTGTTAGGGTTTTTATGATTAAGCAAAGCTGGGATGGATCATTTTATTCATAGACTTTATTTTCTTTTGTAATCCTGCGTTATTCTTATTTGTGCAAGTTTTTCTGGATCTTGCTTGTAAATTGATCTCTTCAGGAATTTTAAACTGGGATATGAGCAGCTTGTTCATCTCACTGAGAATGCAGAAGACCATAAGATATGTGTCTCTGTGCTCATGTGAGTTACAGCCAGACTGTTCAGTAAAAAGCTGCATGCTGCAATAGTATGTGACAGTGATGTGCTTTCCAAAGTCACCCTGAGATGGAGTTAGCTATTTGTCAAACGATAGCTTTTGATACTAGTAAAAACTGCATAAACTATCTTTTGGTACAACCAACAGTACCTGTGGGAGACCACGGTTTCATAGAAAACAATTGATTCTACTGATATAAGCAAATTAGATTTTTGTGACACAGGGAGGAGTTTTCCTTTTAGTCTAAAATGCTCCCCGTTGAGTACTCCCACCAGGTGTACTATGCTTTCTGAAGTCATTAATGTAGATCAAAGAATAATTAGGCTTTGGCAAGCATAAGGGGGTTTGATTAATCAGACTGAACAGCATCCTTTTATCTCATAATACTAACTGCCTGTTGATTCAGCACGGTGTGGTCAGGCTTTAAGAAAGTACCTTCACAGTTATTTTCCTCAGGCATGAAAGCATCACACTAAGACCAAGCAGAATCCAGCCATCCTTTGTTTTTCACCTTCGCCAAAACTGGGGACTAGGAACACGCTTTTACTCCAGAGAACAGGTCCAGGGTGGCAATAGCAGAATGCTGTCATGAATTTAAAGCCAGTATTTACTAGCAGCTGGCACATTGCTGGTCTCCAGGAGACAGCAGTTTTTTTCTTATCTTAGAACAAGATAATAAGGTGATATTTCAGAGATTAACAGCTGAATAGTGGGAAAATGCTGAAATATAATGGAGCTAACTGCATGCACTTAGCAGGTCCCAAATTTTTGCAGTTATGGGATGGAATCACCAGGTTTTCACAGCAAAGTGTACCCATTCCCCCATGGAGACTGTGAGGGAAGCTCTATCTGGAAATCTTTCCATGTTTCCGTTCTTTGACCTTTGCTGTGTTTTTTTTCTCTAGCAGAAACTTTTATGCATGTTAAATGCATTTTAAAGCTAAATTGCCTTATCACCCTAAAATTCTTTGGTGTATCTTTCTATATATTCCAAATGTTGACACACAAGAAGTCTCAACTACCACCTATTTGGGAGTTTTGTAGTAAGGAAGATGGGGAGAAGGAAGGGGCAAAATTTGACCACTGTGGAATTTACTGTTGGAATCAGGACTTTTTTAGTATAATAGAATATCAAATGCATTGCCAGGCTTCATGCCTAGGGATTACGCTTTTTCTGTATGGATATCTGTGGCTGTGTGTGATCAGCTGTCATGCTTCAAGACTGCCTAATTATGACAGGAATCAAAAAGAATTGTGTAAGCCCAGGCTCCAGTGCACTGCACTGAATAATACTGTGTTTATAATGGTCATGGTTGAAGAAGAAGGGGCTCACTACTACAGAAAGCAGAATAAAAACATGGACTAATGGTGGTACACCAACAATTTCTAAAGAAAGAGTATATCAGCATTTGGTATTTGCATATCTTCTTGAACAGCAAWGTGTTCAGAAAGATGAAGATTATTTTATAGTAGAATTTAGTTCCAAAACAGTCTCTAGACCCTTTTTACTTGTGATTGTCTCAGTAGGCTGTTAAGAGATTTATCTGTGCAACAGAGAACTGTTTTCCCTGCAATCTGCATCCTTGATTTTATGTCTCACTGAGTTCCTGAAGGAGGAAAATAGTCGTAATTCACAGTTTTCAATATATATCATATAAATAATACCTGGTCCAGGTTGTGAAAGATCAGCAGAATGAACTGCAGGCAGCTAGATTCAATTCCATTGGGTGACAACCCTATTTAGATATCTGAATTGAAACAAGTATGGGAAAATATTATTTACAGATTGCCTGTTTTTTATTCTGTGAGGGCTCTCCTGGCTAAATCTCTGTGTCCAACACAGTGCTCAATTACCCAGTAATTACCTAAATGAGACTTGCATGTCGTAACAAAAGCCTAGAAATTTTGCATTTGAATGAGTCAGCCCAGGCACCCTGTATCTTTGCATTGGGTTCAGGTATCCAGAAAAATTAGCAGTATTTTTTCTGATTTCGTATGAACCAGTACTTTGTGAGAAGGAAATCTAGTAAATTTTTCTGAATTGTTCACTCCGCCAACGTGGTACCTCTTGGAATCTGCGGTTAGATATCAGCTCCGTGAYCTACAATAGTAAAAACTGTAGTAAGCTGTGGGAGTTACCCTTCCATCAAACCTACAAGTGTCTGGATGCATGGCTTTTTTTGTGCGTATTTTTCTATGGTAAGATATTAAAAGGTCATGTGAAGCCCAAATTGAATGATAATTCAGACGCAGTGCTGAACAGTGCCAGTTAGCAAGAATAATGCAAAAGTGCCCATAAAATCACTGATGTGAATGTCCGGGATACAGGACATTACCTGCGTGTAAGTAATTGTGTTCAAATCTTCCGTCAGTGTCCAAATGCACCTGAGAGTCTGATCCCCAGAAGCTCTGAGAAGAACTCCAGCACCTTTGGAAATGAGGGTCTGATTCTCTTTTTTGTTGTGCTTGTACATCTGTTTTCATTATATTAGGCAGGGTTGCCCTGTAGTGCAAGTGTCCTTGTGTGAGAACAGATAAGACTCAGACTGTTATTTCTTTTAAGTGGTGTGTCTTCCCACTGTATCTGAAGGTAGATCTCACAGAAACGTTAATAGTATAACTAAATCAGCATCCAGTTCACTAGTTTGTGTGTTGCCATTACRTGGCCCATCTTAAATCACTTTAAGAGGACCTAAAGCTAACCTGCCTTAATTGGAATTGTTAAGCCACATCCGTTTTTAGCCAAAGTTAAAACAGTTTCAGGAGTATTCACTAAATAGGTGCAGTTTTTAGATGCAGTCCAAACCTGAACAYCTAATTCTTTGTGAATGATAGAGACCATTCCCTCTTACCTTGCAGTTCAAGTGTATAATTTTATCTGTAGAAAGTAGGAACATAATTACATCATTTCAAACCTCACAGTTTTTCTGTACCTTTGCAAATATTTTATGTGCTTTGCTCAGTGACATGTAGAAGTGGAAAATCCATGTGGTGGATTCATTGCTCGACGACAGAGTCTGGCAGCGAGAAAGACTGGTTCTTACTCTGTGCATATCAGAAAACAGGCCTGTGCTTTCTTGCTCACTTGCAGGAGTTTGATTTATTCACTGAAAGCTCTGTTTGCAATTCATAGCCCATTTTTCCTGAGATTCCTGTACCTCATGCCAACACCTATGCCACAGTTGTGTAAAAAGGGCATGCCCTGCTACCACTGCTTGCAGATGACCTATTAATTCCTGGGATATAAGTGTTTGTTTCAGATGAATGAATAGGGGCAGAAAGTCAATGGTGTTAACATGATCCTGTGTCTGTAGAGCACYAATAAGACAGTCTAGCATAAATATGATCAGGGTTTGCATACAAAGACCTCATTTGGCTTAATCACCTGGCAAAACCCTAGAAAATAACTATGAACGTTTTAAACTACATTGATTAGAGYAGGCAAAAGGAAAAGAATCAAAACAGGAATTTTTAAATTGAGTTTGTATGYTCATGCTAAATAAACCAGAGTACAGTCCTTTTTCAGAGAGCAGGTAGCTGATCAGGTCTGTTTTGTTTGWGCAACCCTGGAGAGAGAAGAAAAGAATTAATTTTGTTATTAAAAATTAAGTGGTCCATAATGGCCACTCTAAGTGTTTGATGTTGAACAGATGCTGGGGGTAGGGGAGAGGATAAAATAACTTGGGGAAATACAGGTTTTTGACTGACCAGCGTTCCGTAACCTGAAAACAGAAAACAAATTCTCTAGGTTACGATGTCAGCTATGGCAAGAGCATCTCCAGAGCCCACCTCCGGTCCCCGCTCTGAGACACCGTTTGCCTGGGGTGCTTCTCTCCTCTCAGTCTCTCCTTCTGCCGCTGCAAAGCAGCAGCGCCCATGCGGCTCCTTCTGCTGCGCTGCTGTGTTATGGTGTAGGTGGTCTCCCAAGCACAGGGGAAAAGGCGAAGCAGAGCAGGATCTCGCAGGAGCCCGGCTGGTGCAGGAGCAGTGGCTGGGACTTGCTGTGGGAGCACTGAAATCTGGATGCTACAACGGAGAGGTTGTGAGCAGGAAAGAAGGGTCAAAGGAGTAGAAAGATTTGTCAGCTCTTCCCACAGAAGTCCATGGCCTGTTAGAGCCCATCCTAGTCCCTTCTTTAAAATGTGCAAAAGAAGGTGATATCTATTAGCAAGGCCTATTTTCTGTCACCATTTTGATCTAGTCACTTCCAGTTTATTCTCTCGTTTACCAGAAATGGCTCCCCCAGAGACTTTGAACAGTTTGTCAGTACATTTTTCTGCTGTGATAAATTCAGCCTTTGCTTTTTCTGTACTTACCTCCTGACATTTGGAGTGAACTGGGTGTAGCAAAGTGTAACAACATTATGAATTTTCCATCTTCTTCCCAGAAATCGTTCTCTGCTTTCCCCATCGCGTTATAGTATAACAGTATGAAACACGAGTAATGCCATTGCTGCTTAAGAGCGTGAGCCTGGTGGGGGCCTGTGGCAGTAGCTGAAGGTGTCTAGCAGTGTGCTAAGAAAAATCCTGAGGAAATAATTGGATCAGGATGCCCTGGGTTGCATCCCTCTCCAGAAATATGAAATGCTGACAGGGGGAATGGGACTTCATAGAAGACTGATAAACTACTTCAGCTCTAGAGGTTATAGAGGAAATAGCACAGAAGGCTTCTCCATGTTACACATTCTTCTCCATACTGTTTGCATCTAGGTTTTCCCTAGTTGTTGGGATGGAAAAAATAGAGAATTATAAAACAAGCTTCACTGGGTTTTGATGAGAATATGGTTTTGAGCTTTGTTGGGAATGTTTTTTCCCCACATTTTTGCACAACTGTAGATGCCATCATCCTCTTGCTAGATTTGAACACTGTTGCAAGACCTACAAGGTCAGCTATTAGCAACTGGAAATGACAAAAGATCCTAGGAAAATGGGAGCCTTGAGGCAGAGCACCTGGAACAACTGCAGGGTCAGGGCTTCAGCCTTGTTTAAATTAGAGAAGTTACTTGGACTAAAAATCTTCATAGGATTTTTAAGCTTTGCAGAAGTTTTCAGTGGATTYTGTCTGGTTCCCATGAAAAAGGAAAGGATTTTCAGGTGGCTTGAGTATGTGAGCTCAGGGAAGGTGGAATTTACACCTGGGCAAAGATGTGGTATGAACAGATGGAAAAAATATCAGAAATTTTTGTAAAGGAAATATTATTGAATTGATCTCAGAAGCAAACAGCTACATTTGTTGCTTTTTCTAAAAAGAGCCTCAGAATTGTTTAATTCCTCACTGCTTTCAGTCAGTCAAAGCTTCCATGCAAGGCAGGTTAGCGCCACAGCACCCGCCACTCTTCAGTGCACCACAAAGCACTGGCTTCCTTCCAGCTCTAAGGATTTTTATTTCTGTCTAARAACAGCAGAAGGAACGATCCTTGCAAGTGTGAAAATGCTTTACGTAGAGAATGACACCGAAGTGCTGTAGTTAGACGTGCACAGTGCTGTTTATTGGGTAGGCTGAATTTAGCACTGCTCAGCRAAGTGGAGACCGTGGGCCTCGCTCGGAGGAGACTCCTGTCCRTGCAGACGGTGAGGAGCAGAGCCAGGAGCTGCTGAGAGAGGCGCTTCCTCAAATTTCTACYCCTTCTACGTAAAGGAAGCAGACTCTTTCTTCAGATATAAGCCAACCTCCAACTAAGACCAGGCTTAGAGAAAAGGGAAGGACTGTTCTCCATCTGCAGCATGTTTACTCTTTCTTCTGAAGTGGCTGCTAGTGATGAAGCCRTGAGATAGAGGATTGGAGCAGCCCRGCCTGGCAGTTCTGCATCGCTCCCTGTCCTGCCGAGCCGGTCTCCGCTGCTGCGGACGTGCGTCAGGCCTGCTCTGGTGTCAGAGCTCCTCTGTGGGATGCAAGGAAAGAAAATTTTACGACGAGTAGGCAGCATTTTCTTAGCAGTATTATGTTGTTTGTCTTCTTCACTCACATTAATATTTCACCGCCGAAACAATGAAGTGTTTCCTTTCACCAAATGGTGAAATATGCCTCAAATAAAATAGGGAAAGTAATCCTTTTATTGCCAAAGTGTCTGTGGAGCAAAGTACTTCCTTTCCTATTTATTTCTAAGTCATATTCACTCTAAGTGTTGCATCCATTTTCTGCATCTCTGTGTGAGAGAAATTTTGGGGGAAATTACCTCAATAATGTCTTTCTAATCTTCCTTGTTTACAGCACACTTTTTGTTCAAAGTCATTATGACAGTCTTGGAAGATTCTGAGTATGATGCAGTTATTGAATTTTAAATGAAAACTAAATTGGCTGTGGTAGAGGGGAAAAATATTTCATAACACAGTAATTTTTCCTCAGGGTATGGTTGCTACATTTTATTAGAAATAAGCAATTTTCACTATGTCTCCAAAATGTATAGAGCAGATAAATGTGAGATATTAATCTAAGAAAAAAGGCTTTTACAAGTATTTAACACCAAATGGTGGTTTAAAGTTTGCATGTTTTCTACATTTCTCCAGTCTGCTGGAAAAGCTATTTACTCATTTTATTGAAGTAAAACATATCCTAGCTTTCTGTATTGGTCAAAAGTCTCCCATGGTGTCAGTTAGAAGGCATTTAATTGAGCCATTTGGAGGTTTTTCTGCTTGATTTGTGCATTTGGGAAGGAAGGAACATTATCTATAAGTGAAAGGTATTAAGGTGCCCATGTGGCTGCTGAACAACATTGTCTGCTGAACAGGCAACACTTAGCTCCCGTGGCGACCCCTAAGCATCTTCCCACCGCTCTGTCCCCTTCAGCCTGATGCAGAGAGGAACACTCCRACGTTGTGTCCCAGTGTTTCTTCTATTAAGGCAAAGGGGAGAGATTTGAGAAGATAAAAATTCAAATAAAACAAATGCATCTTCATTGCATTGCAGTCAGTTTTCAGGTATTAATTTAATAGAGTAACTCTTTCACATGGCAGATGGCCGCAGGGAATAGGGCTCGTACACAGCGCAATGCCGAGGCTGCTGGGGAGGGATATCGGAGCAGCCCAGCACTGCTGCCAAGCCTCCGAGCAGCGCCCATGTGGGCACCTCCTTTCCAGTGGCTACAGAGAAATATTTCTGCAGACTCGCAAGCTGCTCTGACAGCATAATTCAGCCATTCCTTTTTCCGTGAGCACCACTGCTATTCTGGTTTTATGTTCATTAGATTTGCTCCATTCCTTCTGCAGCTCTCAAGCTCTAGTTAGGCCGTTAATGAAAGCAGCATTCAAATCAGCACTCAGTGATTTCTCATTGAGCAGTGTTCGTTTCTGTCCAGCTTCAGCTCCAATTTTAGTTTGTATCAAGCTGGAAGTAGATATGAATTAGTTGTAGCACAGGATCAGGTGAATTTTGTATATTTGTAAGGTATATAGATCAGTATGGAAAACGCAGCAACCCATGACTWTTGAATCTTGTATGTTCATGGGTTCATTCAGCTCGGCAGTGGGTTACAGCTGTCACCAGCCCCTGACGTTGACATCGTTCTCACCCTTTGCTTATGTCAGCCTTTCAGCTACAGCTTTGCTTTGGAGGAGCCAGTCCCATTTGCAGGGCRTACAGGTTTTCAGTCACAGCTCTCATCTGCTGAAACAGTGACGGTGAGCACACCCGCTATAAGGACTTGTCTTCCTGAGCAGGAAGCTCTGATGATGTTTGTTCACCAGCATCCCCTGCTCATGTCTGCTGTTTGCTTCATGGCTGTAGACCACGCTGCAAATCTAAATGCACAGGGTGTGCGAGCAGGCATGAAGCAGTACAATTTGAGCAGAGCCTGTAGACTTGCAAAGGGATGCAATTATGGAGAAATCACGGTTTATTTGGACTCAGATTGCTTTGCACTTTAGAAAGTAAAAAACGCATAAGTGCAGAATGTAAAATGAGCGTTAGAGACGCATCCAGAAGAGCATGGATATGGGATTTTGTAAGATCCTCACAGACTGGTGCCATTTTCAAAGTTCTCATCTGGGGCTGGATTTTACATTTTTGCCAAATAAAAAATTGCTAAAATAAAAATTCAGGGGAGATTTACCAGCCAGCTCCCAGTAAACCTCACACTAAGTAAGCTAATTCAATTTATCAGTACTTAGCGGATGCTGGGATGAGAGACCATTTAGAGCTGAATATGTTAATGTAAGTCTCTCTCCAGATTAATCACAAGCAGTTATATTTTTATGATTTAACAGTATTGTTTATGACTAACATTTACAGAAGATTACCAGTAGATTTTCAATAAAAGCTTTTCAGCTAAAACTCAGATTATAACAATTTTAGAGATAATTGGACAACCGTTGAATTCAAAAGCTGATAAGTATAGGGAGTTTTTCAAAACTGGATATTGCATGCTGGCATAATGGCAGGTTAGACTTCCAGATGCATCACTATATGATGAATGTATAGCTTGCTAAAAATAATGTTTTTCATCAGTTGAAATATGTCCCAGCCTGTAAGCAAATGAAAGGAGTTCCTCGCCCATTGCAAATTAAATCARTTGTGAAAAGCATTGTCTAATGAACAAGTCTCTTCATTTTAGAACAAATAGCAAAAATCCCTCACAGTACATTTTTCCCTYTTCTGTTTGTTCTCTTTGTAAATATGCCAGCATGTTGTCATCAGTTGCCTTGCTTCCCACGTAGTCTGTGTGGGCTTCACAGTTTGAAATGGGACAGAGACATGTATTAAGAAAAATAAAGAAAATATGATTGTAAAAACTTGCAGGAAAATTCACAGTTCACATGTACCATTTGTTCCTCCTTTCATGCTAACATGTGACCATAGGCACTGGTGTTCCTTGAAGGCTCTGGGCCCATGATCGTATGTGATCAGGTTATTTGAGCTAAATGATTTGCTAGGTAGCAGYGAGGCCAATGTAACTGATAGTTGGGTCTTCCCAGCCCCAAGTACAGAATAAGTTCTAGAAGAAAAGAATCAGATTGTTAAAGGTATTTAACGTTTGTGGTTAAGTGTGCTGCCTTCCTGCAGCTACGAGCTTATAAAAATTTAAAAAGTCCGGGGCTGGGAATTACTTGGCTCTTTTCCACCACCCTTAATGGCAGTGTCGCAGGCACAGCACCACCTTCACCTGACCTGAGATGCTACAACTAACTCAGGTGACCGCACTGAGTCTCCCAGGGCCRGATGAAGCAATGCTACTCATGCAAAGCCACCTTCTTCATGAGATACAGAGCTCCCATCACTGCATGTGAGGTTAGCAGGGAGCAGCAAACCTCCCTACTCCTTAGAGCCAGCTGGCGTTTATGGATTGAGCTCTGTGAAATGCCAAACACGGGACAATTGTTCACCTTGACTCAGCTGAACTGAATCTAGGATTTGTGGGTTTAGAGATGGGTTCTATGAACCATCTATGAAGGCAGAAAAGAAAGGCAAGCTTATAGTCATCAAGCCTAAATAGTTTTACAGCAATCTGCCTCACCTTGAAAAAATTTTACATTTTACATTTGAAAAATGTTGAAAGTCTCTAGTCTAGTGGAGAATTATAGCCCCCCATCCCAAATTGGGATTTTATGGTCTTGAAAATTTGCTATCATATTTGCCATAAAAGCTCTTGAATTTCAATGCAACTACAGTTTCCGTCAACTCCACACAAAAACAAACACTTCTTCAGAATTTGTCTACATTTGTATGGGTGCATCTTTACTGAGGCAATGCTATGTAAAATTATGTTCCATTTAATGATATTTTAATGAAGTGTTTCCTGTTTTTCAGCCTTGTATTGGTTGCCACTCATTCAATCTTTTAGTTTTATATTTTGGACAAACCTTGCTTGTAAATAGTCTTTCAATGTCTACACAAGGAATGTAAATGTTGTCCTAATTTCCAGCCTCATTCAAATGCCCGTATAACAGTTACCCTTGTGAAAGCAAATTGAGTCTGTTGCGTCATCATCTATGGAAGTCTAATTCTTGGTAACAAAAGATATTGCAGCTGACAGATGGAGCCGCACACTACATAATTAAGTCTCCAGTGTGTGTCAACTGTAGCCTTTCAGACACAATTAGAGTCTGACCAGTTCAGCCAGTTAGGTACTTAAAGAAAAAAGAAATCCCTTAGGCAGATGTGGAGGTTTCTGTGAAAAATGAACTCTAAAATGGACTAAACAGAAGAAAATAAGATCGTATTCATAGTCAGACCTTCCAGTGATAAAATTTGATACAACTCTTTAAATCCTCACTTACCTACTTTTCCTTTGCATTTATTATGTCCTGAGTGTAGCTAAGCATAAACTCTTCTCAGTAGGGAGGCCCATGGAGTCAGTGGATGGAAAATGCATTTTCTTTCGAAAACTAGCTGCAGGAACCCCCAGCTGTGCCAGAGATATAATTGTGTTAGGTTTGTAATGGTAGATTGTAAAACTTAGAAAAACTATAAAATAAGAAAACTTTAAGAAAAAAAAATGTGCTTAATGGTGTGTGATGCATTTAGAATTAAAGATGAGCCTGATGCACGACCTTGTGATCCAGATCTAAATATCTGCCAGGCTCAGGAATTCTTGTGTTTAGGGCTTTTCTTCATAGAGTCACAAAGATAAAGACAGAAGAGGTTTTAGGCAATCTATTACACTGTTCTGCTGATAAATGGTTGCACACTACAGTATCATTTCTGAATGCATGAGCTGTTCAAGGAATGCTTGAGCAATACCAGATCTCCATTATAACACATTTTTCCTGTTATGCCAGTATTTTTAATTTCCCAAGTTGATTGAGGTTTTTCTAATACATACTCCTTTGTTCAGTTTTTCCTCTTGTCCTAGAATACATGTAACAGTTGCCTGAAAGTCATTATAATGGTGTATCAAGAACTGCAAAGGGGCTCTCAGAGTACAACTGTTTTCTCCTGCTCCTCTTTGCTTTTTAGGAATGCTTCATTTCTTTAAAGAAAAGTTCCATGCTGCTGTTGTCAGTCTAGTTACTAACGAAGGACAGGCTTGTTAATTCAGAAGAATTTTAATTAAATCATTTTCAGAGGGATCCTACTGACACAAAAATATATTCTGTAAATATTCAACTGTAGGAATACCACGGAGATACAGCCTTCTTTGCTGGCCGTTTGCACTGGATCTGTGTTTCAAATTGACCTTGCTAAGGAGGTTGGGAAGCAGGAGACGCCAGCACAGGCTGTGCTGCAGGGCTGCAACTTCTCCTTGTGTGTTTTAAAGTGGGGAGACAAAGGAAATGTAGTTGTGAAATTTGAATTTTCAGCAGCAAATACTGGTATTCCCCAAGGCAGAAAAATACTTAAGACCACACTTGTGAGAAGGGCATAAATTAGTCCCACCAATATGCTACCTCCTTTGTGCTGTTGCTAAAAATGGTTTTGTTTTTTAAACTGATTTATGTTCATAATGATACCAAAGTTGCTTAATCCCATAGCTGGGAGGATTTATCCTCTGGTAGTTCAGCTGCAGTTTCCACCCTTTTTCTCATGCTGTCTTCCCAGTGAGATGCTCACACCTTGGACACCAGGATTTTACTAAAGAGAATAATGGTGAAGGCATGATGCCAAGTACAACAGATGTTTGTCTCTCCAAAGAGAAGGTGCCATACGTACTGATCCTCCAGTCCTGACCATGATCTGGAAGGCTAGTTACATTTTGGTGTCTGTAGGAAGAACTTCTGCTGCCTAACCCATCCGTTAGCTTTCTGAAAGTGCGTCAGCAGAGATCTTGGATGTAAACACCCACCCAAAAATGGGACTGGAACATGGCGAGCATTTTTTCCATGTACCACTGATGCCTGTTCCACAACAGCATGCAGTTCTTTAAGGAGGTGAGGTGAGCCACACATGCGGCAGCTTCCCAGGTCATGGAGGAGAATAGCTTAGAAAAAGTCTAAACGAAATGGGGAAAAATAGGCATGGCCAAGAAGCAACTGAGCCCACTTTTCCTACGCAACTAGCTTAAAATAGGATGGACTATCTCCCTGTTGACCCTAGAGGGAGCCTGTGGAATGCCTAGTTCAGGCTGGAGAATCCCTTTTGGCAGTTTAAATTAGGATTGGAGTGGGATTCATCCAGCTTTCTTGAGAAAGAAATCTCCAGAAGATATATGAGCTTCTGTAGGGAATCTGCATTCAGAAGAAAGGAGTCTAGGTCCCTGAACTTGGTTTAACTCTATGGATTATATTGGTTTCAAGAAACACAGGCATACCTTGTTTTATTGCTCTTTGCTTTATTGCACTTCGCAGATACTGCGTTTTTTACAAATTGAAGGTTTGTGGCAACCCTGCATCAAGCAAGTCTATCGGCGCCATTTTTCCAACAGCATGTGCTCACTTCATGTCTCTGTGTCACATTTTGATAATTCTCACAATATTTCAAACTTTTCCATTATTATTACATCTGTTATGGTGATCTGTGATCAGTGATCTTTAATGTTACTATTGTAATTGTTTTGGGGTGCCATGAACCGCGCCCGTATAAGACGGCAAACTTAATCAATAAATGTTGTGTGTGTTCTGACTGCTCCACCAACCGGCCATTCCGAAAATCCTAGGGCCCTTAAGAATTATGCTCAATCTACTCTGCCTGTGCTCTAAAAATGGAACAACAAAGCCTGGATGACAGCACATCTGTTTACAGCATGGTTTACTGAATATTTTAAGCCCACTGTTGAGACCTACTGCTCAGAAAAAAAGATGCCTTTCAAAATGTTGCTGCTCATTGACAATGCACCTGGTCACCCAAGAGCTCTGATGGAGATGTACAACAAGATTAATGTTGTTTTCATGCCTGCTAACACAACATCCCTTCTGCAGCCCATGGATCAAGGAGTAATTTCGACTTTCAAGTCTTATTATTTAAGAAATACATTTTGCAAGGCTATAGCTGCCATAGATAGTGATTCCTCTGATGGATCTGGACAAAGTAAATTGAAAACCTTCTGGAAAGAATTCACCATTCTAGATGCCATTAAGAACATTCGTGATTCATGGGAGAAGGTCAAAATCTCAACATTGACAGGAGTTTGGAAGAAGTTGATTCCAGTCCTCATGGATGACTTGGAGGGGTTCAAGACTTCAGTGGAGGAAGTAACTGCAGATGTGGTGGAAACAGCAAGAGAACTAGAATTAGAACTGGAGCCTGAAGATGTGACTGAATTGCTACAATCTCATGATAAAACTTGAACGGATGAGGAGTTGTTTCTTATGGATGAGCAAAGAAAGTGGTTTCTTGAGATGGAATCTACTCCTAGTGAAGATGCTGTGAACATTGTTGAAATGACAACAGAGGATTTAGAATATTACATAAACTTAGTTGATAAAGCAGCGGCAGGGTTGGAGAGGATTGACTCCAATTTGGAAAGAAGTTCTGTTGTGGGTAAAATGCTATCAAAGAGCATCGCACACTACAGAGAAATCCTTTGTGAAAGGAAGAGTCAATCGATGCGGCAAACTTCATTGCTGTCTTATTTTAAAGCAATTGCCACAGCCACCACAGCCTTCAGCAACCACCACCCTGGTCAGTCAGCAGCCATCAACATCGAGGCAGGACTCTCCATCAGCAAAAAGATTACAACTGGCTGAAGACTCAGATGATGGTTAGCATTTTTTAGCAATAAAGTATTTTTTAATTAAGATATGTACATTGTTTTTTTAGACATAATGCTATTGCACATTTAATAGACTACAGTATATGTAAACATAACTTTTATATGCACCAGGAAACCAAAAAATTTGTGTGACTCGTTTTATTGAGATATTCGCTTTGTTGCGGTGGTCTGGAACTGAACCCTCAATATCTCTGAGGTATGCCTGTAAACCTTTCCTGAAAAAATGAATGGATCTGTCTAACTCTGGGAACTGTACTTGATGGTGAATTTGCCCTCTGCCCTAAATCTTTCATGCTGCTTGTCCCAATCTGGCATAGATTCACTAAATTGATTTCAAGACTCAGCTTCCTCATCCCATTTTCATGCTCTGCCCCAACATAACCAAGTTATAATGCTTTCTTCAGGCAAAATGCATTACCAGGAATGCCATTACTCAATAAACCACATGTGAGGTCTGGCACAAAATATTTTTTCTTGCAGTTGTCTAAAGAATAGAAAAGACACAAAAAGATTCTTGATTTTATCCGTCAGAATACACCCTGCTCTTTTGCCTTTCAGTCCTTGTCTCTGAGATCTGCGCTGCAGTTTTAGCCATTCCAGTCCTGGCCTGACAGGGCTGTGCTGCTGGGAGGGCCTTATTCGGATCCTGCTCACTGATATAAGGCAGGAGAAACCCCACTGATGCTGGCAGAACCTCACCACTGCGAATCCAGCTCAAACCCATAATAGCCACAATGCATCAAGTACAAGACCTGGGGAGAGCAAATGCTCTCAGATCTCATATACTGAATTTACAGTAATTAACAATTGTGAATGCAATTGCCAAATTTTATAGGCTGTCCTATGATTGTGGAGAATGGAAGAGTTAATGAAAATATACTTGATAATACTTGTTGGCTGAAGGGCTTACATTAGCTGATCTAATACCTCCAAATGCACGCTTAGATAATAATGGAGTAGATGAATCAGGGAGGAATGAGATTTTTTTTAAGAAATAATAAACATGTTTCTCTCTCACTAGACTCATCTGGGATATTGCTGCTGTTCATATAGCCAAGTGTTTTGTTGGAGAGATGAAGTGCTGCGTATGAACTTGTTCATTAGCAGAAACCTGACAAATACTGAGCTAATATCATGTCAACAATCTGCTGGGGATAATGCATTTCCTCTTCCTCTAATAGATTTTTTTCTTACGTATAGTCATAAGCAATACTAAAAAATTACAATGGGAAAAAAAGGCAGATGGAAGAATGTCTATTCTCTGTGATATGCAGTTCTTTTGATTTGAAATAGCAGGGGCAGAGAGGATGGAAATAATTTGTTCTCAGATTATCTAAACACAGAAAGAAACTTGATAATCACTAAAGTGAGTAGTTTGCTGCATTTGTTTGCTGCAGTTTGGCTAGTGATCATTGTTCAGTTCAGCGATACTATTATTTCCAGGGATGGGGAGAGGAGGAGGGTTTAATAAACTGCCTCTCTGCTCCCCTGCTGCAGAACTGTTAGTAGCCATTTAATAGGACTTGCATGCTCAAGATGGTGTATTAATAGGACCTAGAATATTCCCTGACCACTTCAGTGCTGTTTTTCCAGCTGGAACACACATTAACACAAGCTGGAAGGTTTAATATACAGACTAACTGGTCCTCAGAAAAGACTTAGTGCGTCCTTAACACAACATAGCACCTAATGGCATATTTATAATTATGTTTTATAAAGATTTTATAAGAATGCTCTGAATAATATTAATGATGTGTGAACATAAGTGGCAAGACTAGATTTATGTTTCAGGCAATTATATTTTACAAGTTGAAGTAGAGAACAGAGGTAATTAACAAGAATAATGAAAGCACTACCTTGCCATAAATCACTGTTAAAAAAGAGTAAATAATAGAAGACAAAGGGATTATGAGTCAAGTCTGGTCGTTATTCATCAATTTTAAAGCAGGAGGGTGGGTTTAATTAGTGAAATGACATAGCACTTGTTTAGTGCTTTTGAAATAATCTTGATGCTCTTCTATCAAGGGGAACAAACATCTGATTGAATGCAAATGACAGTGATTGCCTTCTCCATAATTCTAATCAGTGCAGGAAATTTCATTTCTCCCTCCCTTTAATGAAGCAAAGGGAGCCATTAGTAGACATGCTGGACTGGGAATCTTGTAATCCTGCTTGCAGAGAAGGGTAACGGTTTCCCTGATCTGTGCCTGTGAAGTGCCTGTGAAGGGAAAAAGCATCCACTTCTCTAGCAGTTTCAGTTTTCTATGAATTGTTTAGTTCCAGTTTTTAATCTGCAATGCTTTGTGGATCAGAAAACAAATCAGTCTCCACTGGGAAAACCCTTATCTATTAATTACTTTTTCCTCTCCTTATCCTAGGAGAAGATATTTCTCATGCTGAGCCACCTGAAGTTGACGCTGAATTGCAATAGCAGATGTTGTTAGGCCGCTATCAGGTAAATGGGCTCTTTGTGACCAGCTCAGGGCAAAATCCCAGCATCTTCTCCATGTGTTTTCTTTACATGGCATTCACTGTTCGGTCTGAACAATGGAGCAGCTCATCTCCAGCTGACTTTATCCTTTCTCCCCATTCTGTTTAATCTTGCAAGAGGTGAGAGAAGTAGCTGTATCRCTGCCCTGCAAATGACATTTGCAGCGTAGAAATGTTCGACCTTTGCAATGCGCAAGATTGCAGCAGACAACACGTGCTTAGGATATGCCTTTAGTCTGGTCTGCAAGGACTTGAATTCCCTGCTGCCCTTTTTCCTCTGTGTAAATCAGTTAGTTTGGTCCTGACAGCAGTGAATTGTTCAGTATCCTCAAAGGTTGTCAGAACCTGGGACTGGCTCTCTGTTGTGTGTTCCTGGCTCTCAGAGTGATATCGTGTTAGCTTTTCTTATATTTGCACATGGTGCTCTTTGGACAGGTCAGTGTTAACTTGCTATTAGAAAACTCTGTCATATGCCAGTCCTGCAGCTCAACTTCTGCTATGAGCTGTTGACCACAAGCACCTGGATGCCATGCTGATAAGCACAGCGTAGCTGCTTAGAAAGCAGAGCATTAACAGCTCTCCCGTCCCTGCTGCAGCCCAAGAGCGGGCCCGCCGTTTAACCCAAGCACAACAGTGTCGTGGGAGAGGCTCAGCCACCCTGATCAGGGGTAGCTCTTTCCCAAACTAAGACACGTCACTAACTTCTTATATCATGTCTCCCCTGCTGAATAACAAAGTTGAAAGTGGTGAGGTGAATTTAATTATCCCCCACCAAACTCTCTTTCATCCTTGTTATTATAGGAGAAATAAGGCACCATTTCACTCTGAACCTCTATGGCATAAGTTCTGGTGAGAAAAAAAAAAAAAAAAAAAAAAAATCCCAGCGTGGCAGATGCTTGCTCACCCCAGGGAGGATGGAGACAAATATGCCTCTGCCACCATCACTGGAGCTATGGATCAGCCATCACAGCCTGAGGCAGTTAATGTGAAGGAATACACAACAGTTCTTCATGAAAGTTTTTAACAGCTAAAATACTATCGATACAAATGCAATAATGTCACAAAATACCCAGACCATACCAGCTAAACATTCAAAATGGAAAGAACCCATGAGCAACATATTCAGCGCTGACAAAAAAGTCAACAACTAACAGCCTATGTCTGGGCACTAAGAACCCCTCTCCCAGAAATATGAAGCTTGCTAGGATCAAGAAAAGCATTGCTCTGATCCAGATTCCAGGGCAAACAAAGCACCCTAATACAAATATGGATTTTTTCCCATGGGTAAACAGAATATTTAGCCAAGTTTTAAAATGTCTTAAGATTTTAGCAGATATAAAGGCTGTTTCTATGGAAGTTTTTTCCTTGTTTTAGTTATTCCTCTCAGGACTGAAGAATATGGACTCAAAACATGACTAACTAGAGGGGTCTTTTAGCCTAATCAGCTTGGGCTGTGATTTTGACTGACTTTCCAGACGAAGGAATAAGCTAGTTTCTACTTGTGGATGCATCTGATCTGTCATTGCCAAAAGGGCATGCTGCCTTTCTGATAAGGAAAATAGCACCAAGTTATTTCCCCATTCACAGAACACACATCCTTTTTTGCAGGTGGTTTGCCAGATTATGGTATAAATCAACATAGCTTCTTTACTAATCCCTAGCTGAGGGCAGTTTCATTTGCACTTGGTATTCTTCATTCTCTACTCTAGTCTGTGGTGAGTGTGTGTGTGTGGGGGGGGGTCTTTGCACCACTGAAGAATTGCTACAAGGCATCATGAGAAATGGCTGTTTCGCTGCCAGGTAAAAGGTACTAAATATATGCAGTATGGTTTGTAGAGCATTGGGGGATCCTTTGACTGAAAAGTACCATATTGAGAAACGGACTATTAACTCTTATTCATTATTACATATGCAAAGCTTGTGAGCCCAGTTTAATTAAATTTAATGAAGACATATGCAATAAAAATGAACAGTTTAGTAGAAGTGTAAGATTTTGATCTAGATCTACAAAGACTTTTTTCATCTTTATAGTACAGTGAGAAATAAAAAGTATGGATAATCTAAATTCTCAGACGTATACAGGACAAAGCTCTACATTTTCCAAATTGCAAGTGGGTAAATTCTGTTTATCTGCATTTGTTCTTGATTTTGCACTGCTTTCTCCTCTGCCTGTAGACCTGAGAACAAATATGTAGCCTGCCAAGTCACCTTCAGATTCCGACAAATGCATTGTRCCAAACAGAGAGCACATCTACTAAAGGTAAAAGGTTGCAATGCAAGTCTAATGAACACTTACAGGAGATTTGCTAATCTTGAAAACAGTCATGAGTAGCTAGTCAGTGTTCCGGCTTTTTCCACACTGCAGTTCACTGAGTGAGTGCTAAATAATACCCGATGGATGGAGAGCTGAGCTGAGGAGAAGGAGGATCATTCAGTACCCCAGATTCTCTGTGCTGCATCCTCCTCTCTGGTGATGCTAGGATTAGAGTATCGGTGTAGATGCATTGTGAAAAGGCCCAATATGAAACTTCAGGATTTCTTTCTGGGGGTAAGAGCTACAGTTTTAGCTAAGCATTCTCTAAAATCGAGGAGGTTATAAAGTAAATGTCATAGGTAGTGTCCAATGCAAGGAGGAACCTTTGTGATACTCTGTGAAAAAACAGGCATTTCCAGGATTGCCTTCAAAATGAACCTGTCTATTTTCCCATGTATCCCATCTTCAAATGCATCTAAGATGGTTTCACGACTTCTTTATTCTCTGGAGTTGACCACATATTCTGTTTTGTGTTGTAAGATAATTTCCCAGATACTCATCATCATCTTCCCTTCCCAGAGATTAATCCATCCTCAGATCTTCCAGCAGAGCTGCTTACACAGTCATTTCCTCACACTTCAATTTCTTTGTTTGAAAACAGCATTTTCTTTTATATATATACATGTACATATATAATAAATATGTACAGTACACAATGTACAAAAGAATTGTCCAATTATAATGAAAGATATTTACTTGACTGAAACAAAATTTTTCAGTTGTCTGAAAATATATTTCAAGTATTTTAACTTGTGACAGATAATTTCTTTAAAAATCCCAGTACAGAAGATGATGAAAAAATGGCAGTTTCATGTACAACAGAAAACCTAATTTCTGCTCAGCTTTACAGACAGCACTGCCCTTGTGTCTGAATGGTAAGCTTCAGGAGACATCTTCATATGAAAAATACTTGTGCTAAACTAGGTTGCTGTTGCAGCCTTATCTCTAAAAGATCTGAATCTCTGGGTGCAGGTGCATTGAATACTTTGAATTTCAGACCTAATAAATACATGCATAATAAGGGTTTTCCTGAAATTCTTGGAGATTTTGGGCCCCCAGGGGAATATTCTTGTTCCTTGTGTTCACCTCCCTGTCTTTGTTTGTATCTAAGTTTTGTGAGTAAAGCAGAGCTACCTTTTAAGGATGTCATTGAAAATCAGAGGAGGGGGAAAAAAAAATCTTCAAAGGCTAGTTGTGGGCGTGGAGGGAGGGGGGATTTTTAACAGGATTTAATGGAGCTGGGAGCTGGGTTATTTAAGACTGGTGCAAAGATCCTTTGTATTGACAAGTCACTGTATGAGCCATAAACTCTTCACTGTGTGCATATAAAAGATGAAAGGACCAATTACTTACTGAGGCATTAAACACCCTGGGGACAAAGACGCCTCTCTGGCAATAGTAAACATATTGACTGAAACCTATTTGAATTTCAAATTGTCAAATGTCCCAATTTTTGAAAAGCTTCCTATGATAACCAAGGTCTGGAAAGTCAATTGAAACTTAATTCTCTTGGATATCTCATGGGGAAAAGTACATGAATCCGGACAGATTCAATTATTTAATTTTAATGAAAAAATAGATAGCTGCTTTATAATTTTCTTACAGAGTGATAGATGGGAAGTCAGCTCCTTTTTCTAAGATGTTATCCCAGGATAAATGATAATTGAGGTCTGCCAAACACTGGTTGCCAAAAGGCTTATGTCCAAGGATTTTCTTCTTTCTCTTGTCCCCAGATCTTCCTCCTTTTCCTCCATCCGGAACTAAGTCTAGCCTTAGAAAGCTTTCTGACATGCTAACCAAGTCCAGACTAGCTTTTTCTTTCTTTGCCCACAGATGGTCCCGGCTGCATTTATAAAGCATAACACAGGGGAGGCTATTACAGGGTGCTTTACATCCACACATTGCAGAAGAACATGTTTACTGCCTTACCCGTTAGAAAAACTCTCACAGAGCAAATCAGCCCCAGGTCAGTGCCGCTACTATCTGTCTCAGGCCAGTAAGATATCCCATGAGTATCATGGAGACAAAGAGAGTCGTGAGAGCAATTGAAAAAAGGCCACTCCAGTCTTCCCAGGGTCCTGCTGTTCTCTAGGGACAGATTAGTTTCTCTTCAGATTTTTTCTAGTTTCTTATGTTCTGTCTTCTTCATGCTTTAGAAAAGGAGCTGTAAAGAAAATTCTTTTAATTTCACTTTTTCTTGCAACAAAATACACAAAAACCCTTGTAGAGTTACAAGGGAGTTTTAAAGCAGAAAGAATTTGTCCTTGGAAACATTTTCTATAAAAGATGAGGACTTAATTTGGAAAACAGCACCATAGCTTCAGTTAACGTACAAGGGGCCAGTACTAGAATGAAACCCCTTATGGCCTGGAGGGAACATTTTTCATCCTATGGACTGAGGTTGTCTTACAAATCCTGTCTCTGTGAGATAAATAATCATTATAATACCCACTGTACCAGTAGCTTAAAAAATAGGCAGAGGGGTATTTAAGTAAATAAACAAAGCAACAGCAGCCTAAAAAGTGGTCCCAAGAAAACTGATCAGTCTAGACACCGAAGATGTTTTGCTCTGATGGTGTTCTCAGCCCTTGGTTCAGAAAATTGACTTAGTCGATACAACGCCTGTGAATTAGGCGCAGCTGGATGGCTCTGGACATCTCCTCAGGATGCTTGAAATCCTTCCGCCATCAATAGGGAACAGTAGAAGCTCTCAGTGGTTCAGGGGCCTGAGTGACTTGCCAAGGTCAAAGGACCAGTCAGCAGTTTGCTGCCCCGGGGCGGCTAGGAAGAGCTCGCGCCGAGCACCGACAAGAAATGCAGGGTTACGATAGAATCTCAGTGACTTGCACTACTGCTGCCACATTCATTACTGAAAGAGTTCATCATGATTAATGCCATTACTCTGAATACCAATGRAATTAATGATTTCCTCTGTATTACACAGCATTGCCTGAAATGTTAACTCTGCAGGAAACCATGAAAACAATTAGTGCAGTGTAATTGTGGGTGTTTATTGTTGAACTCATTTCCCTTTTGTTTTTAGTGTAATGTCATATACTGAACAAAGATCCGCAGTAGTAGCAGGGTTGTTACCAAAACCCCAGACGAGTTTATCCTCCCCTTTATATGCTCTGCACACATAGGGTGAACATCCATAATCGTAACAGTTGGCTGCATGTGTTCTGCAGGGCAGAACAGACATCTGCTGCTCCGCAACTGTCCCTGACCTGGGCATGAAAAGAGTTACACCAGACACGGTCAACAAGAACAAACTGCTTCTGTCTGACTAAAACTAGTGTTTATTGCGGCTTTTGTTTTAATAGTTCCTTATTAAATACGAGTAGACGAGTTGCTGCTATCAGATGCATTCAGCTGACTGTGAAAGAGATTTCCTATCTCTGCCTTTGTCTTCAGTGGTTTCTGTTGGGATTCCCATCATGTAGTCATTTTTCAGTATTCCATTTTCTCTCTGTCTTGGTGTACAGTCRTAAATGAAGGCATGCATTCATCACCGCAGCAGCTTTAAATATCAAATGCTTGATGAATTTACTCTCAGCTGGCCGGAAGCAATACTGTGATTGCAGCATTTTATAATCATCAAGACTTGTTTCTCTAAGCTGAATTAATCTGCATGAGCAATGAGTTATTAGCAAAGTTGCTTGTAACTAATGTGTACGAGCTAAATGTGGGAGAACACTCTTGCAAACTGTGCTTTCCTTCGTGAAACTCATCTTTCTGAAATGTTTTAAATGGGTAGGTAAAGAATTTTATCTGGGGGCCAAGGTTTAAATTGGGTACAAGGAATCAGACCCTCTGTAGTTGGAGTTAGGCTCTATCTCTGGCAGTACAGATCATTCCCTTCTTTCCATCAACACTTTTCTCCAGCCCATGGTTTTACAGTACAGTAAATCCAGCACTGGGGTTTGTAATACCATATCAAAAATATGAAACAAAACGTTGTTCTTGTATAAACTCACCCTGCTCAACCTGTCATTCAAACGTGCTCAAAAATTGTTGATGAGTTAACTGTGTACCAGCAGATCAGGTATCATCTGTTCTTCTTTAATATAGCCAGCATAAATCTCATCTAAGCTCTATATTATGCATACTGACTAAATCAAAAGAAGTAAACTCCRTGCTTACYTTTATCTAAATCTAGTATTTATCTCCAGGTGAGCTGGTAGCATATGGATCTGGATTGATGCTTATGCTAGCATTTGTTCTGACTCCCTCTGATGACTTCTTAAGGTGGTGGAAGGTCTCTCTAACCTGGATGGGGACAGACATTTGTGTCTGAGGTAGGAGCTGCTATTTCTTCATCTATTTCCATCTGCAAAGGCACTTAACTGCTTCTGACAGTTATCTTAAGTGAAAGACAGTGTTTACACTTCCCAGTTTCAATGAAGTTTCTCCAGCTCATTGTAGTATTTATTGCTGTATTAATTGCTGATGTACAAAGGCCTGCRGTATTGTGCAAAATGCTAACAACAGATCCTAATGACTGTGAACCTCCCTCTCCTTTTCCAGTCTGTACCTCATTGATGTTTTCATTAAACTGTCCAAACACTGAGGCTGGATGCACATACTAAAATGTCTCCTTTTCATGGGAGAAAAAGACAAATCCTAAAAGAACTTGACGGCTGGAGGATGCAAAACATCTAGCTATGAGGAACAAATAAAAGCGCTCTGAATAATGATGCAACAACTGATAGTCAGGAGGGCAGAGGGAGAGGCTGTGTATTCCTTCACAGAGCTCACAGAGAAGCTTGTGGTGATAAGATGTCAAAAGGCAGTGAGTAAATTGCATTTTTGTGAAACTTGTTCAAAACAAGGGGTGAAAAGAGGTCCTGATCTCTTAGGGYTATTAAGAGACACTTATATGGCACCTGGAACATACCATGTTGGAGGAAAAGGTGCCTCTGGAAAATCCTGGTTTTAGATCCTTATGTGTGTATTGGAAAAGAATGGAACATATGTGGAAGCTAATTTATCAATACAGAAGCAGAGCCATAACAGTCCTCTCATTGCCTCAGAAGGGAGGAAGAGGCCACACAACAGTGGTCACTAACTAGAACTTCCAGGAAATCCTACCTTAATTTAGTGTGTTGGGAGGAAGGTAACATGGAAAACCTCCAGGTAGACCTAGGTAAACAGCTTTAGGTGCATCCTTGAAAGATAAAGGGACAACCAAAATGAGTTACAAGTCCTGTTCTGTCACATCTGCTAGTTTGGTGATCTTGAAAAAAGCTCTGGGAGAAGAAGGAGAGGGCCAGGTATCAGAAGCTTTTGCAGCAGGATAGGCTGACACAGAAAGACATGTGTGTAACATGGTAATCTTGGCTGATCTACAAGCACCTTCAGCCTGTGCACAGCTGAGAGTGGCAGAATTGTATGATTCCCCACAAAGACAGCTGATAGGTAAAGACCTGAGCCATGCAGGCAAGGTAGGTAGTGGAGAATGGAGATTTAAAGACCTAGTTGGAGTCAGAAGTGCAATCAACCCTGTATCTGTAACAATGGGAAGATTTTATGTCAGTCATAGATCTACTGACAACATTGGAGCTAAAGCATTTTATTTCATCGGAAAATCTGGACCAGGAGTTGGATACCACTGAGAAAAAAAGAGAAAAAGACAAATCTTTTGGTGAGAKGTACAGCACTGGATTCAGCTTCTAAAAGTCCCGGGATGTTAAAACTTCAAATTGAAAACATAAAATAAAGCTATTTTAGGTCAATTTTAGTGGTTCCTAAAATGGATTAATTATCATTTTCCTTTTGCTAAGCCTGCACATTTAGACTTGTGTTGCCAAGGGAACTTGCCTGTATCAGTGGAAAGATATGAAAAATAGTGCCAATGAATCCTAATTTACTTCTAAAGTATTCAGAATAGAGGGATGGTRTGGTGGCCATAAAAGTTTTTATTGGAATTCACTTGGAATGACCTGTATAACTTGCAGTACCTCCATCCAAAGCTTGTGCTATTCTGACAGCTTTATCACATACCTATCTTCTCTGTCCTTTTCTCTCTCCCYCTCTCTATATTTATCTCTATGTATCTTTGTATACATACAGATTTACCYTTTGTTAACACTGCCTTTCAGAAAATGGCATAGTTCTTTTGTCTCCTGAACTGAGGACTTCACCATCCCAATTTTTATTCCCTCTTGGAGCTCTGGGGATGGTATGTGTAAAAGGTGGAATAACTCTTTGTTCTTCAYGCTTTTCTTCTCACCTTAGGACTTTTGTCAGATATTAGCTCAGATGTGTCTCCTTTATTGAATTCATAAATTACATTCAGCCTTTATTTGTCTGTTCATCAGATCACCCTCTATTTAGTTATTCCTTTGAGAAGAATCCAGCATGAATTTGAATTTATGAACTATCAGTGTCTCCCACGCTGACTGAATATTCTAGATGTTCATGTATTTAACTATTTTCTGCAGTTTGTTCTTGAGCTAGTGATCAGAACTTGCTACTTTTTTTCAAGCAGAGTATCCGGAGTTGTTTGCAGTGACATCATCTCTTCTTCTGTGTCACAAATTCACATTGCAAACCTATTATTATAAAGTGATAGGGTTTTTTTTTTAATTCCTAGTATCAGTTTATGTTAGAGCTCTGTAAAAATAATTGATTAAGTTTCAATTTATACTCCAAATAATAACTGACATGATAATAAATGTGTTCACTGATACCTAATTTGGTGCGGCTAATTTCCTCAATGCCAATTAAATGCCTGGATATTTCTTATCGCCTTAATGTATTATCTGAATCTTGTTACACATTTGTTCATTGCTTATGTAACTATGACTTAATTACATGGCAACTGAATTTATATCCTGGTATGAAAGGATTGCTCCTCAGCCAGCTTCCTCAGATAAACAATGGATAATTGGCATGTTCCTGCTTTAATTAATGTAAATTATAGGATTATTTGAATGATCTTGGGTCCGGTCTTGATAAGGTGTAGATCACTTCTCAGGTCATGCTGAGCTCACACAGCTCCCCCTGGAGTCAGTGCCGTCCAGCAGTATCGGATTTCATCCAGAGATTAAGACTTTGTATATAAAAATATGGTCTCTCAGTAAGAGGGAATGACGCATATATAACGCATTTAAAATTTTGCTCATTGTGGCAAGTAGTATCTATTCCCAGGCCTCAAAGAAGAACATGCAACAAGTTCCTGCACTATGTGACCTATTTATACCAAACGGGAGTCAATAACTGTTAACTTCTCTCTGTTATATCAGTCAATACTTTGTCCTTAAAGCAGTTGTTTTCCTCTCTGCCTCTTCCTTCTGCACAGTTCATGAGCACAGGGGAAAAGGAACTTTTCTCACCTCCTTCCCCCAAAGCCTTTTTCTGTTAATATGGTCAAGCGAGCTCTGACTCCCAAACTGTGCCTGAGACATAAAAGACAAGCATAGCATGGAGAAAAACACCTCCCGGCACTGTAGCTCTCCCAGCCCTCCCTTCTATTAGCTGGACAGCTACAACTTTCACATGTTTATTATTTCTTCCTCATCCCTCGGGGAGGGCAGTGCGGGAGGCTGCTTCGCTGGAGCGTAGCTAGAGGATTTGCACAGAGCGTTAGCTGTCTGTCCCCTCCTGCTAGACAAAAGCCTTAAAGAGTTAAGAGACATAATTAAAAACTCCATTTGTTTGCCACACACCATCCCCTGTGGTCTGGAGAAGGAGGCAGCGCTTGCTGACATGCATGCGCTTCTTTGTCCAGGTGTCTTCCAACATTAAGTTGATGAGACAACATGAGTTTTATGCTCTGCACGGTACAGGGCTGTGCAAGAACCTGTATAATCATACGCATGTGCCCCTTGATCTCCTCTGATAATTTTTGTTCCCCCTGGCTAACTTCACCCAAGTTTGACAGGGGCTAGAAGCCTCAAGGACATTCAGCTCTTTCAGACTTCATCAAAAGTCTGAAAATCAGAGAGACAAGAATGTGTATGTCTCCTTCAAGGGACAGGCATCAGTGAAAGTCAGCACCTACTAGGCACCGGGAAGCCTAACGGGAGCAAGAGCAGAGGCGTTGTGACCGCCCCAGTGACACAGAACACTTTAAACAGAGCTCACATCTTACCAGACATCAGAGAATCCAGCAATAAGACACATCTCCATAGGAAACTCTGCTACATTTGTTCTGCTGCTCAGGGAAAGCGGGATTTTGTTGACTTTGGGCCAAGCTGGGTTTTGTTTGTTTTTTCAGCAAAAGCATTTATGTCTTTAGTGTGTGAGCTGAGATGTTTATGTCAGAATTCAGCCTACAGCTGTGTTGTATTGCCTGTGAGCAAGAACAAGGACTGAAAGTATCATTGTGCTGTATGTGTCCAGGAAAGCTAGTGAATGAATCCAGCCTGAATTGGAGGTGCTGAGAAAAAACATTTGAGCAGTCCTTCAAAATACTTAAATAATGTTTCATGACTCAAGTGAAATGCTCTCGTTAGGCCCTCTGGAGGAGAATTTGACATTTTCTGTGCCACCTGCAAGATTAAAAGAAAATGCTGTTGGCTTCTGCATTGTCTCCTGAAAGGCACAGGGACTGACAGAAATTTAATTAAATTACCTGCAGCATTCATCTGTTGTCATAGCAGCCCTTGCAATGAATATAACAATAATTCCATCTACAGCTTAGCTTAGAGTAGCTTCTCCTAGACCAGCCAGCAGGCAATTTTTCTATCCCATATCTGGCAGACAGAGAGTTGAAGAGTCCCTATTTTAGTTTCACCAGCAGTGGTCTACAAGAGGGCAAAACCACAAGACTACACCTTCGCTGCACTCCTCCAACACTGAACAAAACTGGTCTTTGTCTGTGGGTGTTCTTGTGTGATTCAGGAGGTCAGATGAGATGATTATCCTTTCTTCTAGCCTTAAAAATCCAAGAATTCAAGAATTTCTGCATCAACTTATACACAAGTAATAAAAGTACAGTGCAGTATTTCTCCCATCTTGATTAACTCTACCAAGAAGATCTGGGGTGTAAACATATGCCCTTCATTTTTGATGGAGCTGTGTTTGAGTTTGAGTATGTGGAGCACAGTAAGGACACAACAGTGCTGGCATTGACTGAAGACACAGGGTAGAATTTGTCTTTTTTTTTTTTTCTTAACTTGCCAAGTATATTTTAAATGGAGATTTTACTGATGGTCCCATCTGTAGTGACTCCAAACACCTCATGACTGTCCTTGGGTAAATGTTGAATGAACTCTCTGGCTCAGTTCAATATCCTGTAGATAAGTGTTTATATAAAAGTACCTATCATTGTGCTTGGCAGAGACGGGCTAACTGGCTTTCTCTGCAGAAAGGCCAGAGGATCCAATGATCCTGAAAACTTGTATAGTGTTTAATAATCCCCAAAGATGGAGCATCCATGAAGTCCAAGAAAAGGTAAGAGGGTAGTGCTAATTTCCATAACCTACCTTTCATTAGATGTGGAGAATTTTGTATTTGATTTATCAGTATAAGAAATTTCAATGGAACTCAATTCATTGCTGATATTTAATTTTTTTTATTGCCATTTATTTACTATTTTCCTCTAGAAATGACTGTTATTTACCAGCCTTCTCAATTAAGCAGTTGCACAGTTGAGATAAGCATGAGGAACATTTGAAGAGAACAATCAAAAAAAGTCAAGAATAGCAGAATACAATAAAAGAGATGTACAGCACCTGCAAGAATTCTTTGGCTCCATCTGATACACTTGGGAAATTTCCCCTTCTTTTGCTTCTATCCATTCTTTTCCTTTTAGGTAGTTTTAGTTTAATTCCCAGTAATGACCTGTTTTTATCTTGCAGATTCAGGAACGCACAAGTTGGAGAGTGTTTAAGTACCATGTGAAAAAAAAAGGCTAACCTGTGCATGGCCAAGATAAGCTGATTTGTAAGCTGAGACTTTCCTGAGCTTGGTATATGAAATATTCTTCCTTCTGGCATGCTCTGCTCAGAAGAGTTGAAGCATTCTCTCTCTCTCTGGAGCAGCTGCATGTAATAACCTCCCCAGTCTAAACAATGCAGAAATTAGTTGTTGCTAATTGCTTATGTGTTGTTGTTTTACTTTTCTTTGTATATATAGGCCAAATAATACATCCACATATGCAATACCTTTCCTATGATGCTCTCAGATGCTTTACACAGGTGCATAAATAGTATGTATTTGTATTTTACAGATGAGGTAAGAGGATGGCAGTAATAGAAGAGCACAGCTGAGGCTCAAGCAGGGGTAGCAAAAATCTGAACACTTAACTCTATCTTTGCCTTGCTGGATCCTTCAAACAGTGCTTTCTTGTAATTTGATAAGTATCAAATAAATATCAAAGACAGTTCTTGCATCAGATCATTCATCTGGATCTGTACCCCTCCTTCCCCCCCCCC
>NW_020447752.1:4937466-4979322 GCF_003343035.1 Apteryx rowi | reverse complement strand
AGAGGTAGGCAGAGAACAACGGTATTCCTTGAGCTGGAGAGAGCAAAGAAGAAATTTTGTTCCCTACCCCTGCTGGTCCCCCACCTACCACTACATAGATTCACAAAAGATGAGACCTTACAGACTTTTTGGTTCCTCTTAGCTAAGGAACATCACAGGCTGCTGAAACCTCTGAGTTAGGTATTTTGTCCAGTGGCTTGTTTGGGGCTAAACTGTTTCTTCCAGAAAGACACTGAGTCAACAAAAAGTTTAGCTCTGTGTTTCGTTCCAAAGACTGCAAGATTGGAAGCAACAAAAAGTTATTGCATGTCTTAACCATTATGGCCTGGTTAACCTACACCTAGCTATTTTTCATATGATTTGCATGAAAAAGCTCCRCTCTCTCCTTTGGAGGATAGGTCCCTCTTACAGATTTAATTCAATTAAGAAAGGATACACCCAAGAGGCATCACCAGCAGATTTGTTCTACAGCTCCCTGAGGCTGCGCTCAGCCGTGCTGGGCTCCCTGGCTGCTGGGCTTGTACCTCCTGGGGACTGATGGCTGCAGTCTGTGACACCTTTGAGGAGGGTTTTCTGCATCAGGGCTCATGGGGAAAGGAAAGAGCCAACCTGTCACACCTCTTTCCCAGTTCCAGTACTCCTTGGCTGTTAATTTTATAATCTGTTATGGAGTGTGGGAAATGGAGAGAGTGGGTTTCAGGAAAACAAGGGGAGCCACAGGTGAAAATCGAGACCTGAAAAAGGATTGAAATACACCAGTATTTCTGGTCTGACCCCAAAGTCAGGTCAGTTGTGAGGGAGTAAATTAAAGAAAGAAGAAAGTTGAAAGATCTAGTGGTAAATATGCTGGAGGTCACAGGACATAACAAGTTAATAAGCTCAAGTGGATAATTTAATTCAACACAAAGAATGCATCTGTGTGCACTGTACAGTAGGTAAGAATTTGACGTGACAAGATGGGAAGGCTTTGTTATCCTCTTGTCTTGCTGGGATTTGCTTCAATTATGCCAAAGAATGTTACTTCATTCTTGCCCTAATAACACTGTAGAGGAAATTAAATTACTCATATATAACAAAAGTGAACTGATTTTGACATCTCTTCTAGGCAAAACTCCCGCTGTATTAGCTCCTAAGCACATTCTCCCTCATTTAAGGTCTCATGCATATGTATGATTATCACTCATAGTAAATATAAGCACTTTGTGAGAACGCAAATTAACTGCAGAATGTAATGGAGGTTGCCAAGGGTATTTTTTTATTGTTGACTGTAACATGAAGTCTATAATACATGTACAATAACAAATGGATCATGAGACAGGGAGAAATAATCCCATAAAAGGATGCTGTGACATCAGAAACCACAACAGCAAAACTGATGTCACCTGAACCTTGACCTGGTTTTATTGTGCTTTTCTTGCATTTCATTTTAAAGGGAGCTTTGATTTAGCTTGAAATTTTTCTTTATATTTTTATAATGTATGGATTAGTGAAAGGAAAAATTGAAGTCGGTAGAGCTATGAAAGAATTACTTTTATTTTTCTATTTTTTTAAGGCTTACAGACTTTAGCCCTCAGTTGTAGTTAGATTAATAATCATGGGTTTGTCTCTGATGCTTAATCTTTCTTAATATTTGGTTGCTTTTTCATTACAATAACAGGGTTTTGGAGAGTTTCTTGTGGTAAATTTAGTCTCCAGAAACAAACCTCACAACCTTGAAACTAATGTTGAATCCTGCAAGGCATAGATTGTTGTATTATTATACCCATGATTTGAATAATAGTATTAATACTTTTAATAACATTAATGCTTTGACTGCAGTAGCAGCTAAAGACTGTGCTGTGGACACATTAGGGCATCTACTGTATAAAAAAGAAAAGTTTATAATGGGAAAATGAAACAACATGAAAGAAGACGACTTCTAGCAGGTTAAACCACATTGAAGATTAAGTGTATGCTTTGAAGTGCTTTGTTGGCCAAGGCCAGCTTGTTCAAGCATATATTCAGCCCACATGAAGTTGTAAAAAATATTTTCACTTCAGTGAAACTGGGGCTTTTTATCACTTTGATATTCGTGGAAAGCAAAGTCTAAGCTGATGCTCTGAAGCAGCTGCAGTGGAAGAGATGGGTCGGACAGTGCTCATGGTCTCCTCCTGACAACGAAGGCCAKGCAAATCCTATCAGAAGCCATCTGCAACTCACAGCTCAGAAATAATAGAACATCAGTTAATTTTTTCAGTGATCAGTCTGAGAGTAATCCATATAATAGGATGTTTCTAGGTTTGTTGAGAGGGTTTGGTTGTTTTCCTCTTTAGGAGTTTCTGAAAAGCACGTAGAGAAAGTTCATATATGCAGTGTTCTCAGATTTTCTTTCTTATTTTGTAGCCGTTCTGTGAGAAAGACAAGCGTTTTCATTCACAGCAGAAGTCCTTGGCCATGCTTTACTCACCCAAGTGCTTTAGCAGGTGATACCAAACAGCTGTCAAGAGAGGTCCATAGGATGAAGGCAAGAACCAGCCTGCGAATGGTGAAGCAGTGTTTGAAGGACGAATCGGGAGCAAATTGCATCTAGGCAGCCACACACAATCCGCATGCTGAAAGGTAGGCACCCGAAAGCCTGACAAAGGTGGCCGTGATGCATGGTCAGGTAAGGTTGCTGTTCTTCAACTTAGCAACTTGTAAGGATGACTACAAGTTCACAGAGATTTTTAATCATGGCACTGTGACTTGCCAAAGTTTACTGTGTCCAAGTCAGGGTACCCTGACTGAATAACTTCTGTGAACATACGAGGCAACCCTGTAATTTTTAGAGTAGTGACCTTCTTCCTCTAACACCACAGACCACTGACAGCAGAACTTGCCTTACATTTTGTTCTTTTAAGGTTATTAATGAAAGACGCATTTAAAAATCTTCAAAGAGTGATTTTTCTGACTCTTGTGTAGGCTGCTTCAGAGGAGAGGAATTTCCTAACAGAACCTGCCTCAGAATATTTGGTATCTGCCTTGGTGGTCTTGGGAATCACTTCGTACTTAGAACAGAAACATTCTTATAAAGTTTTTGAGAAGACAGTATTTGGGCTTTCTACACACTATTATCAGCTTCAATGTTTAAATAAAGATGTGTGCACGCATGATACAGCAGGACCTGGTTAGGTCACTCTTTATTGACCTCTGTGACTGATAAATGATAAATGATCTTGGAGGGGACCCTTCAGCCCTCAGTAAAATGGCAGGAGATCATTCCTATTGCCGGGTTCCCACCTCTGAGCTGATAGAGCTGTGTCCCGGGCTAACTGCATGAAGATCGAAGTCTATCTCTTTATCTGGACTCTTCCTCAACAGCTGGCCTGACACACTGTTCTTTATGCTGCTGACTACTTATATACGTGGTCTCTAATGGGAAATGAGTTAGCTTTTATGAGGAGGACTCACCAGCTGGTGAAATGAACTTGCATCCAGAAATTACAGGGTTTGAATACCTCATAAATGCCTATAGCAATGCTGACACTGGGGTTAGACTATTTAGAGCTGTGCCATTGTACAAGCACTGTTAGCTGACACCTCCCTCAACATGCACTAGCTTTTAATTCAATATTCTTGTTAGATATGCTTCTGAGATTTAGATACCACACATGCTTTCTCACCCTTTTTATCTTTTATGGCATATACCATTTTTTCCTCTTTTTCTGTGCTCTTTGCTCTGCAGCATTTGTTAATGTAAAGATGCTTTTTTGTGCAGATAGCTCTCCATTACACTCTCCCTTCACACTCATATTAATTTGTGTTGCTTTTAATAAATTGATTGATTAAATTTAAATTAATTTTAATAAATTAATTGATTGTTTTTTTATTTTGCCACATCTGTTTTAGAATGTGGGATTAATATTAATCAAAACAAGTTACCATCAGAAACTACTCTTTGCTCACATATTAGAACTAAGCTTGAGGGTTTCAGTTCTTGACAAAACATAGAATTAGTATCTTTGGCTAAAAGGATGTTCAAAGAGGATTTGGGAAAGTTTTCTAAAAGTTTCATATCCATCAAAAAGCCTTTTATGACTCTGAATCAAATTAATAATTTTTCCACTAATTGAAACATAAGAGCTGAACATTATGTAATAAATATTTAAAACTAATAGATCTCCTAGATCCCTATCATACTTTTGGCCTTGAATCTAAGTTCTGATTCTAAGTAACAAATGCTCTTCCATCAGGAGGAAACTAACATGTTCCCAAAAATGTAGCGTTTAAAAAGATGGAGCTTTATTTTTAAAACTGATTACTTCTCCCAGCCCATTCTGAATAAAGCTCTTAGCGTTTGTTCCTTTGCTAAGACAGCCCCTTATTTGCTCTTCTGTCTGTGGCAAAGAACGACTGATCCTTATTCAGATTCCTCCTCTATACCAGCAGTACCTCCAGGCTCTGAGCCTGTGCACGCAAAGTACTGGTAGATGCACATGGCTTTCATCCCCTGGAAACTGATGTCCTAGACAGCAAGAGGTGGTTTGGAGATGGACATTCCTGCAATATGTCCCATAATTTATCTCTTGAGCCTCGCAGTCTTTCTGTGGAGCAGGGATGGAGTTTTAGCGGGGTTGTTGGCCTTTCTGTTTTTGACACTGTAAAAGAACCAAGAAAGGCTAACAGAAGAAGAAGGGGGCAGGCAAAAAAGGCCATTAATTACCCTGCTGTAGCGGAAGCGAGCGGGAACAGCTGTGCCTGCCTTTTCCTGAGGTTGGCAGCATTCAGGCTGCACCGCTCTCCTAGGGAATAGAGACAGGGCGTCTTTAGCCCATGACGGATCTCCCAGTGCACAGGGACATATTGCCGTTGTCAGGCATGTCATCATTATAAAGGAGCACGTACACTGCAGGCATGGGAGGAGGGGGAAGGAAGAGGGGAGCTGCATTTTCGTTGAAAATGGCAGTGTCCTCTTCATCCGTGATTGAGTAGATGGGAAAAGTGGAGACAGATGGCCCCGGGTTAACTCTAACCTTGCTTCGCTGCAGTTGGATATGACAGGCTTCTCCACAAAGCACATCGTGTGGGTCAGCTGTCTCAGCGCTGGGGAGTTGCATGTGGAGTGAGGCGTTGAGACAGCCTCGCGCAGCACACGGTGATCATCCAGCTTCTGCCAAGCCTGCAAGTGGGTCAGGCTGGTGTGCTCAGAGCATCGCACATCCAAGGGCTAAGTCATTCTGATGCAGCCTCCAAATAATAATCCCAAATACCAAGTGCCATATAAGGCATTTAAAAAAATAAATGAAATATAGAAATTAATAGAGAATGAAATTTCTGCTTATTTTACCATTGCCGTTTTTGTTTCTAATGCAAAATGAGCGTGGCATACAGACAGTAGGAAACGTAATATTTTAATGGCATTTACAGCATCTCAGAGGACCATTCAAAGCAACAAAAAAATGGTGATGTCCTTAAAGACTGCAGATGGTTTCTTCAAGGTGAATAATTTTATTGTTTATTGCCTGCTCTGTATACTGCAAGGAATGACATTTAAGAAACTGCTCAAAGACCATTTTTTCAAAGCGTACAGAAAATATTTAGGAGTCACAATTTCTATACCAGTGCCTGTGTCATCAGCAGAGCTTGGAAGCTGGCTTAGAGGCACGTAAAAGATTCGGGCTGAGACTATCAGACAGTGAACTTTCAGAAAACGTAAAATAGGGGTAAGGTTTCTGTTTATGGGGATGCATTCCACCTGCATTGTCCTTGCAATGACCTCCAATGTGTTCAAAATCTGGAGCAAGGAGGAAGGAAAAATAACAAAAAAAACCCCTCATTCTAAAACTGGTAGTTAAGCAGCAGCAAAACTTCTCTGGTTTCAACAGCTCAGTCCATCACTTTGATATTACTCACCATGCTGCAGCCATGGTGGTATTTTAAACTTGATTGCATGCAGCTTAGCAGAAGTGTGCTAAAAGGCTAAAAGCATTTTAAATACCAAACATAAGGTCTCTTGCAACAAGGTGGTGGTTTCACTGTATTTCATGTCTCAGTGGGTTTCATGACAACATCTTTGTTAATGGAGGGTGCTGTGATGAATTGACTCGTGTATGCGACAGTGACCTCTTTTGAAACCTGTGTGATGCCTTGCTCAGGTTGGATGTTTCTTCCCAGTAGCTGGAATACGCTGGGGCTTACTGAAGTGTGGCTGGGTAATTCCTTCATCTGGATCTGGCTGGAGATGGTCCTTGAGATTCAGCTAATGACAATAAAAGTCAAGGGTTTGGAGAAGGTCTGAGTATTGGAGTGCTTTTACATAGCATACAAAAAAACAACCTGTGAGGAAAAAATGTGTTGTTGAAAAACCAGGTGATCTTATGAAGCTTTTGTTACATACCTTTCTTATTTCTTTTAGGAGAATGAAATGCCATTCAAAAGGTTTCCTTTTTCAAGATATTTCAAAATTTCCAGATCTAGCCAAAAAATAGGTTTTCTTTTTCATTTTTCGCCTTCATATCCTCCCTTCAATTCCTTTCTCAACAGATATTTGTCACTTCTCCAGGAAAGTGTTAAACTACAAACAGAAATTCAAGCATGACCTTCTCCACAGATAAAAAAAAATATTGCTCGCTAATGCAAACTGTTTTGAAATTGTGTTTCCCTTATGCTAGGTCCAAAGCTACCTGCTGCCAATGGCTTTGACTGTTTTCTTCTGATTTTGCAGTGGGATTTGAAATCTGTAAAGCAGGCACGTGCTTGGGGGGAAAAAAGGGTTTCTGAAGGTAGAAGAAAATATCTGTTTACAATTTTTTTTTTTTTTTTGGAGTTGCTCCCGGAAGCATGGTGAAAAGGTCACAGCAGAATTACAGGGAAAAGGTGTCCATAGATCATAGGTACAGGTTGCTTTCAAAGCAACATTTCCAGACAGAAAGATAAAGCATTATCAAAGATACTTTTTTCTCTTGCTTTTACCTGAAAGGCCATGTAAAATTCAGTTCATCTAGCTGACAGCTAATCAACCGTGTGAAGAATGAAGGCAGGCACAACCTCTGTGTCCGGGCAGAGCCGTGGCTCATCACTGTCCGTGCAGCCACCCTCTGCCCGGCTCCAGACTCCTCGCCGGCACGGTCGGCAGAGTAACCGAGGCTCCTTAAAGCTCAACCTCGTTCCTAGGCTGAAAGTAGAAAGGAGCCTCCTCTCTTGACCGATTATTTGTTACCCACCTTAGGACTTTTTTTGTTTGTCTTTAATGAAACCCCTCAGGGAGCCCATTCCGCAGCCATAGTTAATATTACATTTGTCCAGCAGGACTGTGGCTCCACAAGGCATTCCCTTGCGAGGGTCATGTTTCTCTGTTTTCTGAACAGCAGGCCAGGTCTTGAGCTTTCCTTCCTGTTCACAGGACTTGCATCCAACCGCTGCAGCCAAGAGCACGGGCAGGCTCTTCCCTGGGAGCAGGAATCTGCTTTGCTCATGAATTTGCTCAAGAGCCGGGTTAGCAGAGGCACAGCCACGGCAGGGCTCACGGGGTCTCTTGCTCCCTCAGACACTTGGGTGGGCCATGGGGAGCTCTTTCTAAGCTCTCTCCTGTCAGTCTCATCACTATTTTCCTGTCCACAGAGAAGCTCTTCCAAATTGCAGGGCAGCAGGAGCACCCACATTTCCTTTTCACCGGGGGCTCTTCACAGACCCAGGCCCATGGGGCTGAGTTTCAGAGTTGCACCTTACCGCATGCCCCACTGGGTAAAGCACAGGCTGGACCATTTCCTATGCGAGTTGCCTTCTCCAACTGCCTCTCCCGTTCTGCATGATGCACACCTCTTTTCTTACCTTGCACAGCAGAGGGAACACACACAGGCTTCAACACAAAAATTGCGAGCTGCTTTTTGTTTTCTGTATGAAGACACATAACAAGATAGCGCCTCTCCCAGACTTGTGGAGTAGAAAGTCTGGGACAAACTGCTCCAGAGAAGCCTGTGATTTGTTAAATGAAAAAGCACCAACAGGAATGGAGAGAAAATGAGAGATTTGGGGTTATTGCTTTCATTCTTACTGTTTATGGAGAAGACCAGGAATGGGGGAGCTAGCAACTAGAAATGAATAAAGGAGAAGTCAGCCCTGTCTGGCTTGGTAGTGAAAATTAGTTTGGGAAACAGTGTGCTAAGTCCAATAAGCATGTATAAGAAATTGAAAATAGGAGTATTTCACTGTAAGAGTTACGTGCAAATTAAATGATGGCAAAGAGGACAGTTCTTATTCAAAGCCAAAAGATAGGTATGTTCTGCTTCCCGCAGCACAGCCAATACCTCTGGAGTTGCGTTACATTTCTGAAAGAGTGGACTTTGCTTTTCCTTTAAATGAATACTGTCTTTCCTGATGCACCTCAGCAGAATATCTGACCAAACCTCACAAGACTTGTTAGATTATTTCATTGGGGTTGGATTTTTTTTTTCCAAATTGCTAATTTTGTGGCTTAGCTGTATTTAGCAGTGAGAAATAAAATAGCTGGAAACCCTGTTTAGAAATATAAAAATGTGAAAGATAGAGAAAATGCCTTTAGCATAGTAAGAAGGTATTATAACTAGGACTACTGAGATCAAATTAAGGATAGGAAGATTTTAGTCTGAGTGTCTGACTAGTGTGATTTATTAGGCTGGAGAATAGGTAGCCATGGCAAATAGTGGAATTGTATTTCTTGATATATATAAACTGCATCACTTATGTATATAGAAGGAGGGCACTAGTGTTAGTTTAGTGCATCAGGTGTTACAGTGGATTCCTTTCGTCTTAAACTCTGATGCCCGCAGGCCAGATTCTCAATCCGCAGCTCCGTTATTCACAAGGGGTCCCGCTGAAACCCATGTGGACCTTCCATTTGGGAGATCAGCTGGCTTACAGCCTTCAAAGCAATGCCTTTGAATGCTACCACGCTACCACCATCAGCCTGAGGCTGCGGGTGGAGAGCGTTAACCCTGAGATAGTGTTTCACTTTTTTGTTGAATAAACAACAATTTCAGCTTAGGAGCTCTTATGCTGTAATGCTGTCCTCGGCATGGTAGTAGACACCTCTGATGGGGTGAGAGGTGGGCAGCTGGCAGGCCGTAAGGCCTTGCTCAACTGCACSTGGTACCTGAGCACATGTGGGCAGCAGTCTGGCTTATTTTGTCCCGTGACTGTCCAGTGCTGAGTACAGTGGAGGCACAGCCACGACTGAGATCCTTCCATGTTATCAGAAAATCAACTATATATGTTACTCCTCTTCCTGCCTCATTTGATGTACAGGAAAAAGATGAATTAGTGACAAGCCTGAAAACAGAGTGGAGGCTAAGGGTGGTTCACAATATGATCTATTTGTATTGCTGCATCAGAAATAGCCAATTAAACCATGGTTTAAGTAGCACAGGCTCTCTGTGCAGCAGTGTAATATCAGTTATCTGCCTCAGTGATTTCCAAAGCAATCAGGGGCTTCTGGTGATTACCAAAGAATTTCTCTTATTTAAAAGCCAGACTTTTGCTAATCCATCAGTGACTCCTGTGGCACCTTGATTGAAAGGATTGCATCAGGTCTGTGCCTTCTCCCATTTGTCTTACAGCTGAACAGGAAGGAGGAATGAATCCATGGGCTTCTGCAGCCAGCTGTGAAATGCAGAATGCTAGTAATGGCTCGGGCTTATTTATTTACATCCCAACACCTTTGGTTATGGTGGACACCTCGCACTGAGCTGGGGAGCTCATTAGCTGGTCTCCTGGCAGGTCAAAGTGATGTCTCTGTGAATCGTTTCCTACAGATCCAAACTGATGTGTCTGTTGGTGAACGTGTGAAAAATGGCATATGAATTCAATGGATCATAAAGTGCTTATAGCCAGCATGAAAAGTGTTTCTGCCAAATTACACTGTAACTCCATGTTAGATTTACAAATACCGAATTGCTTTCACATTTCTCTATTATCATTACAGTGAGAATCCACAGAGGAATAAATGCTGAGTTATTGCAAGCTAAGCTCCCCCATACCTTGGTCCCCAGCTCTGGTGGGCACCGTCATGCCCCTCACGCAGATCTTGTCCCCAGCCCCGGACGGAGCTGGTGTGCCAGCCAACACCATGGTCCTGCTGCAACCCTCCTGGACAGTGGAGGCAGCTCGGAGGGCAACTGCACGTGGGAGAAACCCTGCAGAGAAAGAAGGGAAACCCAGGTATAGAAAGGATGGTGTTTTCCTTACAAATGCTCTTCCTGAGGCTGCACCACGGGAAGGCAGGGTCACGTCAGCAGTGCCATTTCTCTGTCTCTCCCAGCGATTTCCTCCTGGAGGAATCGCAGATGGGTGCTGCCACCTGCCAGGCCATCACAGAGCGACCGAGCTAACGGGATGGCAGGCCAGCGAGACCCCATGTGCAGGATACTGCACACCGCACTCACCACGGGCCCAGGCTGGCTTCTTGGCAGTAGTGATGCTCTCTTTTCCCATCTTCCTCCCACATTTTGGATCGCTCGTCAGAGGGGAGAGATGGCAACGGCTTTACTTTGTGGGTTATCCTTGAGATTTGGACCTTCCCCAGGTAGACAAGCTAAGACAGATATCTGTTCACCTGAGCACTTTCAGTCTGGAAAAGCACCCGTTACCTTTACATGCTTTAAACTGTTAAAGTCATTTTCCTAATTGGCATGCAACTATTGTAATGTAAGAGCTTTAACGCTGAATAAAGATTACATATGATTAGGTAAGCAGTTTAAAAGCTCAGAGGGCTGAATCACTACATTCGTTAATTGTGCTGTCTCATTTATCTTTGTGCTTTATTTATTACGTTATGGTTCCTGAAACCTTAATAAAATTGTTTCACAAAGAAAAAGATCATTACTTGAAAAAAAGTCCACATCACTTTTTTAATTAGTTCAATCGAGCTTGCTTTGTGCACCAAAGACTGTAGATTTGTGACCCTCTATATGAAGCAGACCCCTGTTTTCCACCTTGAAACTCTGACCAGTCCTCTCAGAGATCACAGGTATAACTGGATAAATTAAACTGATAATTTAAACTTTTATGTCTGACTAATTTCATTTTTTTAGATCAGTTTCTAGTCTAAAAACACGTAGCAGGAGTATGGTAGTCTGCCTTTAAGTGTATGAGGGGCTAAATCTTAATGCCCTTCCTCTGTTTGAGGAGAAGGCGGAGGGTTATGTTTTGTTTTCCTGCCCTTGCTGGGAAAAGATGACACTGAACTGTAAAGAAGGACTTGGGTTTTAGCCTTGTATATACATTTTTTAAAGAAGTGGCAAATTTAAAGTAATGACTTGGGCATTGCATGTTTGCACTTTCCGCTGGCCATAATAAATCTTTGCACTGAACTGTCGTAAGCATTAAATCACTACAGAGAAGCTTGTCCTTGTTCTTTGCTTCAGAGACAATAGGATTTTAATAAACAATATCTTTGATTAGGTTCAGCAGAAAAGCCAAGGATAACGATGTACTTGTATCTGTCACAGATTCAGCAAGAATCCTTGTAATTCACCTTCACTGCAAAAGCTCTTACAAATACATGTAAAAACTGATAATAGGTTTTGGTGGTTGGTGAGGAGGGTTTTTCTGTGTGTCCAGATTTGTACTGGTGGAAACTTACCTGCACAGCGCCAAACCCTTTTGTAATTTCCCCTATCGCATCATAGAAAATACGGAAATATTAATATCCCACCCAAAATTCGTGATCTGTAAAATGGAATGTTCTAAAAATAAGGGAATCCCAACCTCAGTACGTTAAAGCAAAAGCAGCAGAAGTGAAGCCCATAATTCACAGGGTCACCTCGAGAGCTGCTATCTGCCCTGGAAAGGCTACCGGAGGCCTGCCAGTGCCTCCTTGCTGGAGCGCGGCACAGCTGCCTGCTGGGCTCAAGGTCGCTGGCTCGCTCCGTGTTTGCTCGCATGGTATAAACCCTGCAGGCTAGCTCATGCTGATTGCAAGGAATGGCCAAAAAAAAAAAAAAAAGAGCTGGCTGCTAGCTCATAGACAGCACAGAAGACCTTGTCCTGCTTTAAAATATGATCCCGTAAAATTCTCTTGAATGTTGCCTATAGGAATGTTCCTTAGGGGAATTGCAGCATGCAAGGAAAGTCTTAATTATTTGCACATAGTAAGAACTCGTGACTTTGAAGGACACGCAGTCTCTTGGAAGAAGTGATGTGACACGCTTTTGTTGCTTTTCCTTTCCTTTAAGTTACCTTCATAGAGCTATATAAGTTAGCCTGTGACTTAAGCCATGTAGTATGTGAGCTGCTGCCTTTGAAGCCTGTTGCTATCAGCTCTAGATTCCAGCTTCTCAGGGTCGTGTGCAGATGTTAAATGCAGGCATATAGCATGTACAGCAGCGCCATCCTTTTCGTAAAAAAGAAATCTTGCCTTAAATATGATGGCTAGAGCGTGGGTAGAGATTATGATGATAGCCCAGCTAATAAATGCTTATGATAAATGGAGGCATGTGCCTCAGAAGAAGCCACTCACAAAAAATAGCTAAGGAAAATGAGATGTGACAGGCTGAACTGGCTTGATGAACAGTAATGATATATCGCTACCAAAACAGATTTTCAAAATGCACTTTGACTTATTTTTAAAGTTTCTTAATGTTCTCATGAGATCTGTAAGAGGTTTCAAGACAGACTTACACTGCTTTAAACACATAATTATTTATGTTCCAGCCACAGAGTAAAGGGCTTGAACATGTGACCGGCACTTAATATGAAAGAAATGCTCAAAATGAAAGCTGGCAAAGAAAACTGAGAGCTTTTGTTTCAGAATAATGACTCTCCCAATGGGATAATTAATTTCCCTTAGAGCAGCTTGTTATTTTTTGAAGATATTATACTTATGCAGATTTAACTGTAGAAATACTATATTGTTGTAATTTCTCCAGTGCAATGCAGCTCTAATTACTCACTGCTCAGAGCATGAAAAGGAAATAAAAGATGAACAGCAAGTTAATTTTTGTTTTTAAAATGAAGAAGAAAGATAAGTTTTAAAAGAGGAAAAAGAGGGCATTGTAACAGACTGGGACCACTTCATGGACCATTTCATGCAAAGAGGGGCTGCAATAAATCCAGTGTTCCTGGGGGGATGTTGCCAGCAGTGAGCTGGAGCACCAGAAGAGCACTCAAGATTATTTACACAAGATASAGCAGGATGAAAGAAGCTGGGCTACCAAATGCAAGAGCTAATGCATTGTACTTCTTTTACCTGTTTTTCTGGCGTTACCCTTAGTTTGGCTATATACATTCGTTTCCACAACTCTTCAAAACTAAGGATGCTGTGACCCCTGCAGGGCTGCTTGGCCTAAGGCTACTGCATCAGACGGGCTCCCAGGACGGCACCTCTCAGTCGTTCCAGACAACAAAGCCCGTTTCATAGTTTGCTATTTCTGTTTCTCCCACATCGCTTCTGTGCGTTTGGGGTTTATGTTGTACTCTTTAATTAACCCAATCATTTTTCCCAGGCTATGAAAACCATTTTTTTGCCTTATTTTTCCTTGCCTTTCAAAGGCCTTTTGCTATAAGGTGCTGAGCACTGTCAAAATTGGCAAAGTTCCTGATGGATTCTGTAAGACAGAGCAGTAGTGCTCGGTGCAAACAGATGCTTGAGAGCTTTCAATCAATTTGGTGAAGAGCTTGGACTGCCTCCTGCCATTGCCTGAGCCTGCGTGTGTCAGCAGGGACCAGCGCAGGGAACGCTACATAGTCCACGCTAGGATGCCGGAGCAAATTTCCCTTACAGGTTGCCCCAACAGGACTGTTTTCTGCAAGGCATGTTGGTGGTGCTCCTGCAGTAAAGCCCTGGAGTGGAAGAGGCAAATCCAGCCAGTCTCACCCTCAAAAGCTCCCATGCGTATCGCTGGGAAAGGCTTGCAATGATTACAGTCCAGATCGGCTCTGAAGCATCTCTCACACCAGTTGGTGCTGGCTGCTGCTGAGACAGCAATTAAGGAGGGTTGTTAGAGTGCTGGCCATCCAGGCGCAGTGGGACACTGACAGCTCCCTGCTTTGATGGTAAGTCACAGTGTCCGATTGTCAGGAGCTTGCAAATGAGTTGTACTTTGTGCTGGGGTTGCCAGACATGCCACATCGCCTCCACATAATGATCATCGAATACTTGTTCATGGAAATCATCTTCTTCCTCTCTCTCTCTCTCGCTCAGCCACATAACCCTTAAAAATGCTACTGCTGCCAATGGCGCTTTTCCTAGGCGCTTACACACTTTTTCCCTCTGTGTTTTCTGGTCTCCTCCTGCACTTAGATCCTCGGTGCCAGTGTTGAGGCTGTCAGCTTGGATGAAAGTCTAACATGTCAGCAAATGCTTCTAGCAGCTTACCTCATTTCCGACCATTCACAGCTACTCTCCCCTAAAAATAAAGATTAAATTACTGCCTGCTCCTTTGCAGCGTATCTGAGAGCGTCTCACCAAGCATAGCCACCACCTTGGCGTTGTTTCCAACACCTGCCTGACCTTTGGGTTTGAAATTCTCTAACTCCGGGGAGCAGAAAAGGCTGCTTCGTCAAGAACAGTCATTGGCTTTATCTGCAGGGAGCTGAAGGAGATTTCATTAGCCATTTTAGCCACGATATCAAAATTTAAGAATTTGTTTCAAAATTTTACTGTTTGCCATAAATAAACTAACTTCAGCTGCCACATGACAGGAAAAAACCCTTTATCAAAAAGCCTAAGGCTGGTATCACACAAGCCTCTTTTCCCTCCTCCTTCCTCTAGCAGATGATAGCTCATCTCTAGGAAAAATAATTCATTCTAATTAAGTAAGTTGAGGAATATCTTTAAACTGAGCATTAAATTTGAAATTTATTATTCTTGATGTACAGGACATTAACGTTGTGGTTCACACTGGACTTTAACTCATCGTTCATCCACATTAACATAGAGCRCAGCAGCAAACGCGAGACTAAGCGAATACACAGGTTTGACGTTTAAAGCCACCACTGAATCCACATGACAGCTAATCACTGTGTAGAGTATTTCGACTGTGTCTGATATGTGCAGCAAGCCATACTGGACACTAGGGCCTTCTCCAGCAGTCACCAAACGATGACCCCCCCMCACACACACACACACACTTCCTCCCCAGCCTGCCCAGCAGCGCTCTGAGGTCACCCCCAGTCTCTGCTCCTGCACACCCAGCAGCTACAAACGGTCTGCAATCATCAGCAGCGTTGTCATCTTTCTAATTCTCCTCTACCGCCTCTTGAATTCGGAAATTTTAGAGCCATGCAACCTGCATTGCAGCATGAATTTTTGTACGTCAGCTCCTCTGAATTAGCTGGCACCCGTTCAGCTCCAATGCAACTCCCATTGGGAGCCTAGCACAGGCTGGACCAGCAAACCRATAATTGACTTTTGGAAATCATTGCCACAGGGAGCCGAAGGTCAAATGTGTGAATGGATTTTAAAAGGCACTAGCTAAATTAATGGGAGACTAGGATAATCAGCAGTTATTAAACGGTGGCCCTGGATACTAAGCTAGAAGGACCTTTAATCTGATCTTTTTCCAGACGTTCTTATACTCCTGAGACCAACCTTTAGCAGACTGCTCCACAGCTGACTTTCTGCTGGGTGCTCTCGCTGGCTGGCAAATGACTGCGTTATCGGCCAGAAATCTTTCCTTGCTCAAAACAGCCCTGAACCTGCCAACACTGCGCTCCTGCGAAAGGCAGGTTCCCCGGCGGGAACTGCTGCACGGAGCTTGTTTATTGAGGTGCCGCAAATAGGTCAAGGATGTGCCCCCCCCCCCCCCCCCAATGAAGGCAGCTAATTAAATGCACAAATCCAATAAAAATAAATATGCCACTTTAATATGCCGGTCCAGCTGTTCCCCAAGATAATAGGATGCGAGTCGGTTGCTGTAGCTACGAAGATAATGGCAAAGAAAACCAGACTGGCCCCGGAGAGAAATAGCACTGACACCTAGTCCCACTGCCACGCGTGCTGTGAGATCCCTCCGCTGCCCCGGGCCGCTCCGACGCTGTGCCTTTACCTGCTGAGACACTAGCGGCACCTCTTCCCTGGCCATTAGCGCTCTTTCCTTGTTTCCTTACTGCTTTTGGCCTAGTACTGTTCTCATAACAGTGACTAATGGAGCTTTTGGAGCTTCCAAGGGGTTTGCCGTGTGGTAGGACTGATCTTCCCACCACCATCACGTGCCGGCTCCCACTGGTGTTACTCCGATTTGCTCCACCAGCGGCGGGAAGCRGCTGGGGTGTTGTGACCCCGGCCCGCGAGCTGCAGCGCCCGGCCCCGCTCTGCGGCAACCCGGCTGTGCCGCGGCACAACGGCGAGCTCTTCCTCCCCGCGGAGGGGAGTGGGGAGCCACGGAGTTCATCCGTCACATCATTGCAGATCAACGCGGAGGAAAATCTCCTCGGCTGGGCTTTTGCCACTCGATTTGGTCACTCTACACCGTAAGCAATAAAAGGAAAGGCAAATGAAAGCAGCGATCGCACTCAACACGGGGTTTCCGCAACCAAAGGGATAAAATCCTCCCGCCATCGCCTTTTGGCTAACACAGCAGGCTGGGCTGGGCTGCGGAGGCGGCTGCGCAAGGAGAAGAGCAAGAAGGACCTCCCTCCGCGCGACGGAGAAGGTGCTGCGCCGTGCCGGCAGCGCAGCCGGGACCCAGCTGCTCTGATGTGCGCGGGGCCGGGGAGGCTGCGAGCCGGGAGCCAGGCCTCTGCGCCGGCAGCGCTTCCCAGCGAAGCCTTGGGCGCACCAGTTCAGAAAAAAAGAAAGAAAAAAGGAAAAAAAAACCTGGCTGCGGGGCGGTGGCCAGCCCGGGGCAGGGCCCGGAGCGCGGCGCGGCCCTGTGGTACCTGCGCGGAGGCAGCGGCGGCCGCGGGCGCAGGGCGCGGAAGGAGCAACGACGCCAAAGGCCTTGAAGCAGCCGGGCTGGGCACCGCTGGGGCTCCTGCGGCGGGAGTCGCGGCCGCCCGCCTCAGCCCTGCGCGCCGCTTATTGCATGCAAGGAAAAGACAACAACGCCATGCTGGACTTCTTTTTAAGCACTACTAATACCAGCTGCCACCCACCCACACCCACACACACACCCCAAGAGAGTTTGGGGTGGGGTGGGTATTTGAAGCTGAGGAGAACGAAGCACCTGAGTTCTCTGCTCACTCACTTTGCCACCACAGTAATTCCACCAAGTCCAGTGGGGGGAAAAAAAAAAAAAAAAAAAAAAGACCAAAATTTTTGGGGGGGGAAAAAAAAAAAAAAAAAAAAAAAAAGGCAAAGATAAAACAGGATGCCAYGARTTYGTGTTTACAGCAGTTGTGCCRAGCGTGGGACACAGAACTGAGCACATCCATACCACAGACAGAAATTAAACAGAAAATTGAACGTTATGATTCAATTCTCACCTAACAACAGCTGTAGCAAGACCAGAAAATGGAATTCCTTGGCTTAGTTGTCATGACGATACTCTTAAAAATATATTTGCCATATGATAAACTCTCACTGCCTCCATGTGACKAAAGTGTACACTTTCCACTTGCTGATGCTCCGGCCCCATCTGCCCCTATATTAACGTAGAACTTGCTTCCAGAGCAATTCCAAGACCTAGAGATTATCCTCAGCTGCTGAACGTGAAGGCAGTAGGCATAAATGTGGCACTTTGTAAAGCAGTTGCTATAATTAGTTTTTGAAAATAGCTCTACTTTGGCAACTTCTCAAACTATATCATTTTATATATATATATATATATATATATATACACATATATACACACATATATATACACACACACACATACACACATATTGTATATACATACACATATTTTTATATATGTATATATACTTACATTTTTCATTGCTAATATACTTGTTAAGCAGTGACAAGTATTAATGTTCATAGCAGGAAAATTAAATGCAAATGCTATCACCCTCCTTAAAAAAAAAAAAAAAAAAAAAAAAAAAACCACCCTACCGTATCCTTTTTTTCCCCCCAGTACCACTACTTGTGTGCTGGCCTCAGGAACGAGCCTTCTAGGATGAAAATGCAGCACATTCCCTAGGGTATAAAACTGTTACTGAAGATGATGATACTTTCGGCCTCATTCTTAAAACTCACATAACATGATTAAACAGTAATTTAAGGGAGGGCAGGGGGCAAAAAAAAGCAAATTGGGTGTCTCCGAAATTCAGTGTCATCTTTATTTTACAGAAGTCTAATAGTTAACTGGGCATTGGGGTGGGGGCAGGGGAGGGAAATCTCTACACGTTCTCCTCTATGAAATGCCTCACTAATTTATCTCCCCTCATTGCCTTCACAGTAAATATGTTACTAATAGCTATTCCAAAATATTGAACCAGAAACTAGAGAAAGTAAGGCAGTAAATGATTTATTTAATCAGTGTCTGAAGGGGCCTAATGCAGTTCAAAACTGAAAAAAATGGGGCTATCGCCTGCTGCCCCGGCAGCGCTGGCGACGAATGCGCTCGGCCCCAGGTTGGGCTGGTTTTCGTGCCTGCCTGCGATCGCAGTGACAGCTGCTGTTAAACACCATTAACAGCGAAAAAGTTCTAACAACATGAGACAGCGAGTTTAGAAAAATTAATTAGAATTTAGCTAAAACTAACCAGAACATGGCAGCTGACGGCAATAGACGCCCAGCGGCGCCGTCCCACCGCCGCCATCCAGCCTCCCGCTGCACGAGGACGCCGAGCTGGAAGCAGCTCGCTAAACTTCGTCAGGGTGTGATTCAGCGAGCGCTTTGCTACTATTATCATCGGTCTCCTCAGCTGCAGCAAGGGGAGAGCAAGAAGAGCAAGGCCCCGGAGGGCTGCACGCGTGCGGGCGTCTCGCTGCCTCCAGGCGGGTTTCGTGCTCAGCGCCGGGTCGCTCCCGCAGCCCCAGACTGCCAGCACACGTGCTTGCTCTTCCCGGGCTAATGCCAAACCGCGTCTCCCCCCRCGAGCCGCGGGAAGAGGCGGCAGCGCTCTCAGCCGCTCAGCCCGTCCTAGCCGGCTGCCAGCACGCGCAGGAAAAAACGCGCGATGGAGGCTCAGACACGTGGAAAACTTTCGAACCGTTCCCGACAGAGGAAGTGCCGGCTGCATTGCACCGGACTGAACAACTCTTGGACAAAGCAGTATACGAAAGTAACAGCAATCCCCATGTTTTCTACCTTAAAACACAGAAGGTCACTTACTTAATTCCCGCTTAGCCCGGCTCCGCTGCCGGGTGGCTCTTCGTTGCTGCGCTTTGCAGACACCGGCCGAGGAAAGGAGCTGTTATCAAAGCCTTCGCCACACTGATAGTCAGAAAAATGTCTCATAAAATAGACCGAAAATTCAAAATAAAAATTAAACTGGGACATCAATAAAAAGCTTAAAAAAAAAAAAACTATTTTGCCTTTTTTTTTTTTTTTAATGACTTGAAAGAGCCTAGAGGAAAAATAACATCATGGGGCAGCCCCGTGTCAGGTCCGTCAAGGGCGTTCTCCTGGTTCAGCTCTGTCCCACCTTTATGTTTTCATGTTATAAATGAGCAGTCAGAGACCAAAGCGCTTGATTCAGAATTAATTGGGACAAAGTTAATGTGGGAATAACTGCCACAGCTAAGGGGAAAAAAAATAAAAATAAAAAATAGAAAATAGCATGCTACCATGCATGTCGGAACTGATGGTTTTACTGGAGAAATTATTATTGTCAGTGATTTATAGAGAAAACAATCCTGTGGAATGTATTTTAAGGCAGTAGCTTGGCCGGGAGCATGATAACGTTGTAAACCATAAGAGGAAAACTTGAGCCATTTAAAAACAGCTGGGGAAAAACGAGAGTGAATTACTGCTTTCTCTCCCTTCCTAGTTATTTGTTGTCTTAAATAAATAATATGTGTGTATGCATTTGTAAATATATTTCTTTATATTTTTTTTTAGATGGATTTTACAAGTGGAAGAGCTCGGAGTGTTGCCATATTAAAGAATTAAAAAAATAAATAAGTAAAAAAGCCCGTGACTGTTTACAAGCACCAGGCAGCGCGAACCAGCAGGAACCGCGCTGCTGCAGATGAAGGGCAGCGTGCCGCAGCCGAACGGCAGGACCCCGCAGGGCCGCGGCGCGCGGGGACGGCAACGTTCCCGCCGGAAAGCTCCCTCCGTGGCCTCCGGAGCTGCCGGCCCTGCTGGGGCAGTCGTGTGCCTGCAAGAGGTTCGTGCACACGCGTCTCAGCGCTGCAGCTCGCCACGGCGCCCGGACCCACCGCGGACGAGTGCCGCGAGCCAGCGCCTCGCAGCCGGCTGGGGGAAGGAGCTGACCATGCGGCACCTCCGCTAGACCCACGCTCCGGCTGTTCCGCGGATGTCCGGAGGACACCCGAAGGTCTCACCGCACAGTGAAAGGCAGCGGGAGCCGCCTCGTCTTTCGGCGGCGACAGGCGAGAAGCTGCCCGAGCGGTTTGTCCTGGGAGCGCACCGGTGCTTTCCGAGCGCCCTTGGGGAACAGTTTGAGCTCTTCCCAACCCGTTTGCAGGGTCTGATGGCTCCTCACTGTGTAGCTCCTGTTTAGCAGCGGTTCAAGACCAGACCCTAGCATGGGGCTGCCCTTCTTCCACACCTACGGATTGCAAGCGAGCAGAGCCGCCTTTACAGTACTGGCTAACGCAGGGAGAGAAAGGCCACAGTGGGACCGCCAGCATCCCGCGAGGCCAATAGCCTCATCGTCATCATTTAGTGGCAACGTAGTATTTTTCATAGACCTTCACCCTCCTTATGAGAGAGTAATTATCCATACTCTTGGTTATCAGGGAGCATCCAGGACAGCTTTTTCTGAACTCCTTTTTAGGGTTCAGGTCAAAGCTCATGTTAAGTTAATGAAAAAGCTCCCGCAGACTCAAACAGATGCTGGAACAGGACCTAAAAACCAGGTGGCAACTTTAACCAAATCACTGCACTGAGCACTTGCCATCGTCTCCCTTTTCTAAACACGCCCAGCAGCTGCGGCAGGCTGGGTTTTGTGGGTGCTGCATCCTTGCGCTGCCGTGCACACAACCGCACAGGTGCGTTTCCCCACGGTCAAGTGGCCCCAGGCAGCTCCGCTCCGCACAGCCGCTTCCAAATGTTTTGTATGATCCCTACCATTACCTACTGCTGCAGGTCCCAGCGGGGAAGAACGCAAGACCTTGCTCTCCTGCTTGCAGGTGGATGTCTCCTTGCTGTAAGGCATCTTCATGAAGATTTAAACCTCCGAGTCTTTCACTTGGCTCAGATTAGGAAGAACTGCAGGCCAGACCCAATTTAAGCTAAGTGCCAAAGGATAAATCCCTGTAAACGAAAAGTTATCTTTCTCTGAGCAAGCAGAGTGAGGAGATGTCCCCATGGCTAGTTATCCCCAGCACAACAGAAAGCAGCTTGCACTTTGCCAAGAAATAGTAGTATATGTACTTTGTAGCGAGAGCTCAATCATACAGGGAAAGACAGCATTAAAACCAAACCGTGATTCTTTTCCTTCGATCTGCTTTAGGTGTCTGCCTCGGCACGAGATGACTGAGATTCTCCGCAGGGGCAAACTACCGCTGCTCCGACGCCCCTCGACGTACCCGCGCCCTGTGGGCGACATGCCCTCTGCCCGGGAAGCAGAGCCCGGCAAGGCGCCGTCCCCAAGCCACACAACCCGCAGCAGGTCACCGGTCTCGCTGTCCGCAGCCCCGCTCAAAGCCTCGCTCATCTGGCGTCTGCAAGCGCAGAGCTGGTCCCGCTCCTCCTCCAGCAGCCGCAACCCGGCTTGCAATGACTCGCCCGGCACTTAGAGCCGCAGGTGCGTTGAGGGCTGGATTCCTGTGCCTGGCTCTGCCTCTGCAAGCGGCCGCCGCCAGGGAAGCCCAGCGGCACGGCAGCCGAGGGCTAGGGACAAAACCGGTCGATTGCCTTGCTAGCTACACTGGCTTTCCTAATAACAGCAATAAAGCTAAGCTATGGAAAATGATGCACATGAAATGGTCAGGTGCTCTCTACAATTGCTTTCACTGAAAGGCTGTATGGAAAGCATCAGCGACCTGCCCAAGCTCTGTCAGAGAACTCAGAAGTGGGAAAGACCTCTTTGGGGCAGGTCGGGAGAAGCCCCGTCAGCGCCGCTCCCGGCTGCAGCAGGACCGCTCTGCGCACCGACACGTCGCGGGAGGCTCGCGCCTGCTGAAGGGAGACACGACTCAAAGTCTAAGGTACATTTAAGCAGCTTTCTAGGAAGATCTTTTTCTCCTCTTTTAAAAATACGATTACCATCCACTATTGTTATGAGACCTTAGCCCAACATTTTTCCTGCAAATCACTGAGCAGGCTGGAAGCTGATGAACGGGAGCGTCTGGCTGACACGGAGAGCGGCAAAGTCATTTCACCCTTCACTGAACTCCTGCCACTTTCCCGGGTTTGTCCCTCAAAAGCTTCGCACGGGGGCCGCGGCAGCGCAGGCTGCAGGGACGCCGCCGAGCCGGCGTCCTCCGAGGACGGGGAGGGAGGGCAGCGTCCTGTCCTGTCCCAGCGCAGGGCCGGCCCGGCCGCCTCTGCTAAACATCTGTCCCGCGCTGCTGCAAGAGCAGGTCTCTGCCAGAGCAGCTCCCCGGGAATTTTCGCGGCCTAACAGCCCCCTCGCAAGCGAGCTGTCGGTGAGTAGCATGAGTTATTTTAATGGCTACATCACTTCAGACAAAGCCGCCACCATCTGCTCTACCCTCTAATTACAAATGCAGGAAACATAATTCACAATCAAATCACATGAAAAAGGGAAGGAAAATGAGCGATTAAAATGCACATTTAAGCCCAGCAAATCAACCTTCCCTTCCTAGCCGCAGCGCATCCACCGCTGCCCTCACCCAGCACAGGCAGGGTCAGATTTAGCCCAGCAAACTGGGGATTTCGACCTGCTGTTTCACGGCCAGCAGCTCTCCCGCGCTGGGTCCTTCCCACCTCCAGGGACGTTCTCCAGCTCCAGCCTGCTGCTGCATTTACTGGTGCCCTGCTGACCCTCAGGATATGCTTTTCGGAGCGAGCGGTTTACCTTTCCACCGTCATGATTCGAAGTCTCCTCTAAAAGACTCGGGTGCCTGTCAGAGTCAGGGTCGGCACTCGGCAGCGGCCCAGAGCCCGGGGAGGGCGCTCGGCTCTGCTAACGGAGAGGGAAACGTCGCTCGGGGACCTCAAAGCTCTGCAGGATCTGCAGCGCCTTTCCTTGCGGCGCACTGCTGCTCTCGCGCGGGCTGAGTCGCCCTCTGCTCTTCCTTCCCTCCAGCCCCGGCCCCAGGCCTGGGGAAGTTTCTCCCCCCCCCTTTTCGCGGTCCTCAGCTCCCGCACGGGGCTACGGGAACGGCCCGTGGCAGGGTCCCGCTGCCCCCTGCCGCTGCGTGACCCCAGAGCCGAAGCCTCACGCACGCGCAGACCCAGCCTACGCGTATTGCAAATATTTGTCTTAAATGTACGTATGGATGTGACAGACATGCTACGGTCCGGCCAGCCCCGTGCGCGGATGGGGAGCCCCGCAGCGTGCTGTGGGTCGGAGCAGTTTCGGGGGGTCCATTCAAACTCGCCTCTCTGCAGAGCAAAGCTCCAGCAATGCATGAGCTGTCACAGACTCAGGCTGAGCCAGGGTCCCTCGCTAGATCACGTTGCTAAATAATTTCTAATTTTCCCTTTAAAAATTCCCTTTGAAGGCCTACTCCAGTAACTGTCTTCCCCTGCCTGCCTTGCCTTCCAAAGCTGTACCACAAGCTCCTCATCAGCAGGGAGAGCACAACGCGCTGATATTATTTTGGAAATGTTTCAAGGCTTCGCAATAGTTTTACAATACCTTGCAGCAAAGCAGCAGATGGGATTCTGGATTAATCAATACACAAAGCAGAGCCAAGTATAGGATCACAGAGCTGAATTAGAACAAGAAATAGTAAATCAAAGGAAAACAGAAGTACTATCAGTCCTGTGAAGCAAGAAGCTCTGTAACTTGTTCGGCACCCTTTGCAAGTCCTTACCGTGAGGTCAGTATATTGGAAAAGGAGATGTTTCTCCTCCTGCACCAGGCAGCTGATGGGATTTCACAGCGCGTCACCTCACCGGCAGCTCCGCAGCCTCCTCCCTCGCCGAGCAGCGTTCACCACCAGACACACAGCGGCTCCTCAGCAATTTGCAAACAGGGCTGAGACAATTCGCAGCTCTCAAGGGTTTTGGGTCAGAGTCGTGACAAGGTCTCAACGAAAAAGCCGTGGGTCACATCATCACTGCTGGCAGATGGGAGCCGGTGGCCAGGAGATAGACTGGACCATTAACAGCTGGGTGACCTGGCTGCAAAGCGTGTGGCACCAGCTCCACGCGTCGGAGACGAGGCAAAGGCAGCCTGGTCCCGGCCGGCCCCAGCTGCTTGCACGGTGCAGGGGCACCTGCGACCTCTAGTCCGCTCTCCTTTACAGTTACAATCTCCTTAATCAGGACCTGGAGAGACACCATGCCGCATCTTGCCTTTCCGCTAGAAAACCAGAGAGGTCCTAGCCAGGACCGATGGGATCTGTTCGTCCCCTTTTCTTAATGATCCTGGAGAACAGACCTTGCACCCGACACCGCTCACATCAGCAGTCAGCGCCCATCACCTCTTATCTCACGAGAAAAGGGTTTCTTTTTACCTCGTGCAGGTTATAAAAAACAAACAGAAGACGTACAACACGTTATATATTCAAAAGAGATCTTTTTAAGTGACAAACTGCAGCTGAACTGTAGCTACAGTTATTATATAGAAACAGACATAAAAGTGTAATGTGGAATAACACATTTTATCACAACCATTCAATGAAATACTGAGTCCATGCAGCTTATTTATTATCTTACTACAGCTCTGACAGATCTACCACAGTTTCAGATTAATCTGGAGTTTTATTATATAGTTATTTTAATCTCACTTTGATAATGGGACCCCAAGCAGTGATAAAATAAAGTAAGATCAAGTTTAGATATAGCAATGATGAATGGTGTTAGAAACACCTAAAGCAGAAACAGAATCCAACTATCATCTCCTCTATTTTTGCTCTATATTTTATTTATACTCAGTAGAAACCCATCAAGAGAGCCTTTATGATGCAGTATATGAGGGATTGAAGGGGTAGTTCCTACCGGGTGGCTGGGATGAGTGTTTAATTGGATGTTCCTCTTTCTTTCCTTATTATTTATCTTTATGAGCGTTTCTCACCCATCATCAGTTTGCAAGCCAGAAGAGACCATCAGATCATCTCTTCTGAACCCATCACTGAATATCAGGCATTACCCTGCTTTTACATACTCAGACACACATTTTGCTACGGTAAAGCACTTGTTCAGGCAGGAGGACATCAGAAGATCCCCCTCATAACCACTGAAGGAAGGTTAGGATCCGTCATTTTTAGCCGATGCACAACTTTCACAAAAGGTATGAGAGCGACAGCACAGGAGCCCAAACCTGTCTGCCGTGCGCGGAGCTGACCGCAGGCTCGGGCGGCACAAGGCCCCAGCGTGCCAGCACCAGCCCGGCCCTGGTGGGGCAGCTACGGGATGGACGAGTCAGCCAGGCTCTTCCCAACCACCGCACAGCGAGCAGAGCCTTTCACGGGGGTTTCCGGCACTGTGATCTCTTTCAACACTTGCTCTACTCTCCCTGGTTACGTCACATGCGTTGTCTTGCCATGAGGTTTTTGGAGAGGGAACTGCTTCTTAGATTAAGGGGATCTCCGAAGCATATATTCAAGTGCTACCCTGAATCAGGATATTCTCCTAAATGGGGACCTAAACGTCCCAAATCTTTGGGACAAGCTTTAAAACCATATGAAGGAAATGCCACACGCGGCCACTTTCGGAAGAATCAGGACAAGGTTGCTCGCTCCAGTTTGCACAGCAATACAACGTGGGTAAGGAAGGCACTCACAGCCATGGGGTTCATCACTGATGCCTGTCACACACAAGTCACCCAGCCCACAGGACAGTCGCAGTCCACCTTTTCACAGCCCCAACGTGCAGTGCGGGAGGCAGCTTGGAGGAAATCAGCACCGTGGGCTACACGTCTGGCCACCTCCTTCCCCTGCCTCGCAGCTCCTGCCGAAGCACCCTGGCAGACGGCCCGAGCAGGAGAAAGGGAGGACGCTTGCCCAGGCCACGCAAGCGCACCTCCTAGCACCTTGCACCACGACGTAGCCTGGCTCTGGTTTTCTTTCCTCCCTGCCCGCTTTTGGGCACCCCCCCCCAGCCGGTGAGCAGACGTTACCCGCAGCCCTGGCAAGCAATCCTCCCGTACGGCACAGCGGGATCGCAGCGGGACAGTCCCTTGGGCACGTCGGCCACAAGTCCTGGCAACTCTTACGTTTCCCTGATTTGCTGCGGAATTTAAGGCGGTTGCGCTTCTCCGTGCAGGGGTTCGTGATCCAGCTGGGGCAGGCACGTGTGTTTCCCGGAGGGCTCTAGGGATCGAGGCCCCCGTTTAACCCGGTCGCTAACGGTAGCTGCGTTATATTAGACGAATGCACGGAACCAGGCACGCAGGGGCTGCGCTTTGGCAGTAGCCGAGCAGAGCCGCCTGGCCCGGTCTGCACTGTCCTCTAGTGGCCACCAGCTCCCATTTACTGGCCCAGCTCACACCCAACAGGGCGGGGGGGCTGCCCCAGGCAGCTCGGGGTCAAACCTGCCCTCGGTGCCCCAATTTCAGCCCAGCGCCACTCTGCCCTTGCCTTCCCCATCGCACTGCACCCTTCCTGCACTGGGCCCCCCCGTACCTCCTGCTTGCCCCCTTCAGATGAGCCTGGGACCGTAACGACTGCTACAGAAACCTGTGCTAGCCGTCGGCCAGGCTCTGGTTTCATCTTTCGCCCCCAAAGCAGAGTTGGGAGAGGGCAGTTACCACTATTTCTCCCATTCTTTCAAAAGCTGGGTGCTGTCCCCGTCCCCATCCCAGCAGGCAGCCAGCCCTGCACGGAGCAGGAAAGGGCTGCTCAGCTTTCAGGGGGCAGCTAGATGGGAACGGCCACCCCGATGGGAACGCAAGCCCCGGGCAAGCCCTCCACACGCTGCTCTGCGCTTTGCAACCTGATGGGCCCAACCCGGCAGGCTCCAGAGGAGCCATGTAGCCCTCTGAGAAGTTCATCCTGGTCCCCAGCACTTCTGGCTCTCTTCAGGTTACACCAGTAATTCAGACTGCAAAGCCCAAAGCCCCAGTAAACCTCGGCATAAACTGTCAAAGCCAGCAAGCACCCCGAGGAGGGGGAGCTGGGGGCCCAGCCTCCCACTCTGGCATGGAGCACGGAAAGGAATTTTGCTGGGAAAACAATCTCTGTTGCTGAATATGAAATAAGGAAAAAGTTTTAAGTAAATTGGGTCATAAATCTGCTGATAAGCTGAAAGGGAGTGAAAGTTCCCATCAGCACTCGTACCCAGTTCCTCCAAGATAACAGGAGTTCATTCACTAATTACCTTTGAGAAACTGAGCCCTCAGCCAAACATGGTCCATAGGAAACATTTTAACCAGGCAGGATGCTTCGGAAGTCCTCTTAACAGCAAAAAGCTTCACAGGAGAGGGCTGCATTTCTGAAGGAGCTACAATTACTTTAGACATGATGTACCGAGCACAGGAGGCCAAGCAGTGGCACAGGCTGCGAAGCAGAGGACCTGTCAGTGGATCTGTTCCAGCTCCCCTTGGCTTCAGCAAGGCTCGGAGCAATCCCATGGAGTGCATGAGGCTTTCGAGTGGTCGGACACCTTTCAGGCACACATCACACACCGTCGCTGCAGGCCAGCCCACAGATCCAGCCAGACACAGTTAATTGGAGCCGCTCCGCTAGGCTCCCCGTTAGAGCCCCGTGGCACACGCTGTGCAACCATCCAGCAGTAACAACCCCCGCGCAGACATCCATCCCTGCGGCCGTCTGCTCACGGCTCCCAGGGCCCGCACAGCCGAGGCGTTGTGCTTTCTGCCTGCATCCCTGTTTGGGAAGGTTCCTGCAATAGCATCGTCCCCCCAGGGCTGAGCACTGCGGGGAAGGGGGGCTGCTCCTCGTCTCCTGATCCGGACGTGTGGTTAAGGTGCCTGAGGAGGCCCCTCACCCTCGCCTCCCCCAGTGAACCTGCCCACGTAACACAGCAGCGAACTTCACCTACGTCACCAGCTCGCGGTAAGGGCCGTGGGCCAGGTCTCAGGTGGGCCTTGGGGGAAAGGCTGCACACCAGCAAAGAGACCTTCGCCTCTTCCAGAAGAGGAGACCAAAGACCTTCCACTTGGGAACTGCAGTTGTTCATCATCGTGCCCCTGTCTCCAGTATCACAGCACGTGGTATTGCCTACCTCCAGCTGAGAGGACTAAAATGTAAATCCTCACTCTCCCATCCTGTAAGAACTGATTTTGGCAAAAGGCATGTGGTGATTCATTCGCTTGCTAGCTCAGAGCAACTCTTTCCCAACAGCAGCACAAGAATCCCCCTTGCCACCCACCTAAACGTTTGATAAAAATTAAATCCAACCACCCATGATTGATGCTTCTCCTCACATAAGCACTCCAGCCCCGATCTGGATAATGTGTAGCGTTATTAAAGCATCAATTATCTTTACCGCAAGCAGAGCTACATTAGCAGGACTGCAGTCTGTTCATTTTGATAAGGTTTGCGCTGTTCGTTTATCAACAAAATGGGGATGCCAGCAGGCCAAGAAGCCTTCAGCTTTTAACTCAGGCTGGACTTGATGCTCACATCCTCTGCGTGCGCATCATCAACAAGAGCCTCCTAGTCGCTGGGTCTATTTCTCCGGCAGAGAGGAAGGTTGGCACTACAGCCTGCGAAGAGCTAGTGCTCATCTTTGGCAGGCACCCTCCGGCTATAAAACCGAGAGTGAGTAATCACACTTGTTCCCCGGGCCCCAGCAGTGTGCTTATGCCTGACCGACAGCACTCCAGATACCCAAAGTGGCCAGAGACCTCAGCCTTGCTCCTAAGTGGTCCATGTTCCCAAACAGCTCAATCTTTACTCCTCTCCTGTACATATGGGATGCTCGCGTAGAAAATTACGGGAAAGCAAGGCAGTTACCTCTGAAGCTAGCCATAAACTAGTGCAGCTGGAGGCGCCTTTGGTCAACTCTGAATAGAAGTTTCCATCTGCAGTTTCTCCCTTTTGGCTCTACCCAAGGGCTCCAGCTCTCTCTCCTTTCGCTGATGCAAGCATGGCCCACGGACAGGGCTACAAACCTCTGCAGAAAAGCAATCCTTTATATTAACAGACCTAACATTTCCTTCATAAACTAAGATAGACTCTTGGCTTATTAATAACAGTAAATCTTTCAGTCCGATAGACTTTGGTTAATGAACATTGACTCCGACAGTGCTGGAAAAGGCTGGTGTCAGTTGAACTGATATCCTGAGGTCCCTCTTTGTCCGGGCAGGGCTGTAAATTACCCACGATCTCATTTGCTTTTCAAAATCAGGCAGTAGAAAACACAGTGGTTACGGCTCCACTGCAGCTTTCACTACCCCAGTGCTGGGAAACAGTTTTAATGCTGATAGCAGCTGGTTAGTAAAGCCAAGCATTTCTTAAAGGTTTATTTTTGAGCACTTGGAGCCTGTGGTTCGGGCCCCTTCGGAGCTCAGACAGGATTTACCAGTTCACTCACCGTCCAGCTCCCGTATGCCGGGAGGAGGGGGACAGGCTCTAAGCCCCAGCTTAGATGAACTTCAGAGGAGCAGAGCTGGTCCCCCAGGTGGTTAGGAAGAGAGGCAGGGGGCACCTGTTGGGCAATTCTTAACTCAGCTGAGATGCTTGGATGGATGCTGTGAATGAGAGATATTTTACACACACAAGTCTAGCTTCTTGGAGGACCGTCAGGGTCCTGGCCTGCAACCAAGTGTACTTATGCCCAGCCGTGCTGGAAGAGGGCAGGCACTGACACTGACTCTGCCCCGGAGCAGGGATCCCTTTACTTGGGGCAAGCCTGCTCCAGGCCTCCAGCTGGCACACGCGCTTTTCCCTCTATTTCTGGATTTAAACATACACCTCCCTCTATTCCCCCAATGAATATCTTTAAAGTAAAAATCTAAGCTGATTAACACACACGCCGTGGTCACCTGGATGTTTAACTCACAAGATAAATCTCATCACACTCCAATGAGCGGCTCTATCTTTTACCTTCAGGCTGAGATGACTTTGAACAGCCTGTAAATGAATGGAAGCTCAAGAAAATAAACCAAAGGTAGTCTACTGCAACACGGAGAGGCCTTATCACCATCCTCGGATGGGGGAAATGAGGCAGTAAGGGGTAGAGGAGGGACTGAGGCAGTGTTTTCATAAAACTGCCTTTTGTGCTCAGTGAAATAACTCAACAACAAAAAACAAAACCACCCTCTCCCTCCTCCCACATCTGATAAAAATCAAATAATAACAGGAGTGACTTATGTGCTCTCTGCCTGGTACTTGAATCTGGCCTTCCAGTTAATATACACTATGATTAAAGCATCTATAATCTGCAGTCTGTGGAGACCTGTGGAGCAGTAGCAGCAGCGGGTGTGCAGCCTGATAAGGGTTGTTCACTCAGTGCAGATGAAACTTAATATTTATAACTGCTGATTTTTTTTCCCGATGCCTCCTATTGGGGGGAGGGAAGTCAAAGTTTAAAGATAAAAGCTTGATAAAACCTAGGTGGAATGTTTTTCAAGGACAGGCAGGGTCTTAAAATTATCTCTACAAAAAGACTGGTTTAAGACAGCTTTTTAGGCAAGCACAGCACCAGAGATTGGGGCTGGAGTCTTTAGAAGACCTTCCAAGCTTTAAGCTGTGTTCCTCCAAACAGGGAGGCTGTATGAGTTCCTGTACAGCAACCATAGGCAGCGCGGCTGTGGCTGGGCCTGCTTCGCATCACCACAAAATAATTACTGAGTCACATCAGGTCAGTTACACACACTTTAAGTCAAGCACTAACATGATTTCTAACTTGGCACCTAAATATGCAGCGAAATCTGAAAGCATGCAGTGTTAGCCTAGCCCTCCATCTCAACACCTGTGAGAGCTGCAGCAGGCTAGCACACAGGGCACCGGGAACGCACCTTTGAAAACAAATAAAAATAATAAATTCCCTTGCTAGTCCAGGCAAGTCAGTGTTAAATGCAATGCAGTGCTTAGGATCTGTGGTTGCTGAAATGTTAAAGATGCAGGTGCCTTCCCAGTCTTTGTCCTGTTCATAAGCAATATCCACTTATTTCTAGTAGCATCCCTGTTCCAAGCGTACGGACAATACTTTAGTCTGTGGCCATTTGGTCTGAGATACAAGGCTCTGCCCACAGGCAGCAGCAGGACATAGCACAAACCAGAGCCTGCTGCTCTCCCCCAGTGCCCAGCAACTCAGTCTGCCTCACACACAGCCTGTTTGTCCGGCCTAGGAAAGCCCAGGATGACAGACAGACACACATAGCTTGAGCAGCTGTCAGGATGCCATGTTAACAGAAGGACACTGCTCACCATCCTCCAGATACAAGAATCCAGCCAATCCCTCATTTTCAACACCATGAGAACTTGACTGGCCAATGTCCAAATAGTTTAATTTCTATGCAGTATAAGAGAGTCACAATACTGCAGAGTGTCAGTATTATGAAAGCTTTGAATAACATTACCCCTCAGTAACTTCACAGACATAACTGAGCCAACCTGAGTAAAATAAAAAGATAGAGAAGTGTATTTTTATATTTCCAAGGTATATAATTTAATCTGAAAGATGGTACATGTACATACATCTTTCTAAGGTACTTAGGTGGTCCTCAGTACTATCAGAGCACTTCAAAATGTTTGATAAACACATACACACAACATACATATGATATAGGGAAACACATTTTAGAGCTGAAACACAAGGCTTTGGGTGAACCTGAACTGAGGTCTCTCAAGTTGTAAGCTAGCATCTCAACCATTCTACCTTCCTACCAGATACCAGAAGTCAAAGGATAAAGAAAAGCAGGTTGGCCAGGGAGGAGACAGACCTGCTCTTTCACAAAGCAGAACAACAGAGAGTGGGATCTTCAAACAAGCAGCTAAGGATCCTGAAATCCCCCCACTTGAATTCAAAAGACAGCGGGTACAGCTCTATACTCTGGGGACATGTTCAAGACATGAGAAAATGATTTAACTGCAAATATATAGTCCTTTACCTATTTATTGTTTGGATAGTATGAAGAAAACTGGATGAAGAAAACCTAGTGCCTTTACGACAGCTGCAGTTTTCCTAGACTTAGGCAGCCTTGTCTGCCAGAAATTAGCTTGCTTTGGCTTCACTTTCTTGACTATATTTTTCTCCTTTACAAATTAAGATTTCAAAATACTGTAAGCAGAATTAAAGTCTAGTGAGACAAGAATAAATTATTAAAAATGATAAGAGGAAACAAGTACTCAGTGAGTCTGCCTATTCTTAACAAGGAGTGCATCTGGAACCAAGGCAGAATGCTTAACATCTTGGGAAACACTATCAGAAGGAATTTCTGCATCACTTCTCAAAATATAGGAAAAATTCAAATTAACAAAGTCACCTAGCATCAGTGGACACTAGTTAAAATTTGATTGGCACCTGGGTATACATTTGCCACAGTTCCCACAACACTTGCAAGCTGCAAGCAAAACTACATTAAGCTGCTTATCATTCTGAAGCAAAAATCAAGGATTAGACCTACTTCCCACTGCTCTCCAGTTGAACAGGTAGATCCCTACAGTAATCACCAAGATTACGCCCATTTCCAAAGCTCATTTTCAAATTAGGCAACTTTACAGCATGAGACAGATGTACATGAAGGAACATATGCGACACGTCATAGATGCAATTATTGAGCATAATCCGTGAGTTGTTTTTGACAAACCTAAGCTTCCAGAGTCTGGAACATGGGAGCGTTAAGACCAGTACATGGAAGTTAAACATCTCTCTGAAGAGGTGAGTGTAAAAGTATATATAAAATATTTATAACTAGAATATCACCAGGTGTTCACAGCTATACATTGAGGTCACTTGCTACAAGTAGGTTGCCAGCTCTAGTGTAAAACTAACACAGCTGGAAAACAAGAGCAGCTGTCAGAAGCCACACCTTCCCTCAGTCCCATATGAGGGCAGCAGGATGGTCTGTCCATGTAGTCACTGATCACAGCCAGCACCAGCCGCTTCGGAGAAAAGCGCTGGAATCCCAGACATGAACACCTCCAGAAAACTTCGCTCCGAGGGAAAGTCCCTCCCAAGCATCAGGCAGCAATATGCAAGAGTGAGAAACAAGCAGCCAAAAGGAAAAGTCCATCTGTGGGTGCTGGCAAAGGTCACTAAAGAAGGCACCATCTTTCTCAGGCAGTCCACCTCTCACCACTTGGAGATATTTCAAAACCAGAAATATCCAGTAGAACACGTGTGCTCTGTGCATGTCCCCAAGGTCAACCAGTTGTGCAGATGTGTTTATTAGAGATCATATCACTCTAAGGTAAAGTGCTCTGCAAAGATATCATTCTTCTTCCCAAATAAACCTCTCACTGGCTCAAACTCCAGGGGCACATCAGTGGTTGTTTTCTTTACTTCTCTATCAAAAAGCTACAAAGAAAAGAAAGAGAAGACATTGGCAAAACTCAGTAGAAGCTCTTCCTCCTGGTTGATATCAGTTCTCACACTAACTTCTAAAAAGATCTAGCAATAAGTCAGGCCTTTCGGCCCTTTTATATAAAAGCCAGCCCTGTCATCACTGATGCCTTCTGCTCCTTCATTTAACAGACATTTCCCTGGCTCAGGGTAACCAAAAGTCAGCTGAGTTCCCTCCCCAGCAGCAAGGCTGATGAAGGTGGCTATGGAACGCAGGAACCAGTCCCTTTTCCTCTTGTTCCACTCTTTAATGCAAGCACAGCAATGCTACCTCATAAGCAGAGAGCTCCAAAAGCCCTGAGATGTCGTCCTCTATTTCTGACAGCGACTGGTTCAGGATAGCAGCTGCTTGGGCCACATCTGGGTGATAATGGTTTTGTAGAGACTGCAAAAGCAAGACAAATAGGAGATGCTCTAATGAGCAAAGGATTAACAAACACCCACTTGACTTCCTCCACAGGTATCTGCCTCTTTGTTAGTCAGATATTCAGTGACCACCACATTCTGGCAGAGGAGGCAAGTTTACTGTTCTGCACTACTATAAAGCTCCAAGAAATCCAGATTCCAGCCATCCTTCAAGCATATCAAAGATCCCTTTCCACCTGGGACACATCCAGCTCAATATAGACAGATTCTTCCACAGACCATTCCCTACGGTGCATGACACAGTTCTGCCACCTCCCATGGCCCTGATGCTGCATCTGAACTCCTCCTCTCTCTGCTTCCAGGTCCCAATCAACACTCTTGTTGCTGCTTCAGCCCCTTATGCAAAACCCTTGTAGTATTTAAATGGGAAATGATAATCCTGCCAAATGGTTTTAGGGTCACTGTAAAAATTTAACCAATTCCAGCCTTCCTACACCATCCTAGAAATAATCCACATGAAAGGTGAAAGCTATGATGTTCTTTAACATTTTTAATGCCATTTCTACAGAATGGCCTGGCTATAGCCAATTAATTTCCGTAAGGGCTCAGCAAGTTCATCTCTCTCCTCCAAGGCAAATGAAAAGCCTTACATATTTGCAGCTGCTTCATGCGTTTCAGCTGCATGGTCAGACAAGTGCTCACATATCGCATACTAATTAGCATGTACTAATTCTGCAGTGTGTGAAATCATTTGCCTCCTGCACTAACACAGAAAAGGGTGCAAAGTAACATCATGCACAGATGTGCTTTTTTAAGCTTACGTACCTGTAGCTCCCAGAGGGAGCTTTCCAAAGCCCTGCTTTCAGATGGCTCCTTCTCCTCCATAATATATGGATCTTCTGACAAATCTAAGGAGAGGAAGACGCAGGGCTAATATCTCCTGCACGATGTAAATAACCCCAAACGGAGCACAGCAGAGACCCAGAGCAGCACTGCAGCCAGAGCTGTTTAAGACAATGTTCCCAACACATTTAGGATCCAACAGCAAGCTACACACCTCAGCAAGGCCCAAGAGTCACTGAAGCTCTACAGAATCACATTATTTTTAATGAGCACAGGAAGTAAGACACAAAGAACTGGAATGGTCTGATGCAAAAGACATCTCAGGCAACTTTAAACAGTCATTACTGATGTTCAACGCTAATCAGTTAAACCATGGACAGATGAAGAATAACTCAGGAGCCTGTTAAACCAATGGGCTTAACAAACACTGTAGGTGGAAAACGAGAAGGTATCGGATTTCTGCATTCAGTTTATTTCTCATTTCTTTGCTTAATAGAGCGTTGAGGTGAACAAGACAAGCGCAGTGTATGGTCCGGCTGTCTCAGCCCTTTAACACTTGGAGGTAGCCTGAATCAGTGTGCCTGGCTCCAAGCACCGTGTGCCTGGAGAACCACACAGAGGGCATTCTGCTTTGAGGCAGGGCAGCCAACAGTGAGGCCCATGGTCAGAGAGAAACGACACAGATGGGTCTTCACAGTCAGATGGAGAACTTGAAGGAGCAGCCTGCAGGCTTTCTGCAAAGCCAAGGGACAGAGGCATCCTTCTAAACCTTAGAACTGGGGCTGGGATCTCTCCTTCTCCTCCAGGGGAATCAATCCTGCTCTCCATGCTATCTAAAGGCAGGACACAAAAATCCCCTGCCCACCTTCCCTCTTACCTTCTGGCCCATTAGGTCTGTGTACTAACACTTTGCATGCTGGGTGCCTCCGAAAGAGATTACAGATGAAGGGAATGACCATGAGTAGAGCTTCGGGAGGAGCAGTGAGGGCCAGCCGGGAGAGGCGCTTTATAAATGCTGCTACCAGGTATGCCGGCAAGTGACTTTTGGAGAGAAAAGAGAAGACACCAGCATGTAAAAGTCCAAGCAAGTGAGCCAGCAATACCATCAACCCAGACAGCACATCAGGTAAAGGATCAGCAGGACTCTTCATATTTTTGGACTATGGAATGAAGAAAGGTTGTAAGCAAAGATACCCGGTTCCAGGCAGTAATACATCGTCTCGTGTGCTGTCTGCAACAAGTTTTGCGCAATTCCTACTTAATGTATGAACAATCTAAATCATCCTGTGATTCAATCCAGATGTATGGCACCATCCAAACACATGCTGTAGCCAAGCACAGCTCTTGTACTTGACATACGGTCACTCACATTGCAGTTTTTATTCAGTCATTTTATAATTCTGAGCACTTGGGCAGGCAACCTTAATTATATTCTTCTAATGCATTTTTATGGGTTTAATTAATACAGGGACTGTGGTGTTAAATTTATGTAATACTTCCAGGACTAAACCAAGCAGTGCATCTGTCAACAGGGACATAAAGCTGCTGTAATGTATATGTGCAGGATAGTTCTTATTTCCATGGTAAAAATGCAAATTTATAACAACAATCAGCTGATACAGGCACTTCCTTCAGGTCAGAGGAGCTGGGATGAAAGACAACAAGTTTCAGCCACTCAGCCTTCAGCCCTGGGGCTCACTAGACCTGCAAGGCTCAACAACAGCACCCAACAGTACACTATCATATCTTATTACTCACCCCAAAGTACACTATGAATACAAGGAGGTTTGATATTAAGCGTCTAATGCTGAACTGTAAAGTATTACTCTTGGTTTATTTTATAGCTTATGAAATGATGGCAACTGAAGTATAACCTTGAATGACCAGTTGCTTATCTAGTTTCTTCCCTGTGTATAAAAAATTGACAGCATCAAGACAGGCTGTCAAACACTTTATGTTTCAGTGTTGTATCTTTGCAAAGACATCAAATTATCAACAGCTTTAGGATCCCATGTCTATTAAAAAAAAAAAAAAAAAAGACTGCACGCTATTTTTCCATATTCATAAAGTCAGAGAGAAGAATCATCACTTATAGCCAAATGGAATACAAATCAAAATACATCCATAATCATTTGCAGATCAAACTCAGATAACATACTGCATTTTTACTTTCTGAAACTAGATGGGCATGTGAGAAATCTTCAAAAATAGCACATGCAAAATTACACAACACTAAATCACACTCTTGGATTCAGTTTTCTCAGTAAACAAGACTCCAATCCAGTAGGCACACTGAAAACATTAAATCCAGACATGTAGGGGACTATTCGAGAACAGTCTCTGGCCAACAGAAAAGCAGAAGAAAACATGTGAACATATATAATAAAGCTGCTACTTACGATGAAGACAAAAACAGATCAGCCAAATGGAAAAATCGGGCTCGATACTTCACATGATATATAGAAGGGTCTAAAAGACTGTACAGCTTTTTGTAAAAGTCTGGATATTCCCTGTTTAAAAAACAAAAAGGAAAAAGATAGCATCCCTTGCTGATTAGTAATGTACAATGGGACTGCATTGTGCCTAAATGTCTCTGTGCATTCGTTATAAATGACCCCAGACCATTGCTGTGCTCTGGAGGCTCTGTTTAGCTTTCTTTTGCTCCCTCTCCACAGTCATCACTTGAAAACATGCTGTAAGGTGAATTTCCTGCTCTTGCAGTGCTGCTAAGCTTTTTCAGGGATGTGAAGCTATATCCACTGACTGCAGTGGTACAGAATCCAGTGAAAGGCATGCCAAAGACTACAGCTTTACTGTGAGATCAGGTCAGCCAAACAGATTTTCAAGCGCCAAGCAACCACAGTCTGGATGAGAGGGTATTTAGGCTCAACTGAAAAAATGGTCATACTATCAAAAGAGTTCAACATCCGAACAGCTGAGCCTCTTGTGAGGAGTTTGGCTTTCTCTTGGGGGAATTCCAAAGCCTGAAGACCTGGAGAATCCATTTCAGTTCCTCTTATATAAAGACTTAAATGCAAAAACCCACATTCCTTTAAACATGATGTTCTTTTTACTTACAGATTATGCTGATGAATCAGAATAAACAATCCATTTAAGGCTAGGAGACTGATTGCTCCACCTGTAAGAAAGCAAGCAGATATTAACACAATAAAAAAAAAAATCATCACCTGCAACTTGTTTTTGTTACAAAACCATCACAGAAAGGACACAGTACTCTGAGAACCTGGAATTAGTGCCAGTGTGATGGCTGTGAAGGAACAAAAGTTCATCTGAAAGCTTCCAGAGGCTCAGAAGTTACTTATAAAGATTAAGTTGCAGTTTAGAAGAATAGACTCTGAAGGACAGAGACACAAAAATGCTGCTCTCATCCCCAAGAAAGCCACACTGGGGAGCAAAAGTCCTCCTCAGAAAGGGCATTTCTGTAGGAAACTGCACATCCCATGTCTGGATGCAGTGCAGACAGCAGCAGTGCTGGCTGAACTCTACATTTAAAATAAATCACTTCATTATTCAACTCTTTCCAAAGCTTTAAATATGATCTTCCTTACAAGGAGCAAGAACACTGACAAGCACAAGTAAAAACTTCTCACTTCCAGGGACAACCCTAGCTCCTTAGCTTAATTCCAGCCAAAGGTATAGGGGTGGGTCTGTGTGTGTCTGTGTGTTCTGTCCTGAATCATCCCCCAAAGAAGCTGTGGTGTTGCCTCCAGCAGTCCTTCCAGTCGTATCTATGATGCTGCAGAACCCCACAAAAGATGCAAAGCCAGTTTTTACTCACCTATGCCATAGGCCACTGTCAGGAAGTCTATCATGAGAGTGGGTTCATTCATATAAGGCAGAATGCAGTCATGCAGAATAACAAGAACTTTTTTGTAAAGGTCAGTGGGTAGCTGTGAAGGACCAAAAAAAAAAAAAAAGTCAAACAATCACTGCAGGGAGAATTCAAAGAGCAACAGCAATACATGCCTGCAATAGGCAAGACAGAAACAAAAGAGAACGTGCCAGAACAGTATAGTATGGCGTGCAGCAACAGTTCCCAAATGGGAGAGGTTACAAGTGACAACTGATAATTAAGTTAAATCACAGAAGTGGGCGCTCACAATTGAAAGCGTGATCGCAGCTCAGAGGGAAAAGTGGGAGGAAAGCAGTGAAAGGGCTTAGGAACCTTTAACTTGTAAACAGAGGTCTTTATACTGCAAGTCACTCCTTAGGAGCAGACTTGTTCAAGGTGGAAAAAAAGGCTGAGAGTAAAGAGAAGAAATAAACCATATATGAGGTCATGCTTCTGGGCAGAAGAACGATGGAACAGAAAAGGTGACTGGGCTGTAAGCAAAAACGGAAACATGTTCTTATCTAACACTCAAAGCACAGCAGGGTCTTACAAGGAGCTCCATGGAAGGCCAGGCGCAGTCTCTAAGGACAAGCCGTTAGAAGGCAGTACAGAGCAGTGACAGAACTAACACTCACCTTGTGCTTCAGAAAACTGAGCCACATCTTTTCAAACGCCTGCTTGTGTGCCTTAAAACAGAATTGCAAACAAGAGATTAAGCACATTGATGTAGATAAAGTTTTACTTTAAGTAGATAAAAGTTCAACTCTGAAGCATCAACTGAAGTTACCTGCAGCTTTGACACTTTCCACTCCTCCCGGTTATCTAAGAAGAAAGACAAAACAGATGCTGAACTTGAAAAGGATGTTAAAAAAACCCCAAAACAATAAGATGACCCTTGTTTTACTCAGTCCCTTGAAAAGCCTCATATTAGTTATTACACATAAAACACATAAAATTGAGCCACGTAAAGCCACATAAAACTCAGTAAATACAATTTTAACCTCAGGCCCAATTACATACTTGGCTAAGAAGGGACTGAGAGCAAGAGGAAAAGGAAGCTACCCTCAAAGCAAGGTATCTAAAAATATGGTCTGAAGTCCTTGTCTCAACACAAGGCCATAACAGACCCCAACTTAAACTGAGGAATGTGGATTTTTAATACTGTTTAGAATTATCATGATCACAGAAGCAAACATATTTCATTAGCAAATGCTAATAAAGCCTTTGTACAATACAAGTCTTAGGCATGCTTTTCCCTTTCATACACAGTTCATCAGGTGGAGCTCACTAACCTTGCTTCACCATAAACTTGACCATGTCACGCTCTTTGTTTGGCATGTTAATGGGTGAAATGAGGGAAAATATGTTCTGCTGGTAAAACGGCAGTGGCCTCTAGGAAAAAAGCATACATTCAAACATGAAGTCCCACAACAGATGACAAAACATGCTGGATTTAATACTGCTCTATTTCCCAAGCACTGAATAGATTTAATTAGGAAAGAAAGGGAAAGGAAAAATGCTGATGGCTAAACTACATACTGTTTTCTTCTCTATTTCTCTCTTGTTCTAAAATATTACTCAGTTGCCTAACACAAAACATAGGTCTGAACTAACTCTAGTTTAACAAAACTGGCGGATCCAATTAAAGAAAGGCTATTCTTGTGCATCAGAGAGAGAACACAATTAAAAGTTCTGTTTGTGCCACCCAAATCACTAAGATTTGATTAAAACAAAAGCTACAGCCCAAACCATGAGATTTTGCAAGAACAACAATAGATGTTTCTTGAACTACCTCAATTTCAGACTGAGGACAATCTTACCCAAAATTGGCACACATTGTGAGCAAGAAAGATGAATGCATTCAAATGAGCACTCATTTCTCTCGCTTTCAAACTCTTTCCATATACCACCAGTCCCGCATTTCACCCACAAGATAAACCTTCCAGAGCAAAAGTTTTCCAGACCCACCTCAATGGCAACACTTTGTTACCTCTTTTGTCTTCTGCATGACTTGTCCAATACTCTCAGTGACTGCCTTCATCACAAAGTACCGAATGTCATCATACTCCATATATTCTTGGAAGCGAGAGATCAGGAGTGAAGCATCCTCATTTAAGGGAATTAATCCATCAACAACTATCTAGCAGAGGGTTTGTAAAGGAAAACAGCAAGTCAGTCTCTTACAGAACTGCAGCAGACAGCAAGCTGTGATGGCTTAGCGCATCCCTCTGTCGTTCTGAAATGTAGCTAGCAGTGCTGCGTCCTGCTTGCTCCAGAGCACATGTGCACAAGCTGTTTTGATAGACCCTCCTCATCTTTCAGATGGGCCCCTCCTATCAAAAACAATGTTATTTAGAAATAACACAGTGGCTGAAGCAGGGGCAATACCTTCCCCCTCATATCCCAATGGCAAGTAAGGCCAGTGAGTGTGACAAAGCCCAGAGCTGTTACCTCATATACGGGCAAGAGTCCAGCTTGTCCCCATACAGGGCAGTTGCTCCCACATTTGCAGGATGTCACCTGAGCAAGGGCAGGTGCTCCCAGGAAATTCTAGGTCTCAGTGTTCCCTCTGTAACCCCGTATCTTCCCCCCTGTGAAAACCTCCCACTTTGAAATTTTAGTCCTGGAGAATGTGAACACTACAGGTTTCTTGTGCCATGGAGCAAATAACAGCAGGAACTTCTGAGTTCTGCAACTTACCTTAAGAAGTTCACGAGGAAAAGTGAAACCCCCCTTCCACTCTGCTTCGACCAAAGGATGTTCTGCCTCCAACTCAACAAACTTCATGAGGGTACAGAGTGATAATTCCTTAAAAGAAAAAACAAGAAAGAAAGAAAGAAAGAAAACACACCTCAACAACAAGGGCTGGTGGTCAGACCCGAAGGAGGCAGTTTATGGGTCTGCACAGAGTCGGAAGGACGAACTAAGGTGTTCTTCACCCAGAGCTGCAGCCCCTTCCCGGCAGGCTGCTGCGCCGAGGTGAGCTAGAGCACCGGCACCGTCCTGCAAGACCACGGCATCGCGCCGCCACAGCACCGAAGCGGCCCGCGCCGAGCGGCCGCGCACCCACCTTGACCTGGAAGGAGCCGTGGCCCAGCAGCTCCGACAGGCAATCCAGGCAGCTGCTGTACCGGTGCCGCATCCAGACCTTGTACTTGTGCTCGGCGCTGCAGGCACCTGCGAGGCGAGACGCAGGGAGCGCGCTGGGCGGCGGCGGCGCCGTCAGGGGCCTGCA
>NW_020447752.1:4886383-4937115 GCF_003343035.1 Apteryx rowi | reverse complement strand
TCCGCCATGCTGCCGCCGCGCCGCGCCACACCGCGCCGGCGGAAGCGCGTGCCGCCGGGGGCGGGGCGTGCCGCCGATGGGGTGGGGCGTGCCGCCGATGGGCGGGGCCTCGCGACCCCACCGCCCCCGCGCTGCGTCGGGCGAAAAAAGCGGTATTTTGCGGCAGGAAGCGGCGGGCGCCGCGGCGGGTACAGACGGGCTGACACGGAGGTGTTATAAAAATGTACACTTTATTACACCTTCAGGTAGGATACATCACTAGTCCTTACAATCCTACTGGATCAAGTACAAATGCTTATGTTCATAAGTTATTTACAGGTAGACTTCCTAACACACTCCCGGGAGAGAGACACATTGAAAGGAGGAAAAAAAAGTGATTTTTATCTTCATCAACTGACCTAAACAAGAAACAATTGCCTCTTTCGACACCAAATCGGACCAGCACGACGATGCAGGCAGCAGCGCTCCCGCGGCTGCCGCTGTTCCCTCACACACGACTTCCATGCACATAATAAGAGCTAAACACTTAAAAGTAAAACTGGGGCTAACTAAGCAATGTTTTTGGATGAGCAACAACATACTGTACACAGTGTCAGTTATCTGTTACCATTGCATTCACTTTGCATTTTCAACTACTCCATTGCCAACATTATTAGCTTTTCTGCTAGTAATGAGGTTTAGGTAATGGCACAAGACAGTGGTTCAGCAGGGTCAGGAGAATATTTGTTCATGCACAAAGTTAAAAAAACAACAATGCCCCCCATATTTGCAGACCTGAGGGTCCGAGAAAAATACAATGCAGGAGAAAAGAGGTATAAAATTAAAAAGAGAAACAAAATCAGGAACTCTGCCTGACCCAATGTTACATTCGTGATCTTAACAGAACGGGGCGTCTATCCTACTTAAAACAGAGGACTTAACCGAGTATTCTTTCTTGTTTAAGCCATCTGGATTGCTGGATACCTAGAGGTGTGTACATATAGCAATAAGAACAAAAGATATGTTTTCCTTGCCTGTAAATAGGCTCCCCTCCTAAAATAGTAAAAAGATCACAGAATGAAAAAATAATTTTAAAACCACTTCAGAAAAGGAATGTTATAAACTTGTCTGAATTTTACATGTCATGCAGTTTTATGGCCAAAGTAAAACAAATCCATTCAAGCCACCAAGAGCTTTTTGATTACTCACTCTGCTGTTTGCAAACAGAGTTTGCTTTTCAGCAATTTTATGCAAGAAAAGTAAAGAAAATCCCCACAGTTCTATGCAGCTTTTTGCTTGGATTTTTTTTTCCATAACAATAAGGCAAACTGATTTGGAGGAAGAGGCCATGCTCTATTCACATCCAAAATACCCACCTGAAGATACATTCATCATTAGCTTTAGTAAAAGAATAGTACAAAAGTTAGATCTTATTCTTTACACAATTGAAGAATTAGTCTTAGATTTAATTTCACTATTCTCCCCTTCCCCCAGCCCCCCACCCGCCAAGCTGAAAGCAGAGTAGAAAGTACTGAACATTTAAACATGTTGCAAGAGCAGAATGAAACTGAGAGATTAAACTTCATCTGTTTGAGATTTTCCTTTATGGAAGTCCCATGAGAAACAGCTATGGACCATTTGTTTAGCTGTATCTACTGAACAATTCTTTTACAAAAAATGGGCTACACTTTAATACACATCTACTATCAACACAGTATTTACTCAGTTCATGCCTAAAATATCCATTATCTTAAAGTGAAATATGAGAATGAGCGCACAGGTTGGGTGCTTCAGTAAACTGTACACAAAACTACTAACAAACATTTTAAAAGACTTACAAAAATGGAGAATGAAACATTTTTTTTTCCTTTTAATTACATATACTTACAGGTTTTCACATTTATTGGCTAAACTTTTCAGGGAGCACTTCAAATATAAATTAGTTCCTCCAGAGGTATTTACCTCAAGCGAGAACAACATGCAGCTTTTATAGATGGAAAATACTTTGCTATATTAGCCACACTTGGTTCTTTGAATGGCTTCACCATGGATATTGAACACTAATCCAAATTATAGCAAAGAACTGCATATTCCCACAGGCAGTTTATGGTATGCTAACCTAGATGAATTGTACTGACATTTACGGCATATCACCATTTTACTTTTGAGTAGCTGGGCAGAATTTAAATGTAAGTAATGTTTGCTTTATCTGGTTTGAATGAGCACAGAGAACACTGGCAGAATGTATCTTGTACAGATTTTGAGTGTTAAACAGTTGCTAACATGCTGAAGTTTTGTGAGAGTTTCCATGTTTAAATGTTCACCAGCAAAATCCTTCTGTTAAAAAAAATAAAGGTGATTTGTCTTCATTTGGATGTTTGAAGAAGCTTCTCACTTTGCCATGGCTTAACAAACAAGAAATGCTGTATTTCCCTGCTTATTGCGTTTTAATCACTAGTTCAACTTGGTTTAGTAGGTGCCTTTAATCTGACAGTAGGCGTCCTCATTTGTACTTTTGCTTGCTGATTTTGGGCTTCAGACGTTGCTGGTGTCTGTGCAGGATTCTGTACACCTGGAGCCTGAATCTGGGGAGATGCTGTTGTCACAACTTGCTGTTGAATCAGTTTCTGCTGGACGACTTGAGCAGTAGCAGTTGTTGCAGGAATCACTTGAACCTGCTGCTGACCTGCTGTTGTCTGAGAAAGCGTCACAGTTTGGGGTTGAGCTTGAACCTAGACATTAGGATGACAAGGCAATTACAAAAGGATAGCTGGCATTAAACAGTGTTCATAAAATTTCTGCACTACAGAAGCGCATCTTATTTGTATGGGAGTTTGTTCTCTTGACTGACAAGCATCCCAGACAAAGCAGAAAGATGTCTGTTGAAAAATAATCTAAGGGCTTTTACTGACTAGAGGGGAGAACTCAACTTGGGATGACTGACGAGGTTTCTACTCCCTGCTGTCTCCCTTGCCCTTGCAGCAGTCACATCTGAGGTGCTTATCAGTCAATTTAGAGCACTTTATCATCATTATAAGATAAACAGTCACAGATTTTGTTCTGCCTTAAAAAACTGCACTGTAAACTGTGAGAGATTAAAAGCTGATTGGCTCAGATTTCTGTGCACTGCGGGCAATAGCTCCATCAACCATCCAAAGTTAAATCATTCCTGCCAATCAATAACATAACAAGAGTCATGCCTACTGCTAATGGTCTGAAAGACATTGTTTTAAACAGTTAAATGAGCTTCCAGGCAGTTAGTTGAAGGGACACCGAACTGTCTCATCCTTCTCTTGCCCTAGCCCCATCTAGTACCACACCACATTCAGAGCAGATACTCTACCATTCTGACTTTTGTGAAGCACTTGACACAGCTTTGGGAACTGGAACAAAGCAATTTGTAACCCTCTTTTTGTCCCAATTTTTGTAAAAGAATTCACTCAGTTGACATTCATTAGTTCACATTAGTTCAATTCTTTGCTATGTGACTATACATCACAAAAAAATTTTTTTTTTAATTTTCAGCTCCAGAAAAATACTAAAAAGCTGTTTTCAACTTATCTAGAGTGACAAACAAACATTGCTCTAGCTAGTAAATTTTTACAGACTAGAGGATATACAGCAGCTGACTCAGTAATCACATGATTCATTTTTACAGGAGGGAAAGATACTTGCTACATTCTCCAAAATTACTGCATATGGTACATATAAGGAAAAAAATATATATATTCCCAAATAAACGAGCTTGCTATAAGGATCATGCCTCTAGTGCCATATTTGTCATGAGCAAGACCTACCTGTTGGGAAACTGAAACCATCTGTTGAATGTTGGCAACAGTAGCCTGTTGCTGGACCACTTGTGGAAGTTTTGCAACCTTTAGTGACATGAAATAAAGAAAGATGTAGTCAAAATAAAAAATGGCTAATAGCAACAACACACCATACCATCAAAACTGTTACTAAGTTTCCAAAGTCCAGTTCATGGTAAGCTGCAGGTTGTCATTTTCAGTAATACCATACTTTTGTAAAAAAACAAAACAACAAAAAACAAAAAAACCCTTTTAGATTAGTGTTTTGAGGAACTTAAGTAGGATGGGAAGAGTCACATTTTCACTCTTAATTAAACTGCAGTGTTAACTGCAACATACTTTCATTTCCTCCACTAACTATATAAAATTAAAGGAAGCACAGAAATTCTAATGGCCTACTTTATCTTAGATATACTTCTGAAAGAGTAAGGTTTCCAATTCCTAATTCCTTTACTTGTCCCTTGGTTAGACTGATCTGGTTGTGCAGAAAAGAAGACAGCTGTCAGGAGGCAGCAGCAGAAAATGGGAAGAACTCTGGCTGAATGTTCCCTACTAAATACAGTTGGAATACACTACTTAATAAAAAAGAGTGACATAATTTACTTCTTTCAAAGAGGAAAGGAGAACTTACAGGTCAGATGGTTCCTCTGACCTGCTAACAAGGTTGCAAATTCAGCATCAATGAATTTTATTATAAAGCCAATTTATACAAACATATAACTAGAATTAGTAAGAGCAGGGGCTAAAATGCTAAGTCACCTGTCATCTTTACTATTCTCCAGTCATGGCAGAGGTTAAAGGTGTAAACCTGTGTTACCTGTACCTGAATCTGGGCCTGCACTTGTTGGGTTCCACCTGGTTTCTGGGTTTGGGAAATAGGAGTTGTCAAGAACTGTGTTTTAATGGCAGGCTGTGTAGTATAAGTTACTTTCTGTTGCTGTGATGTCTGCTGTTGGGCTTGGACTGTAACTTGTTGAGCATTTATCTGCAGAAGAGGAAAAAAAGCATTGCTGTCTACAACATTTATATATATTTAAAGAATAGGTATGTAACTGATTAAATTAATTATATTTAGTTACTGAAACAAAATCCTCTCAAGCTTAATAGTAGTAAAATGAGTACTGGGAGAAAGCTTTCATGCATTTATACAAGCACTCTGAATCATTTAAAGCATTTACTGAAAAGGTTCTCACACACACACACACTTCATGCAGGAATACACCTCTGAAAAACCTATAACCTACAACAAAACCACACTGATGGCTGATTGATAGCAAAGTCCATGAAAAGATGACATTTCAAGAAAAAGCATATTTTGCATGGTGTATATCATAAAAGGTGAAAATCTTTGGGAATTTTCCATATTTGGCTATATTAGAAGAGCATAAAGAGAATCCTAATCTTTGCTACTTAAAACGGAAAACAAACAGAACAGTTTGTGGCATGAAAAATCAAACCAAACAATAGTCTTATTGGAAAAATTATTAAGCACCTGACAACACACATGAAGAAACTGTTCTCTGTACGAGAACCAATCTCTTCAGGTATACTTACAATCCACCCACAGAAATGTTAACTGACTGTCTAGGAGCGTCGTAATTCAGAACTGAAGCGTTACAACTACAGAAGCATTACAAAGCTCAAAGAAAGAGCAGACAGTAAATACCTTTTGCTGCACAGTAGCTTGACCCTGTGCAACCTGAGGCTGGATAGCTTTCTGTTGCTGTGCTGCTTGATGATGCTTAAGTTTTAGAAGCTGCTGGACATGCAGTGGCTGTGCAACTACTGTCTGGCCTCCTGAAAATTACAAAAATAATTAGAAATGTTAAGAGCCTTCATTTTACTGCTTCATCCCAATAACCACAGCTTGCAAGCACAGACTGTGTTTTTTATAGACTTACACATCTGCATAGCTCTTAGCACCAATAAGCCACTGATTTTAACAGGAATAAGATATATGATTTTGAGAATGGAGTAAAAACATTCTTTCATCTAAGGGCATAAGTATGCTAAATTGTGTTCTAACTGTAACAGCTACAGGAAAAATTCTGTTCATACTACAGGAGATAGTCCTGAAATAAATACAAGTTTTCGTATCTCCATTTTAAATTTAAAAGAAGTGATGAAATTACTATGGCTTTATTTTAAAAACTGTATCTGATTGCCTTCTCTTATGCACAGATTTAAATTTAAAAGAAAAGGGATTTTAAATTATACTATGTTTTAGCAAGTCTCTCTACCTACCTGCTGCCTTCTGTGGCTGCCCAATAGCAACACTAATTCCTGCGACAGTAACAGGGAGTGTGGTGACTCCCGCAGATGACACAACAGCAGCTGGAACAGACACCACTGGAGGCTTTGCCAAAGCAACCTGTGCTGCTTGTGGAGTTTGGGCCTGGATCTGTCCTTGCGCTTGGAGCTGGGAAGCAGGAACACGAGTCTAAGCAGTAAGGAATGAAGATTATTGTACTGGCAAAAAAATATTTGCTGCATATAACAGGTTGTTTTAAAACGATAGTTGTAAATGTTTCTGAATATAATTTCTCCTTTATACTAACACCAGCTGACATTGTGTCTAAAGTGTAGGTGCACTTAAAAGCTATTTGTGTTAGTTGTATCTTTTGTACTGCATAAGTAAAGGGCATTTGTGTACACAAATGACCAGCATCCAGCTCATTTAAATCAGCAAAGAGAATTAGGTATTTAAGACCATTTCTCAAAGTCAAAAACAACTTACAAGACGAGCAACTTGCAGGTTTGTCACAGTAGTGCCTGTGAGAACTGCGCCAGGCCGAGGTGCTGTAACAGCAGTGAGTTGTTGAGTTTGCTGTTGCTGTTGCACTTGTACTTGTGCTGTTTGTTGTTGGGCCCCTTGCTGTGTCTGCTGTGCTGCCTGCTGCTGAGGAAGCTGTAGTTTCTGCTTCTGCAACTTGATCAGCTGCTCCTGCAAAAATAAAACACTTTCGTTGTTTCCAATTTTTTATATAACTACCAGAATAGGAACAGAGATGAAGCTGCAGCTTTCAAGGAGAAGCATTCTATGCCAGACTTTAATTAGGAGCAAAGAGCTAAGAATGCAGCTCCTTTATACAGTGGGTCGCAATGCTTTATATCCTGACTTACTGCAATAGTGGTACTACTTGAAATGGCTACTGGGCTCCCTGAGTTCATGAAATTGTAGAAGGATCAAATTTAAGGAAGAACTGCCTTTCATTCTAGTCCAAGAAAACGGGTTACAATAAACATCATTAATGATGCTTGCAGTAACAGTGAGAGTAACATCCCATGTTACTTCAGGAACGTTTCCTCACCTGTGACAATTTCCCTACAGTTTTTATTTGAGCTGGAGACTGGGCTTGTGCCTGAGCTTGAATCTGTGGCACTTGCACCTGAGCAGCCTGCTGCTGCTGTTGCCTGAGAAGCTGGAAGTGCGCAGGGGTGATTGTTTTGCCAGAGATCTGGACTGTTGGCGTAGCTGTGAATAAAGAGAAAAAAAAAAAGGTTCTGAAGGAAGAATTTCAACATTCAATTTAATTCACTGATTTCAATTGAAAAGCTGAGTTGTTAAATGCATATTTTTCTGCTCCAGCACCGTTTGTGGTCTGACTACAAATAAGAACACATTAGCATAAACATGATGAAAAAGCAGAGTAAATAATAAATTATATATTCCTTTCTTCATAATGGTTTTTAGTTGAGGCAGTCAATTCCAACACTGTACTGCTAGTTTATTAATAATCATTTTTTTAATTGTAATGCCTGCAGACCAAGCAATTCTCTACTGCAACACTTTATCCAGAAATACTCACTGGAGAAAAATGTAATTTGAGCAGCAACAAAAAGCAAGTTAAAAATTGTAGCATTGTTTAATAGTGCTGCCAGCAATTACAGACTTTCAATATCATGGCTGGTCAAGTGGTGGTCAAGTAAACTATAAGAATTCTGAGGCTTTTACAGACCCTAGGGAAAAAAAAAAACCCTAAACGCCTGGTTATTACCTGGTGTGACCTGAGTCACCAAAGATCTTGCCTGGGTCTGCACTGGTGTTAAGTTTGTAGTTACTACTGCGGATGCTGTCACTGATGTTACCGCACGAACCCCCTGGGTAGATGCTATCGTCACCAGCTCGGTGGAAGCAGCAGGCGCTGCTGCAGTTCGCTGCTGGGTATGTACCACTTGTGCAGTTGCGGTGCCTCCCGAAGTCTGAAGAGGAACAAAGTCATTATTGCTCACAGTTTTCACACCTCACATAAAACTACAGAATCTTCTGGAAACAGACTGTACAGTTTTAGAAACAAATACAAAAAATAAAGCAAAGTAGGCCCAAATCTTTCTAACATGCCTATCTGGTCGGATATGTATCATAATCAGCTTCTTGTTAAATCTTTTTCAAACAGGCTGATCACCAAGACCTTAACCACACTACAGAAATTTGATTTTACTACCTTTCATATTTTTATCTTCTACAGTCTTATACCCTTAAAATAATAATAAAGATCATAATTAACAAAGCACAGAACAATTATAGGCTGGAAATGACAATGACATGATCCATTTTCTATGACAGCACTCGTTTATGAACCATTTTTAGCAGCACTATCAGTTAGGTACTATGCTCTGATAAGCTGTCACAGAGCGTTCTGATTTTTTTGGCAGGGAAGAGGGGTTGCATACAGAATCACAAGAAGCACATGAAGTTGGCAAGGAACAAAGTTTCTGATAACATGGAAAGCTAATGCAGAAAACAGATATGCTGATACAACTTGCAACCAAAATCAGACCAGGGACACAACTAGCATTGCAATCTACTCACAGTCAGTGTTCCGGGTATAACAGGTGAAGCCAGGCGTTTATTGATGGGCTGAAAGGTAGCAGCAGGGACTCCAGCAACTGTATTCACTATGACATTTCCACTCACTGTAGCTGAAAACAACCCAAGATTAAACATGAGATTTTAAAAAATAAAAATCTGAATGTCCTCTCATCTCCAATGCCCAATTATAAAGTCTTCTTACCAGTCTGTATACTTGTCCCAGTAACTGCTGTTTTGATTGTGCCCGCCTATTTAGAAGACAATTGAGGTAACCGTTCAGAAAACAATAAAAAAAATGAACATAGCTCTTATGCTTCTGTGCTGTTTAACGCAATGCTCTTTGCCAGAAGTGAGAATTTAAAAAAAATACAATAAAATGCATAGATACTTCTATTATTGCTCAATCATTTTACTTAATACAATTTATGTATGTGTTAGGGGTGTGCCACACAAACAAGCAATTGGAGAGCAGCTGAATGGTAAATTTAATATCATTTGACATCCTCTATAACAAAATAAGGGAGTAATATGTTACTCTGGCACACTGCAGGTAACAGCTCACACACAAACATCACTGAGTAGTTGACACATAGTGACACTTGTGGGTCATAGCCCTTTCTCTCTCTCTTTAATAACTGCTGTACTCTAGACCTTCAACAAGCAAATTAAGATCACCACTGCCTGCACACATTAGCATGCAAATAGGGTGGGCTCTAAAAATACAAGCCTCAGACCTGGCATCAAATTCATTAAAACAGATTCTAGGCTTAAAGAAGCCATGAAAATTTTGCATATCTGCACTAATGCATCCTACAGTGGTTGCATTAGGACCTACAATGGTTGTAACATTCCACTTCCCCAGCAAAGTTTAATTTACTCAACCTTTGTTTTTAGCTACTTTAGCAAAATCTTTTAGCAAAATTATTTTATGCTGTTAGCCACTAAAACCATACCCAAAAGTCTCTTTATCCTCCAAGTTCTCTGGATAAACATTTTTTATTTACTGTGTAAATGTATTTGCTCAGACTTCAATTAATGTCTAAACTTAATGGGATATAAAACCTTTGCAAAGGACATGGCTTTTTTTCACTCTTGAATGCCAAGGTCTACGGCAATCACGATATGAACACAGTCTTAATAAATGAGCAAAAAAAGATACCTGGCATATTCAAAACAGAAAAACAGTTTTTGTTTCACTATACCAACCTAAAATTCTCACCTTCCGAGCAAAAAAATCCCATGCAAATATGATACACAAAGAAGAACTGAAATTACTATATCAGAGGCACCACGCCTTCCCTTTCTTACCAATACTGCTGTGTTGGCCACAGTAGTTACCGCAGTCTGTACTACCGCTTGCGGCTGCTGAACTACCTGTGCCTGAGCCTGTGGCTGAGGCTGGGCTTGTGCTTGCTGTACGGCTGGTTGCTGAGCTTGCTGCTGGCCAGCTTGTTGCTGCTGAGGTTGAGGGCCTGTCTGTTGCTGTGCCCTCTGCTGTTCAGCCAAAGCCTAGGAAATCAAAGTGTGAGCTTCACAGTCTTCAAAACAGTGCACAAAACAATTAGGATGTATTTTTTTTTTTAAAAAAAAAGCTTTCATTCTAAGCATGTATTATATATGTGCATGCAGATAGAGCATACAAATCTGACTTCACTGTAGCTTTCTAACTCCAAGTTACACGGTCTAACTAATTTCAAACTACAAGTTGCGCACTCATGGTTTTATGGCTTAGAACATAACACAAGCAAGTGAATTTACCATCAACAAGCCAGGAAAAGTATCTTCTGAATAATAAAAGAAAGGAGAATACAAAGCAGGCAAGAATAAAACAAGGGTGGAAGGGTTTTTGTTTGTTTGTTTGTTTTTTAATGTATTTTTCAAAAAGGTGCTGGTAACTAAAAAATATGAACCTGACATACAGGCCCAGGGAAAGGTCCTGCTTCAAGACTGGATATTCAAACCCTACTATGCATGCAACTTGCACCTGCCCGTGACACCTACTGTACCAGCAAACTTCTCCCAGACGTCAGCTTTTCTCATACTTCCTCTACCTCTTGTCTAGTTGTTTAATTACTGCAGTTATACATATAGCTGACTGTACCTTTTTCTCTTTTGCAATACGTTCTGCTCGGAGGGATGCAACTTGAATCGGAGGAAGTGGTTTATCATAGTTGATTCCACTACAAACAATGATAAGAAAACAAAGCATGCAATATTTTAGAAATAAAAACTGAAAGTTAAAAAAAACCACTTTTTATTTAATCTGTAACTCCTTTAAGACAGAGTGCCCACCTTTCTGCAAGCACAGATGCATGCTTTGGATTCTTCTGGAAAGGATTCATGCCAAGTCTGAAATTGAGCAAAACTGTATTACTAGAGACAGAAAAACCTTAAAAACAACATTTAATTTCACATGTTTTAGAAGATTACACTGCAGTTTTGGTGAGGTTTTCATGGTATTCCCATCAGTACTGGAGCCTGCATACAGATAAACATTTTAAGGAAGACTTAGAGTAAATATTAAATGAATATAGTAAAAGTTACTGTAGGAATATACATAGAACAGAATGTGCTACTAAACGACATTAACATCAGAATGTTTGCAATTCAGGCAAATGGAAAGTATAGTTTATAAAGTAGATGAAAAAAAAAACCCAATCACAAATGAGTGCCTTTTTGCTCTTAATCACACAAAAGAAATTAATGCCATGAGTAAAAGTTAACCCAGATCCATGAAATACAATGGTGTTCCAATGACACAAGGCCAGGACACAAGGAAAGAGTTCAAGAGCAGAGAAAGAAAACAGTAGTTTGAAACAGAATGTGAAATAACGGCTGGTTGTGAGAGCAATTCAAAACACAGTATCTTGAAGATCTGTGGAAACAGGGAGTTTGGATGATCCCAGTTAAACTTACAGAGGTTTGATAGGTGGACTTCTTTTCCCTGCAATCATTTTCATCATCTCAAAATGATTAGTATAAAGTTGCGTGTGGGTGGCACCCTCATCTTGAGCATATATCTGATTGGTGCGAAGGGGGCGACTGTTTTTAGTCTAAAAATGAAAACAAACCAACTTTTAATTGTGAACACACCCACACTGCATTTTGTCTATGTATAAACACATGGTGCGCTTGTAGATTATTTAAAAACGTACTCCAACATATCTATCACAGACTGGTTTCTGCCTCGTGTCACTGATAACTTACTGTTACACAAAACTCTATGGGAAATATATAAAGAAAAAGCAAAATAAGGAGCAGTTCTCACGGTCACACTGGCATCAGCACTTGGGGACATACAAAATGGCAAACTCTAATTTGAAAAAGAATCTTTGCTTTAGTTTAGATTTTGCAAGCTTAATTCAATACCCAAACCAAGAGCCCATTAGTTTATAGTTATGCATAGCGCACACATAGTATAATAAAACCATCACTGCACTGCTCTCCTAACAAAGCTATGTTAACATCCAGCACACCATGCCATTCTAATATTTGGCTTCTCCTAAGCAGCAACTGCCAGTCAGGGACAAACCTGCTTATTAGTCAGAGAATGGGACTATGGTCAGAAGTTCTAGACTCTACACCCAGTTCTATCACTAAATTGCTGTATAGTTTGGAAGAAGTTGTTTATAATCACTGAATTTATTTTTGTTTCTGTAGCATATTATCCCCATTTACAAAGAGGTGCTTCAAGCATTAAATTCATTATATATTTATAATCCACTTAGATCCTATCATGAAATACATTCTTACAGATCTTAAGTATCATCATAATAATCAGGGTAAGTTACATGGTGGTTGTTAGATGGAAAAATACCCACTACAGTTTAAGTGAAATCACAAACTTCTTGGATGATTTAAAATTTATCTATCAAATCCAAAAGCTGAAGTCTGGTGTCAATCCACTGTATCAACAAAGAAAGGAAAAATAAATTTGGAATTTTAATTGATGCTTCAGAACTCAAGTAACACTCAACATGGATCTCATATGAATTATCTGCCCACCTCCATTGCTGCTAAATACCACAGTGTCTAGATTTGATTTTGAAAGAATACCAATGCACACCTTATAAATACTTTTTGTCTTCTTTTTAGGATTAGCTTCGTACATTAGCTGTAAAATAAGAAGGAAAGTTAGATGATCTTTTGTGGAAGATTTTGTTCAGGTGCTTTTTCTTTTCAAAGAAATCACATAAAATAAGTGGAAATCCTGATGAGGATAATTTTATAAACTTTTAAAAGTTATTTATTTACACTGTTGAAACATTTAACAAAAACAAGTGTTTACAGAGATAAGGAAAAAACTCTACAAACTTAAGGTATAAAAGACGCATCATTTCTATGTAAACTCACCTTTCCTTCTTCCCTTGGAATAATGACATTTTCGTATCTGTTTCGGCATTGTTTTGGTGAGCGATAGACTCTGCTGCACGAGTTAACAACATCACTAACAAGGTCCCAATTGGGAGTGTGTGCTGGTGATACAACGGCAAGATTTAAAGGAAGCTCCAGTAGCTGCTTCACTGCCTAGAAGAGATAAAGGTACAAAAACTTCAGATGACAAACCATTCCAATCTTCCAAACCTACCCTTATCTGCATGCATCCATACACCATTACTACAATGACACAAATAGCTTGCAGCTCAGGCCGTGGGTTCACCTATGTTCACAAAGAATAAGTAAGCGTAAAATGCTGTTATGCAGACTAATGTGCAACAAAACACTTGGGGATCGGTATAAGAGGGGCATAGAGCTGCCATTCAAGTGTTGCCCAAACATGGGCAGAACTTTAGTTGCATTACCCAATGTCCAAACACCACAACTAATGTAGGACATAACAGGAAGTGGTCCCTAGAACAAAACTAGGACATATTCGTGCATTACGTAGTTTAAGTTTTAATTTATCCTTAAAGGAACACAAGTGATACACAATCTGCTTCAAATTATGTTAGCAAAATGGCAAACTAGCCATCAGAAATTAGAAATGACCTTGAAGAGACGATGTGCAGAAAGAGCCATTTCTGAAATTAGAAGCTAAAATACAATACATTAAAAAAGCAGAAAGCGCAGGTATCGTCTAACCTGCAGAAGTGCCCAGTCTTCACTGATCAACCACTCAGGATTATCCTGTCCAGCCTCAGCAGCTGGTTTGACAAGAGTCGGCAAAGGCTTTGCAAACTGTGTCTGTTGTTTCAACAAGATGTTTTTCTTCTGCTCTTTGCCCTCTCGTCTCATTTTCAACATTCCTGGAGTTGCTCGGTCAAAAAGTGAACGAGGAGGAATAACTGTTTCTCCATGACGTTGCTTCTTCTTCCTACCTGCAGCTACGATTAAAAAAAAGACATTCTTAGCAAATGGTTACTACCTTTCTTTGATTTTCTGCTATTTGTAACAGCAAACTACTCTTTAAACTATCTAAAAATGTATAGAGTATTCTGCACTGCTTCTTAAAAGCACACTGTCCGTAACAAAACATAACAGCCAGAGCCTTTGTAAAGCAATACCAAACCTGTCCTAATTCACACAGCAGAACATTTGTTTTTTAAAACTGTCCTTTTTGAAGCAAAAATACCCACGTCTAAATAGCAAGACTCACTATAAGAACTGGGGTTTCCTGTGATTATATTGCTTTAAGACCACCATGAGACAAGAATTTTTATCTCTTCAAATCTGCCCCATTTGATTTTCTCAAGGCCAGACATACAGTCACAAGGAAAAAATCATGATTTCTTACCAACAGACCTCATAACAGTTTTGAACAAATATTTACCAGATGGATCTGTTTTGTGTCGTTTACGTTCCTTCCGGACATACACTGGTGGCAACTTTGATTCTGGAATTGGGGTGGTATCATACATCAGGCACATAACAGAATCAATATAGATATCGTTGTCATCTTGAGGTGGAGTGGGGGGAGTCCAAAGCTATACAGAACGTAATTTGTAGTTAGTGCAATGTATTAGCTAATCATTGATCTTTATTTCTCAAAAAATAAAAAGCCTATTTTGACCGCCTGGTGTTTCTTTTACGTACTGGCATTATTTCAGTTTGTCCATCTGGACCTTCGTAGACATATTCCTACAAAACAAAAAGAGAATACAATTCAAATGATCTGACTGAACCCTGAAGGAAAAGGTATTCTCAGAATAACCAAGAAGAAATACAAAAATGATCAGGAGTTACTTTGTTGTATGCATCCTCCCGAGTGTAGGTGAGAAGTTCTTCTTCATCCTCCCAAAGCATTTTTTGCTCCTTTTCCTTTAACACCTTCATATGCTGAACTTCCCATGCTTTCTTTGCAGCTTTCAGTTCCACCTAGGTGAAAGCCAGGCTCATTATAAACTTTATGCAGTAATAGACACTGGATTAAAAGTTGTCGATTTGTATTTTCATGGACAAATTCCTTAAACTTTGATATTTTCAGGCACAGAAAACTTAAAGCAATTTCTTAACAGATGCCTTTCATAATCACTTAATAAGAGATTTTTTTCCATCACTGTGAGGATCTTTAAACCTTCAAAATAATACAAACTCAGAATTTGAGTTAAACAACAAAGACAACCAGAACATAACTCCACAAATGGATACCTGTGCTTAACTTTACTCAAACGAGCAGCCTCACTGAAATTAATGAAAATTTTCCCTGCTATCAACAACAACAGACAGTTGCTGAGCTGTGCTGAAGAATGTTATTCCTATTTTACAAATAAGAATTAAGAACTCGCACCTCCTTAAAACAAGAGAATCACAAGAAGACAAGTTCCCTGTAAGGCATTCTGGTGCTCCATAAGTATACTAAGCAAGGTAAGTACACCCAGAAGTGCCTACAACAAACCCAATGTCTTTGGAGGAACTTCCACTTCACATTGAAAATATAACTCTGCTAGTACGTACTGTGATAGAACAACATGGAATAGAGAGATTTGTTGTTTTACCTCATTCAACCTTGGCTCATTCTCATCAACAGAAACGTGGAAGAGCTCTAAATAATTCAAAGCATACTTCTCAATTGGAGTAAGCTGAGAGAACACATTAAGGAAAAACAAGTTAGTATTGCAGAAAAAAAGAAAGAAAGATTAACTGAAGGAGAGTGCTTTAAAGCTCTCCTTGAAACTAATCTTCCTTTCTACTGGCTTAACAACTTAAGTCAGTAGGAGATTTCCCATCATTTTATTGAGGGCAGTATCAAATCCATAGAAAATAAAGCTTCTTTAAGGCAAGACTGCAAAGAAATTGAGATATTTGAACTAAACATTACTTTTTAGCCAAATATTCATGGAAAGGCATGGTACCTGATCCACAACAGCAACTAATTCCTGCAACTGTGAGGGCTCTTCAATGTATTTTGTCTCGCAGAGCTCTGAGATTAAAGGTTCAATGCTTGACTCGGGTCCTATTTCCTGTACCTGATCATTTGACTCTTCATCCTCTTGTTCAATACTGTTGAGGGCCTTTCAAAAACACGTATTTTAAAAATAATGAAAGCTTCAAAAAATGTGGAAAGAAAGCCAAAGAGAAGTTCACTAAAGTCCAACACAAATGTCTGCAATAAATCTCTGCTGAGGCAGGAGAAACAGTCCCCAAGAAAGTATACTATTCAACAGTGTGCTTTTGTAATTTTTTGGTAAGAAAAATGAAAAAAAACCCATCAAACTAACAGAAAACATTGATAAAATTTACCCAAATAAAAAAGATAAGGCAGCTGTTTAATGAAAACGTCACACTGCTGTATCTTCTCCCCTCCTCACTAACATATGTGTTAATTAATTACCTCTATGAATGGTCTTGCAACTTTAGGTGAAATGTTTTCTGCTGGAGATGGCTCTTGAGGAAGTACTACAAATTCTTCTGCTTTCACTCTAAATCCAGAATCCTCCATGGGAGAATGAACCTCAAACAACTCCTGAATTGTTTGCTTGGTAATTAGAAGAAGAAAAGAGAAGTATGTTCAGTTTTCAGGACAATTCTGTTTTTTGGGTTTATTTATTTATTTTACTTGAATTAACTTAGGTTCATGTGAACTTACAAACTATATACTGATTAAAGAAAAAATAAACCTCTATCTATTATATCTGGAAAATTGTCCATTGTCTGTTCTGTAATTTTCTCTTGTAGGACTATATAGAATAGAATATAGAATAAAGTGCTAACAGATAATTTACAATGAAGTCAGATATACATGCTTTACTCTCTGGCACTGCCATACCAGCAGTGGCAGAAGAGGATGGACTAGCTTCATCAGTGCAGTCACAGTCATCCGCACCTTTAGACCAGCAATGGAGAGCCTAGGTCACCAAATTTTGTATCTCACATTTTTAAAGTTGTTGAAACTTTTATGCTTGCAAGCTCTGCAGAATTCTGTAGCCAGACAGAAGTCAGAATACATTAAGTCACAAGGGTGATGCCTATGCATCACTGTGCAAGCAACAGAGCATTAGCAGATAGCGCCACATTTTCTCAAATACTATCTAACACCTAAATTAAAGCAATGATGAAATCTAACATGCTTATCTATCAAATCCTAGTCCAAACACATTTCTAGTAAACTCTTATCAAACACTCCAACACAGGTGTTTGAACATATTTTGAGTATTAACTTACCTGTGTTAAAAAGGCCATTGAATAGTCATTTCCCTGAGCAGCTACTTCTCTGATCAAATCCTTTGTGCTATTTTTCAAAAGCTTCTCTTCTACAGAATTACCACTGACAAGCCTAAAAAAAAATTAGAAAACCTGACAAGCCATTTTCAAAATAGCTTTCAGAAACCAAAAGAGAAATTGCCCTCAGAGAATAATATTGAATTTGTAAATGTGGTGGTTTGGGGGTTTGGGGGTTTGTTAGGGTTTTTTTTTTTTAATTCTAGTATAGGCAGAAAAAACCGCCACATACTACCACCTCCATTTTAAAGAACTAACCTTACATTAAAGTACATTAAGGAAAAGTCATTGATCTACAAGCGTTACCTGTATATATGGATGTCTTTACATCTCCCAATTCTGTCACACCACTCCTGAGCCTTTGCATCCATCACTGGGTTTAGATCGTTGTCATAGAACACAACAGTGTCTGCCTCAACAAGGTTGACTCCAGTGGAACGACTGTGAGAGGAAAGGATGGCACAGAAAATGCGCTTGTCTCTGTTGAAACTTTTCATCAGCTCCTACACAAAGGCAATAAAAGCAGGCAGTAAATAAAACCATACACCAAAATAAATTCATCATAGCCTAATAAAAAGAAGACAAATAAAAAAATCAGTGTTTCAAAATGAGTAAGAAACAAGGCATATTTCCTTACCCATGCTATAGTGTAGAGAGCACTTACTGCTGTATGTGGACAACTGTTAGTGCAAACTTACCTGCCGTTGTTCATGGTTAGCATATTCGTCAATCCTCACAAACGTGAGGAAATGGAAATTCAGGAACAACTCCAGTATGTCCAACATCAAAATCATCTGTGACAAAATCAGCACACGGCGCCCTTCAGATTTCAACTTTTGAAGCAAGATAGCAAGAGCTTCTAATTTTCCTGTATTTTAAACAAGAAAAACAATAATGGTTACCTGCTGCGGGACAGCAAATGACCAAAATATTACCACCAAATGTCCTCCTTTACCTGAGTCATACTGCACCAGCCGGAGGTCAGGGAACTGTAACAAGTGTGGAGTTGTAATCTGTTGCAACTGATGCAAGTGTGGAGCTGCCTTCTGCTTAAGATTGTGCTTAAGGACTTTCAACCTGTGACTGTACGAAGGGGGAGGATTTGCTACATACAAACACGGGGGAGCAGCAACTGCAGCTGGCAATACAAAGAGAGCCCTGTGAAAAGCATAAAAGCAAACACCAGGTTAGGAAACAACATACAAAATGATCTCTGTGGCAATAATCTTCAGCATGTCAACATGGTAACTTCACTCTGCTGTCTAAACACCCTAGATACCCTTTGTTAACGTTACAGGTTGCTGAATATCTTCAAAGCATTGGTGTTTTCTCTCTCTTTTTTTCCTACCAGCTTTGATGATAGCTTCTGTTAAGCTGTTTGCATTGTGACCACTGTATTCAGTGATGGAGCTCAAACACAAAAACAACAATCATACCAGACTTACTAAAAACTATTCAAAAAAAGTTCTTCTACTTGCATTGTATGTTCCCAAGGTACTGCAGTGATTTGCTCTGCACACAATCCATTAAATGCCAGCTTTAGCTACACTAGCTTCTGCCTAAGTCTCTGTTCCTTAATTCTTGCTGGCTGGATCCAAGCCTTCAGAGGTACCTAGTCAAAAGTAAATTCAAAGCCTGGGCATGCAAGCTGAAGCACGATCAGCTGAATTTGGACCTGAATTAGAAATAAGGCACTGAATATTGCTATCACAAATACCTTAAAATTAAAAAAAATCTTTATTTTAATGTTCATATTACACATCATTTATTGTTAAATAAATCAATCTAAAGCCTTGTTCCTGTTCATTGGCTTGTTTGGTTTTGAGCTGTTTTGAAAAGAGCTATTTAGGAAGTAACTAAATGTGGTAAAGGCCTATGAGGCAGTCACACATTACCTGTTAACAACATCCTTTAAAGATTCTTGTTGCTGAACCAAAGTCAGGATCAGTTCTTGCAACGGATCACTTGGGCCTCTGGAGGCACTTGAAGAAAGGCAACAGTTCACAAAGCCAGCCCACCTCCAACTGTTATCTTCACAGGAACACAGCTGAGGGAGCTTCCTTTCACCAGTCAAAGAACAAACACTCAACAAGTCTCTGCCATACACCGGGGCTTTCGAACAACGGCGTTCATTGCCAGAAAATATTCTGTCCAGACGCTCCTTCAGAAGCCGGTTCTTTTCTTCATATGTTTCCTTTGCCAAAAAAAAAATATTTGCTGCTTATAACACTTAGGAGTTTGAATTTCTTTAGAATGAAGCTATCAGGATGAGAGTCACGTGTGTTTTATATCACCACCATCCATGCTAGATCATAACGACTATTTGGATCCAAACACAAGATAAATTTTGTATAAAATTTGAGGATTACATTTAAATCCAATGCATATTAAATAAAAGGTCAATTTCATTTAAATTTAACATCTTATCAGTTTTAATAAAGTACATTTTCATAGTTTTGCAAAAACAAAATTCATCATTTATATTTGGGGCATTTCAAATAATGCATTAATATTGATAAGGTGCAGTTTCTTGTACAATTTAATATATATTTGATGTTTCCCAACATTTATGGGCTTATCAAGTAACTTTTTTAAAAAAGTCATTAAGATTAGAAATCTATAACATTTCCCCAATTGCCTTTGTGTTAGAAACATATGGAAAATTTGATGATTCCCTTATTCATGCATTACTACATAATTATGATATAGCCCAGTTATAAAATTCTGTCTCCCATCACAGCACAAGCAGTCTGTTGGCTGCTGTGGAGTTTATAAACCAAAATTTAAATTCAGTATGGATTATAAATGAAAACGCATCAGACTTGTCAACCTGAAACACTTGACAAAATTTAGTTCTACCTATACTATAATCATCAAAGCTACTAATTAATTCCAACTTTGTGAGCTATAGCTTCCAACTATCATACGGACATAGTATCAACCCTGAAAAGTTGTGTTTACCCAGGAAAAGTAAGTGAAGTACCTGTGATTGTCCATGTGTAGAGACCGGTTTTAATGCTGCTCCCATGTCACCAGCTGACAAATTAGTAACTGCAGTTCTACCTGGAATACAAACTGAGGATAAACCTAGTGTTTATATATTTTTTTGAAGATAGTTTTCATTATTGTTTTTAATAAGTAGACATTTCATAGCTACACTAAGTCATCAGTGCAGACAAGCTCTCAGTCTAAACGGCCTTTAGGTATTGCAAATTTGTACTTATCTATATGTCAAGCATCTGACAGATACTAACACCAACTTTCACAAAGATCCAAGAAAGATCAAAACATAAAAACAATGGAATTTTACTTTTCTTTTCACAAAGATCTGTTGCATCCACAATTTAGTCAGAATGGCATGTATAATACAATAGATACTAACATTTAAAAATAATACGCTAAACCAGAAATAGGTTGTTCTGACTTTTCTTAATTAAATCATATTAATAAGATCTTTCAGGGAAAATACTGATTCAGTACACCTAAAAAAAAAAAAATCAAGAAACTATATAATATGACAGAATCTCAAAGGAGCATTTTTGTAAATTAATTGCTAGCAAATGTTTTCCCCGACAGCTAACTGAATAAGAATATTATGAGAACATTACACACAAGTAAACTATTCTAAACTGCAGTAACACCCTTCATGTAGTGGCTGACAACAGACACTGTGTAGCGGTTACTTTCCTGATAAAATATAGAGGTTTCTATCTCAGCCAGACGCATTGCTCATCAGCACTGGTTATTTGTTATAGAAAAGCAGCACAACCTTCTACTACTCAGCGTGAAACTGTATTTAGTAGTGAATCAATATACTGACAAAGAATTGCATTCAAGTTAACTAGCAGGCACTAAATTTTATATTAAGAATAACAGACTCCGAGAAGCAAGCAGAGGTTAGAGCTTTGCCTTTCCAAATTTTTATTACAGACAAACAAGCTAATATCAGTATCCGGCATAAATCTGATTTTACTACATAGCTACATGTGAGCTCAGCAATTATGGTTTCCAATCACCCATAGAAACGGAATTTATTTGGCATTTAAGCAAAATTCAGGAAGTATTTTCAATACGCTTTACATCTTCCTTCAAAGATGAATGGCAATTTTTTTTTTCATTTTACACTTGAAAACAGCATTTTTGCTACTATTACTTTTTAATGAAGCACTCTTTTTACCATTGTAAAAGTAATAAGATGCGTGGGTTTGTTTTTGTAGAAGTCTTACATCCTGAATTATCAATTTTTGTTGTAAATTGTAGCCATATTAGGAGTACCTGTAATGTCACTGGAGGATGAAGCATTGAGCCACAGATCTTCCAAACTATGACAGAAATTATTTACCATCCCACAGCTGGGAGACTGTTGAAGTTTTCTCTCCCTTCTTATGATGTGATGTTTACTCTTCAGAAAGTCAAATATGAACTTCAAGGGCACATTTAATACATCAAAAAGAAGCAGTAACAGGCTGTTTTGAGGGACTGGTTGGTATCCAGAGACAATTGCAGCAGATGGCTGTTTCCAGTGAACAAAATCCTGGCATTGCATTTGTCATCATTTAGCAATCTGCTGTTTTGCTATAAATGCATCCTAGATAGCAATATCTCTATTGTTTTTTGATCAGCATCTTGGTTGTGTTTTTAAGCAAGGAACTGAACACATTTGCAGCAAGGCACCAACCAGCTCAAGCACTATTTACAGAGGGAAAGGGAAAACAGTAACTTGACTAGATAGAGAAGCAAAGAAAATTAGATAATAGCAAAATCAATGTGGAAAAACAGAAAAAATTGCTGGACATTCCTTGTCAGTATAAAAAATAATCACCTAGATCTTTCTTTGAAAGAAGTAACAAAATATTTCAAACTCACTTCTTCCCATAAAAATCTGACCTAAGACAGAACTAGTAAAGAGAAATTCTGAATAATTAATAAGGCTTCAAGTTCTCCCAGGTTTGGGCTAAAAATTTATCCAAAACTCCAGTACAGATTACTCGCAAATCACTAGTCAGAAGGAATGAGATTTCTCTCATAGTATACCTGCTTGTGAACTCAGCTTTCAGAATTGCTATCTGTAACAATTTGGAATATACATCAATGTGATTTTAGTAGTTAAACATGTATTTAGAGACATTTCTTCAGGCTAGAAAACCTACCTTGCTGTGTCACTGATGTGGAAGTTGGCACACCTGCTTGATGCTGGTTTCCTAAAGCATTCAGAGCATTCTGAACAGTTCCAGCCTGGGAGACTGTCTGCATGACAACTGGACCCTGAGGTCTCAAATACTGCTGACCTGGTGCTGAAACAATTTGAAGAACACTTCCTGCAATGGAGGAGTTAAAAAAAGAAATTAGACTGAATAGAGTGGAAAAGAATCAATAGTGTTCTCTAGCAAAAGACACTACTGGAACAATCAAGCTTATTGTATATCTGATCCAAAGCAACTAAACACAGATTACCACTCATACAAGGCAAAAGGCGACAAGGAACCTAGGCAGCTGTTCTCTCTACAAAGTATTACCAATAGGTCATTACTTCTCCAAACTATGTTAAATTTTCTTAGATGAGTCCATTATACCAATCTGATTTAAAGTTTCCTAATCTCTGATAGAAGGAAAACACCTAAGTCTTCATAGTTACAGAGGAGTTTCACCTTATCAGGATATCATTCTAAATCTAGGTATTTTACATGGAATTTGAACAAAATCCAATCAACTAAAAAAATCCTCACTTAACATTCCCCCCATTTACTTTGTTGGCCAAAACTGAAGCTGCTTCTTCCACAGAGAATCAAGTTTTCCAGGTTCTTTTGAATTTGGCAACACACGTAACACCAAGAGGAGTAATTTGAGAGCAAAAAATATTGTAGGTGGAACATTCAGGTGATGGTAATATCTGGATCAAAATACAGAGGTACACTGATCTTACAGCATTATCTTTAACGTTTCAGAACAAACTAAGAATGTCCTCAGTTTTGTCTATCTCTGCTCATCAAATAGTTTATCTAAAATAACACCTCAGTTTATTTTAACTGCGTGGCATACATGTGGGTGCATATTCAGTAATAAAATACTGAAATACAATATACAAAAATAAAATAACTATATCGTTCATGCATTTGACATGCATTTATTTTTCAAGTGAGAACTACCTCCTTATACCTGTCTCACACAGAAAACAGAGCAGAACAGTACAAGCAGTGGGGGAAAAAAATCTCCTCAAAGTTAAGTTACCAAAAACTGAGCATTCTAAGCACTGGAAAACTCCCTGGTTTGAATTAAATACCTTGTAACTGCAGGGGCTGCCCTGCAGTGAGCTGGCGAAGTTGACTATGTGACAAAGTAAACTTGTTCCCTTGAAACTGCAGTGTTACAGGAGTCTCTGGCTGAGCGATTCTGCCTTGTGCTCCTGCTATAGAAGCCAGCTGGGCTATTTTTACTACCTCACCACCTGTTAAGGAGGGAAACAAGCATTAAAAACACAAAGGGGGGGGGTGTTGTTCAATATTCACAAATCTAAGGTTTGGTTAGTAAACTGGTGCTGAAGCGCCTTCCATGCATAATTATACTTAGTGCATCAAAAGTGTCATATAAAAGTTAAGCAGGTATTGTTTTCTATATTTGTTGGACAAACTGGAAAAAAGCTGATTGTTTAAAAGCTAAGAACATCAACACTTTAGAAGTTATAACTTCATTTTCATTAGCAGAAAAGGTTAAGAGCTACCTGAAAACTCATGTGACACTTTGTAACAGAACAAATAAAGACACTAAAGTGATTTTCACTGCCTTTTCAAGAGCATCAAGAAAAGTTTAAGGAAGAGACAAAAATATTCACACATACAGCAATATAAATACACATTTAAAATAGTCTGAAGATTAAAATTTGCTGATGAAGCATGATTTATATTAAGCGATCTGCACTTAGACAAACCAAAAAGCTTTAAAGGGACAAGGATCAAGCTTTTTGTGATTTAAATGCAGAAAGGTTAGAGGCATTTAGCACTAACTATTATGATATTGAGGAAATATTGGCATGAAAATTTAGCTTTTGTAAAGGCAGTGCATTACCCCAGAGATAAAATTAATACATCAGTGCTCAGTATTCTATATACATGCTAATAGGCAGTGCACATACAACCTTAAAGCAAAGCCTCATTGCTTTTCTCTGCCTAACAGTAGCGACTTTCCTCTCTGCGAGAGGCCTTTAGCAGATGGATTAGTGTTTAATATGAAAGGAATAATTAGGATAGAGCTAAAACATTTGGTCGGAAGGAAGTCTCGCCAGCAGAAGAAACATGCAGAAATAGGAGATTAAGTTGACACCACTAATGTATGTCCACAGCAATTCTATTGTTTCTTATCCAATTTTCGATTTTCCTTGGTCATAAGCAACGTAGTGAACAAGGCTAATCAGAAGAGTGAAAAAAAAACAACGATTCTGTACACATTTTAGGGTGCCTAGTAACTTAACCTCATTGTAGTAAAAAGGTGGGAGAAACCTTGAAAGGGGAGGCCACTTACTAGGCAACCGTGCCTGGGCCTGAGAGGTGAGTACCAGCCTCTGAGGCAGCACACTCTGTTGGATGGTGTGCGAGGGGGGCTGGGGCTGGGGCTGGCCCAGCTGGGAGGCCTGCGCGGTGGTCTGACCCCGCTGCTTCGCAGGATTGGCAGTGCTAGTTGCTGTGGTGAAGGTCGCTGCTGGCGGGTGTCTTGGAGCACTGGTGGAGGCCTGAGTTGTCTGAAACTGTGCTGCTGCCGCTGCAATCAATAAGGTTTGTTTGTGCAAGCTGTTAGAGGTTTTAACTCCACTGTTTTAAACAACCTGCATTAAAGAGAAACCTTCCGAGAGGATATTAAAATGGCTACAGGAATGGCTTTTCCTTACAGACTGGGATTTTTATCCATACCTATTACTCCATCCTATTTTTACAACATTATATATTTGGTAAGTATTGTTTAAAGGCTAAATACATACACAAAAGCACTGTAAATTCCCATGTTTGACAGAACATTACACATGATCTGGGTTTAAATACCAACTGTCCCATATTTATTCCATACATTATTAGTTAGGTTACACAAAGCTTAGTTTTGCATTATACTGGCAGATCAAACTGTACAAACTAGTGGGGAAATGTACTGGCAATTAGTTTGTTGGTATTTTTAAGCCATTAGTATTCTAGACCATTAGGCTAGAGGGAAAAAGAGAGTTCTATTAACAGACTAACTTGTATCAGTGTATTTAGAGGTTTATGTAATCAACATAGCATTAACTCTCTTACCTTGATTGGAAGAAACTGTAGCTATGGGTGATCTTCCTCGTACTTGTCCCTGCTGAGTTACTGTTGCTGTGGTCACTGTGCGTTGTACTTGAGTGCTTGGAAAAACTACCGTCCGGCCCTCAGGTTTCTGACCATACTGAACTGGTTGAAACAACCTGAAAAGAATAAGAAGGTCAAAGCCTATACAAAGATCACAATTTGGCTTTTAAAATTAAACTCTGTCAGCAAGTGGAAAGTATAAACTTCTCCCTGGTGAAGTTTATAGTCTATCAATTCTAGTCCATCAATCAAAAATCTGTCAATGTTTTTTTAATAGAATACATCTCAGGCTATCACACTTACATCTTCATAAAGTAATCAAGCCTACAGCTTCACTGAATCTTTTAAGAACAGCTATATCAGGAAAATACAGTTGGCTTCACTCACCAAACTTCAAGAGCAGTAACAATACTAAAAAAAAAAAAAATTGCAACACCCTTGTAAAGCCTATATCCAAGAAACCAACGACCAAAACCAGGCTCTTTTAAGACCTCGAAAGAACTTCCAGCTGATCATACCAGATGCTAATCTCTTGCTGACAGATGGCTGATAAAGTTGGCAAGACTCACTTCGGAAAACTTAACATATGAAAATGCCACAAAATCAGTTTGCTAAGCTCCAGAAAGAAAACACTTACTGCAATGCATCCAGTTAAATACAGGAAGAATTAAAATTACTGCAAATGGCTTAAATGGTCTATCCAGAAATCTAGAAAAAGAATGGGGCCCTCATACCATTTCCAGAGAAATGTCAACATCCCTGCAGGTCATCAGACAGCTATTTTTCATCAGAAAAACAGCTCCACATTACTTCAAGATCACTGGTTCCATAAGAGAGAAACACTCTTAAAAATCTACTGTTACAAGACTTTATATGTCTCTTATAACAGTGCAAGCACAGCTAACAGTTTTGAAGAATCATTTCCAATACTGCAAAACATTTTCTTGCCTCACACAAGGACTCTAAGAATAAAATTCATCTACTGGTCAAGCTTTGGGAAATCCACAAACAAACTTCAAATGATATGCCTCAAAAAATATTAAAATAGAATCCATAGTTTTAAGATAAACAAGAATACAACTGAATAATAAAATAAAAGCAAAAGTCTGAGGTTTTGTGTGAGATATAGAGAGATACAGATAGAAGTCTGTAGACAAATCAGAAGTAGTACATTTTCCTTCTTTAATTCTAGCTAAATGGAGGGCAGTTGTACATACCTGCTTGGTTTGAGCTTCACTGGGTTGGGCCTGGGTGGTGGTGGAGGGGAGCTGTAGATCTCTTCAATAAGTTTTCTAGTAACCTTTTGTTTTGGCAATGTTTGTGCTTCATAATGAGTCATTCTGTTTTCCACTCCAATCAGATCAAAAAGAGACAGGTCTGATTCCTAACGAGCATTGTAAAATACGATTTATTATTTTATGTGATGATACATACAATTAAGTACTCTCCATTTTCTATGCTGAATTTGAAATAAATGCTGTAAGTTTAAAAAGAAACTATTAACTACTAGCAAAAACTGTCTAGAAGTTTTGGAAACACATCTTAGGCTGGTAGACCCATTTTAAGCATCAGAATAGATAGAAACAGAATTGAAATCACTAGTCAGTCTTACAGAACTCAATGCAACTCACCATTTTACAATTCTTCATATACCATAATTTCCAAAGAACCAGGTTGAACTCTTAGAATGCATTTGTTGTCTATGGAACTTGAATGCCAAACTAAAAAGCATCCATACACATTTGAGAGTAGAAAAATACTAAAGATGGAAAATAAGAACAGCCAAAAATTTTGGCTCATCTGCTCTGTCATTCATCCTTCTCTTTAATGAAATTATTTCTTTTTGTTTACCCCAAAGAGGGGGAACATTAACGATAGTACAAATAGCAGTACTTCAAATGAATTAACAGAAGTGTACTAATTAATTAACTAAAGTGTACTAAAAGGTCCTGCTCTCATTAGCTACCAAAAGCAGAACAAAAATTACAGAGCCTGGTAAATATGCTCTGTGCTACCCAGAGTGGTTTTGGTGTAGGAAAAATCCTTCAGACATGAGTATGAGGCAAAGCAAAGCTAGTTTCTCCTTGACCACATAGTTCATGAAAAATTACTGACTACAAACCACTTGAAAACCTCAAATTACTATCAAGAAAAAGAGATTCAGAAAGTATGCACTTGGTATGTATGGCTGCGGAATATTGCATTCTTTCTATTTATAAACTTCAGATAGACTGATGATGTATCATAAAATAATATTAAATACTGAAATTCTACAAGGGCATTAAGAAAAAATAGTTTTCTTTTTACTCACCTTCCAAATATCCTTTTCTAGGGCATTCAGTACCAGAGACGCCGTTCTATATTCCAGTGTTTCTGATACAAAAGAGGTACTTGAAAGCCGAGGATTTATCAGATCAGGGTGATTACAAATCCTTTGCAGCTGCATCAGGACATGCAGGACACTGACAAAGTGCCCACTTTTGAGGGCTTCTTGGGTTCTATCAAATAATTTGTACAGAAATACATCAATTTAAGCACAGCTTTTATAAAACCATAAAGAGACGCCCTTAAATTGGCAAGGTGAGAATCTGAAGTGCAGTGTGTTATGCAAAAATCTTCATACATGCTTAGGTTTTATATAGGTCTTTCCAGAGTATCTTAAGTAGCACTGTAGTAAATACAAATTTGGAAACACAAAACTTAGGGACCAGTGCTATCCTAAAGTCTGATACAACCTAACCAGCTTCCTATCCTCCACACACATTTTTTTGTTTCTGTTTCATCCCTCCACCTATCACAAACCACTTGATACCACAGGTAAAGGAGGGGGACGACACTTTAGGTTTTATGTAATAAAGAACACCTTTACAAATCCTATAACAAAATAATGACAAAATTGACCATTATAACTTGATTTAAAGGTTCTAGAGTTAAATGTATATGTTTGCCATTAGGCTCATAACAACACTAGCTTGTAATTTTAGTTTACAATGTAATCATATTCTATTCACTAGTCATGATGGAAAAATTCAGAAAAACATTAAAACGCTCCCAATCATGACAATCGTTTATCATCTTGCTTAAGCACCAAAAATGAGGGCGCTTTTCATCTATTGTTTTAATTCCTTACCCTGGTTGCAATATGACATCTTCATACATAGCTTTTTGTCGACTGGAAAGACGACACTTTAGCACATGTTCATATTTCTTTGTTAGCTGCTTTTCAACATCTCTCTTTGATCTTCGCAAAATAAATGGCTGAATCATCTAAAACATTTCATAATTGAGAAAAAAAACCTCTCACTTCAAAGATGCAGTTTTACAAGAGGAAGCTAAACCCACTCACATCTAAATGCATTTAATATGATAAACCTCATATACGATATGTAATTACATTGCTACGCACACCATTGTGTAAGTGTTATTTGTTCTTTAATTTCTGCATGCCATGCTTCAAAATCTAAGCCATGTATTATTTTTAAAAGAAATCTCTATCTATACTCTTCTGTCCAAACTGACCAAAGCAGTAAGGAAGCCCAATAATTTTGAGTTAAACCACTTTTTATTTTAATAAATCAGTCATGTTTAACCACTGTAGTAGGGAAGATGAGAAAAAATAACAACATACTCTGTGTAACCTGATGACCAGTTTATGGCAATAATCCTGGTTTTCCTCATTAGCTGCTCTTACTGGAAAATCTAGATAAGGTCTGGAAATTCCTGGAATCAGAAAATGTACCATGGTCCACAGCTCCATCAATGTGTTATGCAAAGGAGTGTCTATCAGAAGCAAACGATGCTGACTGTGAATAATAAAAGAAGATTTTTAACCAATATAGCACCTAGATAGCATCATTATGAAAAGGAGACGAATATTCAAACACTACATTTACTGTAGTTTTAGGACTGTCAGATACACAGAAGAAATAAGAAGTAGTGTTAAAAAAATTAAATCTAGAATAGGTATCTTTTTAATTTTTAATATGCTATCAAGCTAGCTTCTTCATTGCAAAGTATCACAACATATAAGGGGATCTTTTTGGAAGCACACAGTATCAGCGAAGAAGAGTTCTAGTGGTATGTTAGTTGCAAGCATGAAATGCTGAGCATGCCTCCGAATCCTGACTTTCAACTGAAGGTAGCTCTAGTTAGTGAGCATTGGTAAATAGCACAGGAATTTGGGCAACCCAAATGTGAGTTTTCATACAGTTCTCTTGAACAGGAAAACTGATAGGACACGAAGAAAAAAACAAACAAACAAAAAAACCCCCACTTCCAATAGCAAAATGCTCTACTCCATACCTTCGGAGACTGAAAAGTGCCTCCCAGTGTTTCTCCGTCATGTTCTTTATTTGTTGCATTTCATCTACTATTAAGTATTTCCAGCGCATTTTCATAAATGCTGGGTGGCCTTTGAACAGCTGTTTGTAGGAAGTGATACACACATTAAAGCTGTTGGGTTCCATCCATTCCTACAGAAAAAGAAAGAAAGAGTTAGATAGAAAAGCTAATGCAGAACTCTCAAGTATCTTACAACCTGCTAATTATTAATTAGGAACAGAAAAATATTATGATCCAAAGCACTTTAAAAGACAGTCTTGGTCTCTGAATTACAGTCAGTTCAGAAAGCAAGCTAAGTATTGTATGTATTGCTCAAGACCAAGAGAGTTCCAAAAACACCAGAAATCCGGAAACTGACAGATGTGAATCTCTGCAAAGCAACCTACAGTATTAAAAACTTCTTATAGCAGGATATAAGGAACACAAAGATAAATGCAGCTTAAGGGAAGATTCTCACCATCCAAAATGCAAAATACAGCAGTGTAAAAGTTACAAAATACAGTACCTGTCTCTTTGCCCTAAGTTCTCTTTGGCTACCAAAGTAGAGAAGAATTTTCAACCCTGGGCACCAGCGTTTCAGTTCCAGCTCCCACTTCAATATGTTACAGCTCCGTACAACAACAAGATGAGGACCCCAGTTACCTACAGAAGGTAAAACACAGCAGTTAGCAATAGAAAGAGACTCATGATAATTCATGAGACTTGTCTTCTCTCCTGATTTTTTAAGTGCAGTGTACTAAATTCATTGTTAAAAGTGAGACCCAGTAACAACACAAATAGAACTATTTTAATGACTAATCTATTCTGTCATTTTACAGACCCAAAGTACAACTTGTGTACCTAATAACTAATTTTCCCCCAATTACACCAACTGGTTGAATAAAAGATATTCCACACCTCCACAACAAGCTTTGCTTTACTTATATTGTCAAAGCAATCTGGCTACAACAGTACCAATGATACTTGAGATGACATACAAGGCACAGATGTCCAGCTGCTTATATTCAATCCTTGAATTTAACCACCTGGGGCCATCTGGTCATTAAACAATTGGGGAAGATTTTTTATATTTTTTATACTAGTGAACTGGGGCTTCTGAAGGACTTTGTCACCTAGAAGGTAACAGAAGATTGATCAAACAGTATACTTAGCAGGAAGGCACCCTTATGTCACATTTAATATAAGAAGGTTTTTCTAACATAATCGTATTGTGTATGCTAACTAAAGTCTGACAAAAATCAACAGAAAAAACTGACCCAAGGCTACGATTCACAAAGATAACGCTGGCCCAGCACCTGTCTAAAATTGTGAGAGGTAAATTAAGTTACCTTCATTACAAGCTAAGTGTGCGAAAAAGGCGATCACTTGCACCGTTTTGCCAAGCCCAGCCTCATCTGCCAGAATGCCATTGAGATTCTTCTTGTAGAGCTTTGCTAACCAGTCAAGCCCAATCTTTTGATATTCTCTGAGAGGCCCATACAAAAGGGATGGAGTATTATATTTTACCTGTAACGAGAATGAATTGATACTTTTTTTCTGATTTAAACTCAAGGACTGTGTCATAAAGTGTACCTATTTTACAGTTCAGTAACTAGAAAAATATTTATTGTTAATTTGTTCTTAAAATCTGCCAAATCACAGGAAGGCATTCTTTATGTAGAAATAAACACACAGAGTAGCAGGAAATAAGGAGTTTTACCGCTGTTGTTATCCTTGAGCTGCCTTTAGGTAACAGCATTTCTGCTGCAGCAGCAACTTCTGATATGTCTCGCATATGTTTCTTTGGGGGACTGGATCTGTCTATACCCTTGTACTGGTCAATGCTGAGAAGTGAGTCTATGAGGACAACTTCCTTCTGAGGACTCTCCCTGTCAGAGATATGGTCTTCCATTTCTATGAGAGAGAAAAATTACACTGGTATTTTAAATAAACATAAGGTTACAAACTAGTTACACAAAGGAATTGAGATGGCTAGAATTCAGATAGGGATCTAAAAGGAGGTAGCTAACTTTTAAAAATATGAAATGAAAATAGCTTAAACACAGGAACACATTCTGGATATTCAACACTAGCCAGGCTAACAGGATCATTAGTTTTTTACAACTTCTAGGGAGGTCCTCTCATATTTCCTAAAATCTACCCTCAAATCTACAATTCTTTCATCATGTTAGTATAGAACAGATGGCAACTGTGTAATATTAGCTAGCAATGAAGTATGCCACTTTATTCAGTGTAGAGAGGCTCTTCTATGGCTCAGTACCGTTCCTGAGACTCTCTCACACATCATGACTTTAAGACAGGCAAATATTATCCTCTTTTCACACATTGAGAAATGAAAGAAAAGGAAGAAATTCTTCACAGATGATTGTCCAAAAATATTTAGCAATATCAGGAATAAATCTAATTTTTCTAACACTCATTCCAAATACTTAAGCCAGAAAGCCACCGTACTTTCCATTTGTTCTTGTACAGAACATTGTTCTGCACTTAAAAGTTAGAATAATTTAAAATGTGATTTGCTCAGTGTTTTTTTTCCTCTAGTACAAACTGTCTTTGTAAAAGAGGCTCTAACATCAGTCAATTTATTTCACCCTATATGTCAGCACCTTCTTCTAAACAAAAAATAACTTACCTTCTTCACTGCTATCCTCTTCACTGTCGGGCTTAGGCTGGGGCCAGTGAAAATTTTCTGCAAAGGCACCTTCGTACATCTTTAGTAAATCATCCAAAGGCAATTCAGCTAGAAATCATTAAAGCAAATAAGTTTAAAAATATCAAAACCTTGTTACCATCAATACCAATGTTTTTAACCTCATGACATCCATGACTATTACATAACACACTAGTCCTCTATGCAGAAGTTAATTGAAGAGGTAATTATTAGTTGGAGGATGACAATATTTATTTAAAGATCTGGATTATGGAGAACACTTGCATTACACTGAGACTTGCAGCATGACTGAGTAGTCTGCTCATCCAGCTTGCTTTCTACTGTATTATAAACTCACTATATAAACCCACAGTAAGGTAGTGGTTGGAAAGGTTGGGGCATCAAATCCAACTGAGTGGCTGAATGACAATCAAAGACTTCAAAGTCTCTAATCGGAGTAGTACCTCAAACCTACCACAGAATCTCCACGATCGCTTGCTTAGTCTGTTGAGGCAGAAATGTACAAGCTGTTGTTGACCAATCAATCAGGAAACACCCTCATTAGGAACTTGGCTGACTAGCCAAGAGTTATAATGCTTCCAACTGTCCAGTTGGCTGCAGCCACTAAGCTGCCAAACAGACCAAACAATCGGATTTGGAAACTGAATACTGATTGCCGAGCAGGCCTAGCTTAATGGGAACCCTGCCACTAAAAATCAGCAAGGTTTTTACCATGATAACTGAAACAATCCCTACGGGATACTTTGCATACATCAAGCTCTGCATAGCAGTTGTTGCTATGTTGCTAATGGAAGAGGACTGCTAGCCAGAGCACTGTTGTCCCTAAAAGCCCCTTTCCTTTCAAGTATTTATACCTCCAAGATCAGCACTTCAGGGCCCTTTCAAACTTATCAGGTGTACCACAAAACCCTGAGATACTCAAAACAGTTGATACAATTTTCATGTTTCCTCACACATCCCTAACTGGGAAGAAGCAGCACTGCTCACAATCAGAGTTCTGATGAAACTCATTACGCTGACAGACAAGTACCACCACTTGGTCAATCTGATACACTTTTTTTTTTAAATGTTTATCATGGGCACATAGAACTTAGGTTGGGAGTCTTCTGGTGTGAGGTTTTAAAGTACGATGCATGGAGAAATACTTTTTCTCAAGCCACATTGCTTGACAACTAGTTAAGTATATGAACTGCTTTACAAAGTACAGATATCCATCATCATCCCATAAACTAACTGTTACAACTTCCTGTACAGAAAAAAGAAAAATACAGATTATGTGACTGAACATCTGAATGCATTCAGCTTTTCATCTGATAACCCCATTCACAAATACAATAACTGCTATGTGTTTTCACATGTTATTTCAGAGCCCACAAAGAAGCAGCAAGCTGCATGCCTACCTTCTTTGGCTAGGTTAGACAATTCAGTTTGATGGTTTATATTTCCCTCTTTAGCTTCTTGTTCTTCAATTGTTTCTTCTTCATCTTCAACTAAAATCAAAACAAATGCTAACTGTGGCATTCAAATTACACAATAATTCAGAAAGTTTGTAACCCCCCAAACCATACCAGCATAGGACATTATGAAAGTTAGTAGGATTCAAACAGCATGAGATACATGGAAAACAAGAAAATCTGAGAGAAGCTCTACCTAGGTCTTAAAGACAAGTGAAAGCACTCATGCCTCAGGACAAAGGCAGTCTTGAAGTGTTAAGGGTTAGTTGACAATGGTCCCCAGAGATAGATTATTTTGGAGCTATAAACTGAGAATTTTTTTTTAGTCAGAAATATGACATACAAATCATCACAAGAAAGTCACTAAAGCAGATGGATTATCCAGTCTGAAAGCGTCAGAAAAACATTTAAGATTATTAGTAAGGTTTGAGAAACAAAGGAATGAGGAGAGAAAGAATCAAAATCTACCAACAATGATGGGAGTTTGTTTCCAGTGAAAATTTCATTTTCCTTAGTCTACTATCCAATCTCTCAAAAAAGTGGATGAGGGTTGATATTAGGTTTGCAAAAAGTATTTGGTACATGCAGTAAAGAACTGAAAATCAATGGTTTCAGGATTTTATTACATAACTCACATACCGCACTATGGACACACCATTTTGAAAAGCGATTTACCTTCCTCATCAGTCAAAGATGTGCTTGCCTTTCTTTTCCTTCCAGATGATGACGTACCCTAGCATTAAATATTTGAAATGTTTAAAATCATAGAACACAAAGCTAGGGATTTTTTGTTTTTTTAAAGAAAGCAACAGGTGCCTTGCAATGACAGCAGCTAACAGACACTTAATTGTCTATCAGCATTTTCCCAGTCATGGAAATAAAACAAAAAAAGGTATCTTGGACTACATTTACAATATCTATGTTTAAACCAATAATCTTTCCCCCCCCTTTTGTTTTTAAACTCTCATCTTTAGTATGAAAGACAAAGAATAAGATTTTTGACTGTGCAATCTGAACGGTGTCAAGCCTAGGTAAAACATGTGTGACTTCAGCAAGATCAAAACTATGCAAATTCATTTTGGAATTGGAGCATATCTGTTCTGCTTTACCTAATGACCTACCAGCTGCTGTCAACCTGAACTAGCAATACCATGTGAAAAAGCGCAGTGCTGCTCAGCCTGATCATCTCAGGTTCAGAAGAACTACAGCTGCATTAATGACTCTCAGCAAGACATTTTAGCTTGGTTCAGTTATACAGATGTGGATCCTCTGCTTCTGTATTGAAGGTGGTTTGCAATCAGCCACTTCAAGTGTCTGTAGCCCAAATTAGTCCGCTCCAGTGTGGCACAGAATAATAACACAAACTTTCCTTTAAAAGTAGTACTGAGGTACAGAACTTTTATCCAAACTGGAATCAAGGACCAAGTCTTCACTAGTCAATAAAAAAGTGATATGGCATAGGCTTGTGCACTGGCCTACAATTGTTCACTCTCAACTGTAGCATGGTTTGGCCAGTACAAATTAACACTCTCACAGACAGTACTAGGCCACGGTTTGGCTGATAACACATGCTAAAGCTCGTTCCTAACAGGCAATTCAGATGCAGGCATTCTGCTTCGTGAGAGGCGAGCATTTCAGCAAGTGGACATCAGCTGTGCAATGGCAAATGGCTCAGGGCCACAGAACAGTCCCTGGCTTGTTTTCTTCCAATCGCACAAATGTAGCCAAGAAGTCCTAGCGCACACTTCATCTAAGGCAAAGGACATTTAAGTTTCATTCAGTTTGATTCATTCTGCAACATATACCTACGTACCACAGAAGGTAAACCATGACATAGGCTGCAGAACAGCTGAAAATGAGCTTTCATGCCTCACAAAGTTTATCCTTGGCTACAGTAGAATAAATTCCTGCCTGAAACAAAGTCTGGCAATTAATTTATGAAGTTTGTGGTCTTACAACCTTAGAATGACTGATTCAAAATCACTGAATAATTATGAACTCTTCCTTTAAAAGGCACGTGTCAACCACAACACACTTCCCCAATTCACTGTTAAAGATTATGGTTCATAACCAAAAATAATGATATTTGTGCTAATGACTATAAGTTCAGTTGTCATTAACTGCATCAAAATCTGCTTATCATCGCTGTGTATTTAAGGAACATATTAATTTAAATTAATCCGATGTTTTTAAGAAACAAAGACTTACCATTTCACTTTCTCTTTCCAATAAAAGGTCTTCTGTAGGTTTTGCATCCTTACCTGGAAAATTATTATACTTGATGCATGCATTAGTTACTTAGCAATTTTATATTTCTTAAGTTAACTTTTGATTGCATCCAACAGAAAACACAAGAACCATTAACAAAATCTAACAGAAAAACAAAAAAAATCACAACTCATAGCTCACATCTGTTCAGAATCTGTTATTAGCATCTATCAGTTCTATTGCCAATAAGATGAAACCCCAATGTAGTGAAATTATACAGAACAAAGGCACAGGAATTTATACTGGATTTCTTATGAAATGAAATACAATTACCTTTCTTTGAAATTTTCTTTAAATTCAAAGCTTTTTTCCTTTTCTCTTGAAATTCAATTTGCAGTTTTATTTCAACAACCTAAAATGTAAATAAAGTTTAATAAAGCATTTACATTTTATAAATAAAATACTGAAGATAAAAAAGCAGTGACCTACACAAATATTAAAGAGCCAGCATTTTACCTGTTCGATGTTAGACCAGAAGTATTCTATTTCTCTAGCAATTGATGCAGCAATTCGCCTTAGTTTATTTTGTTCTTCCTTTTTAGCTCGCTCTTCATTAAGTTTCTTTTCTTCATGATAACGAGCCACAGTTCTTACCATCTAAAATGCCGTCAGAAAGGCTGAATTAGGTTACCTCAATATATAGAACATCATGTTTCTTAAGATTATATTAGGTAGCAGTAGTTAGCTGTTGACCAAAGTTTTAATACATCTAGCACTTATCTCCAGTGTGTCTAATTCCTACCATGTCAGTAAAACAACAGACAGGAAAAACAAAGGGAAAAAGAAAGTACAGGAAATATAACTAAGCAATCCAGCAGGGAACTCTTAATTCACTGTTCTCTCTCAATACAAGAATTAGAGAAAATCTACTGAAATTAGCAGCAACCATATAAAAGAAAACCTTTTTCAGACAATACATATTAAGCTTAGAAATCACATCTCGATATGTCAGAGACCAAAGGTAAAATGAGTTCAAAAAGAGAGCACATACATGAATGAAAGACAGGTCCATCAGTGACTGTTAAAAACTGATTCAATTGCAACTGGTAGCTCAGGAGATCCCTAAAATGTTGACTTCCAGAAGTTTGAAGGATACTGCCAGGGGAAGGATCATTCCATATTTGCCCTGCGCCTATTTCTCCTATTCTTAAAAACCCACCATTTGTCACAAATAAAGTACTTCAAATCCAGATTCAAATTATTTTCAAAATGCAGATCTGCATTCACAAAATAATACATCTATTTTAATATTATGCTTCTAAGGAAAAGAGTCTGAATTTGCAGCGCTTTGGGATATACAACAGAAAACAAAATGGCAAATTAAACTAACGATCTTCAGTTCTCTTCACTTCCCAAAGTTGGTCAACAAATGTTTCAAAAGAAAGTGAAAGATTGCCGGAATCCATAGCAAACCCTTGTTTAATATATGTAAACAGATTTTACATATTTCATCTCAAACCAACCCAATTTTCATTCCATCACTAAGTTAATTATGCCCACTCTGTTGCTCTCTTCCCCTACAGAAACAGTTCTATACCTTGCTTCCACTGCTGCCCCTAGAACTCTCTGGTTTCTCCTTCATCTTCTTCTGAGACAAACAGAAGAACTACACAGAGAATCACACCCAATGGAAATGATTTATGAAATTCTATATTTACTTTTCATTGAGGGGAGTAAGTGATACGTGAGACAGCCATGATGGCCATCATTTTTAAATATGAGTTAACATACATACTGAGACCCCTAAATAAGTTATTTTATTTCAAGAGGAACAAAATCCACAAAACCCCAAACTATTATTTGCATCTGAAATCAACACAATTATCAATTCAGTGCCAAATGCTAGATTATCCAAAGCTAAAAAAGGCTTCTCCATTAAGTTAAAAATCAGTGCTTTATACTCTCATCACTTTTTTGCATAGAAAAAACTGTTTAAACAGTTTTGGTACAAAGTTGAATGACACCAAGATTAATTGTTTTGATTCAAAATGATGTGTTTTTCAAGTACCTTCTTAGCAGTTGCCATCTTCCACTTCCTCTCTTGAGCAAAATCAGTTGCCATCCACTGCATTTCTTCCAGCAAATAATCCCAGTGAGATTTGGGTCTTGGGGCCTCTTGGAGTTTAGGAAGTCGCCTCAGGGACCATAAACCTTCCTTCCTCAGTTCTGCTATTCGCTGATGGATTTGATTTTCCTTTAAAAAAAAAAAAAGTACATACCATTACAAAGAAGCTATGTGATGCACCTGCAATAGTAGCCAAATATAGAAACAATATTTGCTCCAACTTCATCAAAATAATTGAGAGCAAAAAAAGTGTAACAACATGACACATGCATTATACAAATCAAGTCTGAATATTGTATCAATGTAGGAATTACCAGACTAAATTCAACTTATGCATAAAGAGAATCACAGTCCTTTAACATGTATTACAAAAAGTACCTTGTTAAATAAAAGAATGAAGAGGTTCACTGGACAGCACAAAAAGCAAGGTACAAGACACACGTAAAATGCAATCAAATAATTCTTTTTTTTATAAATTGAAATTGCAGTTGTATTCATCCACAGAGAAACACAGAAGAGAATAAAGACATCTTCATTACTAACACTTCTTAATTTTTAGAAAAAACAAGTTCTCTATGAAGTTCCCGTTAAATAAGCAAAACAACATGTCTCCAGTTTATTATAAATATAAATAAGGCTGCAGCTGCCTTGAATGACTAGATAGAATCAATATAGTAGAAAGAGAAAGCATACAACTCTGAAGATTTATCAGTCTTATTAGCATTTGCGACTTTAACTTCTTTGAACTTTTCTTTAACTTCTTCTGCATAAAAGCAAAACCCAGTAAGTAAAACAACTTCTAAAACGTCATACACAGAAAACATCCCATCTTCATAACTCAAACATGTAACTTATCTGTGTGTTAACTGTTTATAAGTTCCCCCCGCCAAAAAAAGAAAGAATCTTACCAGCTTTACTTGCTCAGCAAGCTTGTCTTGAGAGTTGTCCTGTGGTAATACTGCTGCATTCTGAGCTGGACTTTGTGTTTTAGGTGCTGCTGCTACTGCTAAGCCTGGTGGTTTTGAGGCAATAGGAGATAATGACTTGTTAGTTGCTGGAGATGTTCTGTTTGTTTGTACTGGATATGCAGAAGGCGGCGTTGTGCCTGAGATGGTTGCTGGCGCAATGGATGAGGTAGGCGGTAGCGTATTTGCCGTAAGTCTCTGAGAAGACTGAGCAGGATCTGCAGATGGTCGTGTCAGAGTCACAGTCTGCCCAAGAAACACATTTGTTAGTGATGAGTTTCGCGTTCGATACTGTCTTAGCCTGCATTACAGCAGAATGCAATGCTGACCTAACTTTAATTCAGTAAAAAAATTTACACCTGCATTTTTGTAAGGAAAGGATTTTTGTTTGTAGGCTATGTCTAAGTGTGTTTGTCCAGTAGAGTTAAAAAAACATTAGAATCTTTCACATGTCTTCAGGAAGATAATATTGGTATATTTTACTGTGCATTGAAATAGACATATTTTTACCCCAAAAAAGCTCATATACCTGTTGCTGCATTGTAGCTTGTGGCTGTGACACTTGGTTTGGTGTCTGTCCTTGTACGTGGATTGCTGGCGGCACCTGCTGCTGAAGTGGTGCTGGAAGTGGAGCAGAAGTCAGGGGTACACCTTGGGGCTGGATCTTCACCTGAATCTGGGGCTGAGCTGGAGATTCCACTATCTGTGGTTGCTGCTGCGAAAGCTGCAGTGCAGCTGGGAGAGATGTCATGGGGACATTCGCGGGTTGCAGTCGCCCTGGCAGCTGCGGTGGTGGTGTATGCAAACTTGCTGCATTCTGCACCGGAGGACCTTTAGATGGGTCGTACTGTTGTTGACTCTGTTTCTGTCCAGTTAGCTGTACAGTTTGAGGAGCGGGAGGCATCCCACCTACAAAGCAAGAGAAAACACACACACAGATGAAATTAAAAGGTCCAGTGCTCTTTACTAGTATAATGAGGAAGTCAACTGCAAGTAGACTGATTTGTTACTTACTTTGCCACAAGACACCATCACTTGAAAATACCACATCACAATCACAAAGTAAATCACCATTACAATAAACAGCAAAGTTTTTCATGCACAGGACTACAACTAAAATTTGGAGCACAGCTATTATAAAAAACGTGTCATTAAATGTCTTCTGAGTTTCCTATATTTAAAAAGAAAAGGAGTGAAGAGCTAACAGGAATTTAACCTGAAATAACAGCATCAAGTCTAAATAACATTTAGTTATTAATACATTCACTCTAACATATGCTCTAAAACCTAGCATGACTACTGAATAAAAAAAATTGTCATGTATGTTGCAGATTAGGAGGTTTCCTTTTCACAAACCATTGGCTCAGTTCCAGGATTCTCAGATTAACCATTCTGCATCAGCACCTGTGACGTATTTCCATGCCCACATGCACCTTTGGAGCCCGTCACTCAGCTCCTTAAACAAACCAGGCATTGCATACCAAGTATTAATTTACATGGAGAAGTATGTGGTGGGGCTAGGATCTTGGAAGGCTGGAAGCCCAAGTTTCTAGTCCCATCACTAACATCTCCTTGTTAAATTAATGTGCAATTGGCATGTGGTGACACAGTACCTTGTGCCGTTGGCATTAGCTGTTGAAGAGGAACTCCTGAAGCCACACCCGGATGCTGAAAAACCATCCCATGACGGCCCACTTCAATTCGTGGTCTCTTAGACGAATCTGTGATATTCAAATTCCATTTATGGCATGGTATAATGGAATGGGTTCAGTTTTACAAAGCAAACTACTACACATGATTTCAACATCAGCTCAGAAAGCTACGACTACTATGCATGTGTAGCATTTATGAAGAACATGCTCCAAGGGCAGAGTCCCTTTAACTTCAAGTTGGCCATCTCCAATCTTCTTAGCTAGAATAACCAATCTAACAATGTTTCTATGCTTGCCAAATCCAGTCCTATGTATTGTGAGCGGAGTGCACTCTTCACACAGCACCATTCACAATAGATAGTGCTAACGATCTGGCAGTTTCCAAGGTGAGGCAAAACTGTATTTCAAGAGTTAGTGAACAGTGGGCTTCGTTAACTGTTTGGAAAAAAAAACAAAACAAAACAAATTAAACTGAAAATCTGCTTGAGAGGAACATACCTGCTGGCACAAGTGCTTGTCTCTTAAGAGCTTCAATTTCTATGGTGCTCACAGTCCCCGTAACAGGAGTTACTGTATGTGTTTGCTATTGGAAAAAGAAAAGAAATCACAGAAGTTCAATATGTGAGTAGTCTAGCACAACATTTAAGTTACAAACAGATGTAAAGAGGCCACTGGAGAACGAATTCTTCAAAACAGTTGTATAATGAAGAAAATAAGACTGATCCAGTATCTGCTAGAAATTTTGTGCCCATATTGCACTGATACTTTTCCTTCAGTTTAAGTTTCAAAACAGCAACTAAATTGATGAAGCTAATTATATATAATACACATTTGAATTTTTTTTTAAATTGTATCAAATCCAAGAAAACATAGCATGTAAAAAAGTAAACTTGGTCAAAAGTTTTGTGATTTTTTTCTATAAATGGAAGTTTTCATTAATGTATTACTCTTCATCATTTGCCTAATGCTTCAATGATGTCATAACAACATATTCGTATAGCATACAGCTGCAATAAAAAGCTGACATGACAGAAATTAAACATTGTGGCTTCATTACAGGATTAAATGGAAGGGAAATTAGATGAGGAAAGAGCATTTATATCAAAACTAACTGTATCAAAACTAACGAGGTACAAAAATAAGAAATAAGAGTCAAAACATTTGTGAAAGATAATCCTTTTCATTCTGTGTAAAACATCAGTAACACAGAAATTAATTCTCATCTTGAAGACAGTTTAAGCTTACGCAAGAGCCTCCACCATTGTCACTCTCACGATAGAGTTCTATGGGAGTTAGCATTGAAATACTTCAGGAAAAATTGCTAAGACTCAAAACATGAAATAAAAGAATCTCAGCCAAGTTACAAGTTCCAATTCCAGTTTTGCAGATGCTAGACTTGTACTTGTTTGCACAGCAAGCAAAAAAAGTACGAAGAAATAACTTTATGTTGAGAAACAATCTTCCTAAAAAGCTACTGTCACCTCAGAACACATTAGAACTTACTACACATTTTGCCTGAGGATAAATGTCACACAACTATGAATTAACAAGCCTGGAAGAGCACTATGAATACTGTGATGGAAAAGAAATCACAGGGATTTGATTCAGCAAGTTGAAATCTTATTCTGTAGGATTATGCAGTGCATTAAAACTTTTTGAAATACTACAATTAATACTGGCAAAGATGGCAGAACCTAGACAATTCTTTCAATACCAGATTCAGATGGCAGATTTAGATAAAGGATTTTTTAAGCAGATGAGTTCGGATATATGATGATTTCCATGCTCTTTGGGCCCTCAGCACTACTAGCAAGTACTTAACAATGTTTGGCAGTGTTTGTACAAGCCCAGCTCTCTTCAGTAAGTTTTGAAGTCCTATTTTTAAATCCTCCTCAATACCTAGCCATGCTATATCCAATACTCCACAATGAAACTTAGTATGAGGAAAATAAGGGCTATCAATAGAAAGGGCTTAAAAGATTCTATTAGAAAATACAAAGAAGGCCTTTACGTAAGTCCAAGCCAATGAGCTGATTTACCACTCAAGTTCTCTAAGTGCAATTTGCTGTTGGTAAGAGCCTCCACAACATACATGTACAGTGAAGTTTTTCCAAAAGTCTTGTGAAAACTTATTATGACAACAGCTTTTGTATCATTAAACATGTCCCTAGCAAAGACAGCAATTTCCCCCAAAAAACTTCTCACTTATTCACAGTTCCTTTATTCTCCATTTTTAATAGAAATTCTACCAATGTAAACTAAGCCTAAGTAAACACCACTCTACACTGAAATAAACTGTAGTAGTCACAACTACATCTTCAGTGTTTCTTCAAACAATATTAATAGACAGACATCCTCACCTAAAATGACTGGGTTTAAAACATTTCTTTTTGAGCAGAATACATCTCATACCATTCAGATTGCATCAACAGCTAAGAATAACAAAATTTAATACTTTTGCTGCTGTGAGGGCATTTGCGGTGATTCTAGTGATACAGCTATACTGTTAAGATACGAATTTTAGTTTTAAGAATATTTGACCCATATTCATCCTCAATGGTCAGCAGTTCACTGTCATATCACACTCAATATGAATTAAGCTTTCAAATTTTTTTTCTCCCAAAGCAGACATGCAGCATATTTTATGTCTAATAGCCAACATCTGGCAGAGCATCATACACAGGCATTTACAGAATTATTCAAAATAACTTCACAAAAACATGTTTTATATAACACTTCTGAATTAATTAACAAACCCAGCTTATTTGCTGTTTGCATCAAATGCCTTCTGGGACATCAGTCTAAGAAGATATGTTCTCCAAACTGCTTCCAGTGCCATTTATTTCATCTGCACTTTTACTCTGGATGATTGTATTCTCACAGTTTCAGGCTACAGCTCCACTTTAGGATTTCTGACTAACATTTTCTTAAGCCTCCCACTTGTCTGCATTATCATCACCTAATTTAGGCTAGACACTTCAAAGAGCAAAGATGATATGTTTTTATAAATTGCATTCACATACCACAAGGTATGTGGTAGGACTAAAACTGTCCTAAGTTTAATTAAAATAACAGTTTTCTGGAGGTCATGATTATGCGGCATGCCCACAAAAATCATCTTGAGTGCTGCACTTATGCACTCAAAATTGAATGACAATGCTGATCAGGATACACTACTTGTCTATAAGCAGTTACAAAGAGAAATATTTATGGAAACAGATGATGCTTCCTGTTAAAATTTTGTGCTAACAGCTATTATCCCAAGTACATAGAGTTTTGTATATGTCTAGTATGTACCTTCCAGTTTTTCTAAAACAGCTTTGAAATGCTGTAGTACTTTGGAAACTACTTTCATCATTGGTTTAGCTGGAACTTAATGATAAGCATAATCACTATAAGAAATAACCTGACACAATATTACATATTTTAAACAATTTAGATGAAGCCTGACTACCGAAGACTTCCAAAACAAGTCAGCACTGGCCATAACAAAGCTCTCGGTGCAAGTCCCTTTACTAAGCAACTCATTTGTAAAATACCATAATGAATAACCCATTTATAGTATATGGGAATACCATCAATTTTACATTGCTTTTAACTCTCCATTTTCCAAAAACTAGATGAAAGTAGTGCAGACTGTATGGCTTTTATGGTAGAGATCAGTAATTCACCCTGTATCATTTGTTATTTAAGTGTATGTAATTGAGCTAAAAGGTAAGCATTTTAGCTGTAGGGGAACTAGCGTATATTACTTCTCTGGATACATAAGCAATGGTGTCCCAGTAACACAGGGCTGGTGGTAGTTGCATACACCCATACTACCTTGAATCTAAAAGTTGCATCATCAGTGATCCACAAAAACAGTAACTGATTACCACATTCTCCCTTTGTTTTGTACATTGTTCCCTCATTCAAAAATTTGTAAAAAGTACCTATAAAATAAAAATAAGCACTTCAGTTTCTTCTTGCTATCATTTAAGGTAGAGCTAATGAAAAGGTGTTAGTTATTTAAAAAAACTGGCAGAGGCGTTATTGTTGTTATTTGAAATATTTCAGGGAAGGTAAAACCAATACCTTCTGCAGCCATACTCAAGACCTTTAATAAATAAAGAAAAAAAGAAAAGAAATTTAGAAGAAATCCACAGTTACAATGCCACAGACAAAAGAATCCACACTACCACTATGCAGAATGCACAAATGAACCAAATGCATTAGGGAAACAAAAGACAAACAAACCAAAGTGAAAACATTCAAGCTGAAAGTTAATGAAATAAGCCAGCAACTTTGAGACAGAGATTTAACTTCCTCAATGTTCCATTAACACTGATGCATTTTAAGATTGCAAAGATCTTCTTTGTTTTGTTAGATGATAAGGGATGGGCTCTTGGGAAAATTCTAATTTATCTAAGAAATACCAAATCTGAATGAAGAAAAAAAATCTGGGATGAAACTACATTTTTAGAACCATTGAAAAGTACCTGAAATGGTTGCTGCTGGGATGAAAAAGCAGCAGAAACATTTGGAGGAAGCTGGGTTGCTATAGCGACAGGAGTACCAGTCTGCCCATCCTTTCCTGTCACAACCTTTACCTGAGAGAAATATTTTGGGAAAAAAAAAAGGGAGAATCATTTTCTTTTTAAAAGTTTTTCTTCTTTTTCTTTTTTAAACTGTTCAACACACTTGTTTTTGACTGATGGCACCTCACTGAAGAGGGGATTATAAGTAAATGACCACCAGTGCAGCTTGGTTTGAACGCAGGCGATTTTTGAAGAGTTCTGTTTCACTTTTAGTAGCAGAACAGAGTAAGGCCTTGACTATCTATAGTGACCTCTCACCACTGGAAAGCTTTTCTTAAATCCAGTTCACATAAAAGCGTGGTTTAAGTTTAATGATTGTAGTTCCTAATGGACAACAAATTAGCATGACAGACAGTTTGAACTTAAGAGAGCCCCAACATTTAATTAAGCAATGAGCACAGCCACCATTCGCTCTCCCCCATTAATTCCCAAAGTGAACAACCTTTCCAGGCAAGGGATGAAGTGCATTGCTTTAGCAGAAAGTGATAAAGAGGGGGGAGGGGGAAATAAAAGAGAAGACGACAAAAAATACAAAGAAATAACATACTCAAAAGATGTCTTAATCTTTCAAAAGGATTCATCATTTGAAAACACTGAAACAACTTGTTGTTGCAGTCTGCAATATTTTCCAGCAGTTAAACTGACAAGCAGCTTTCACGAACAAGATGATCCATCACAAGAAACTGTTAAGTACAGCAAATTCAAAACCCACAAGACTGAGGGGCAGAGTCTCAACTGATGTAAATTGTAGTAGTACCACTGACTTCAATGAACCTATACAATTTACATCCACTAAAGATCTCAAAATTTGCATACTACAGTTAAAAATACCTGTTTTTCAGCTGACAAACATGCAAACCAACAAGAACACCTAAACAATCTGACAAAATACAAGCCAAGTGAAAAAAATATTGGATAGCCATTGTCAATAAATTATAACAGGCTAGTTTTTAAGTTCCTAGATATAGAAATAAACGATTCCTTTAAAATTATCAATAACTATCATAAACAGAACATATATTTTTTTTTTCCTCATAAAGAACTTCAGACCACAAAACAATGAACAAGTTAAACTCCAGCAGTTACACAGTTAATATTTCCTGCAAATTCCAACTGAAGATGTGACCACTAATGACTTACACCTAAGAGTCACCAATTTTCACTGAAGACACTGATTTATAACAGATATTTCAAAGCAATATGAGTTTCTTTACAGAACTTTTTTTTTTTTTTAATACAAAAAAGCAACTGCATACCCACACATTTCCACAAATTTTAAAAGGTATTTATGAGTGCCAAGTGGTGCTAATTCATCAGTTATATCAGCACTGTTGCAACCACTTACCATACAACTGGCACGCTCTGCACAAGAGAGGCACTGTTCCAGCACCCAAAGGGGTGCTGCGGGTCAAGACTAACATGAATGGGTACAAACATGAAGGAAAGCTGCACGGCATCTGTTTGCAGCAAGCTTATTTCAAGTCATTTGCCATTAATAAACAGTGGATTAAAGTAATTTAATTATTTTAAACCTCTGTGTAAATAACAGAAGTTAACTTTTTAATGTCCAGGCTATAAATGCTTTTTCTTTTTTTTTCTTTTTTTTTAAACCATTCAGGCTGCAATATATGCACAAGGTTCTAAGACGACCTAAATAAACTGATGCCTTACTGTGGATCCATATACATTATGATTCACATAATTAATGAGAATAAATAATTAGAATTCACAAGAGACAAATAAAGGTTTAACCTCTTATGAGACTTTTTGCTTTTTTTTTTTTTGGTTTGTGTATGACTAGTGAGTGAAATTTAATTTATGATACATAATCATTCTGATAGCTTAAAACAGCTTCCACAGCAATGCCAAACTTATTTATGTTTTATCTTACCTATTTCACATACGGGACTTGCATACTAAACTAGGACAACAAAAGCTCCTTGCACCTCTCTGAAGTACTTTGCTTTTAAATACATACATCTGATTGCATGCTCAAACCAACCTGTAAGATAACACTACCTAGCAAAACTGCATTCCCTCAAAGCATGCATTTAAAAAAACCCTGCAATACTACTTAAAGTAAAAATGATTTTTCAGATACTCTCATACTGTCTAATACTTCAGAATCCAGGTGCAACAACTTCCTCTACTATTTTATTTCAAAACATTAACCAAAAGATTTCTTACCTCATCATTGATAACCTCAGATTGTTCCTCCTCTTCCTCCTCCTCCAGATCCAAGTCATTTTGCCTAAGGTATGCTTGCAGTGGAACACAATGTTTCTTCTTAAAAGCTAAAAAGTCCATCATATTCCCTTGAAGATGTTGCAGGAAAAACAGTTCAATCAAACATTCCTTAAAAGTTTCCTTAAGCATTTCCATTTGCTTATGATGATGATCCAAACATTGTTTTCTCATCTGAGCAGTCTCTTGATTGGCAGGAGGAATCTCCTCCAACTTTTTGGGTTGTTTTTTCACTGCCGTATTAACTGTAGGAGCAAGAGGAAGATTTGACAGTCCCTGTGGTACCGTGGCCCGTGAAGGACTTGTGGGAGGAGGTGGTGATGTCATTCCAAATGCACTAGGTCCTCCAACTCCTGCTATTAATCCACCAGAAGTCCTGTCATAGCCAATGGGTCTACTCAGCTGCTGTCCTTGAAGCACTTGCTGCTGCTGCTGCATAAGTTGCCCTTGGATAATATTGCTGATTTGCGGAGGCAAGCTGGTAGTTGTAATATGACCTGGGCTAGTCAAAGATTGCATGTTTGCTCCACTAGCTACAGGACTTTGAGGACCCAGATGATGAATAGTGCCACCAGACTGTGAATGAGGTTGTGAAAGTCTGCGTTCTCTTACGGTAGCAGGCGTCCCAGAAGATGGAAGCTGTACTTGTGCTGCAGCTCCTTGAGCAATCTGTGCAATTCCTGGTCCTTCTTGATATACGAAGTGTCCACCATTTGAAGGACTCAAGCTGATTTGTCTCACAAGTACGCTAGCATCTACAAAACCTCTAGTGGGGCTCTGGCTGCACATACCCAGGCCAGGGCCTGGCGTACCCGCCCGAACACTCGGTAATGTTTGCACCGGCACAGGGCTCGGCTGTGTAGGGCTTTGAGACTGAACTTGTTGAGGCAGCGGTGATGTGACTTGAATATACGATGGGGATCCATGCTCAAACCGCCTCTGCTGAGGACTAAACTGAAAACTTGGTGATGTTGGATTTGGAATTGGCAAAGGGGTAAGTGTTATCTGCTGGTTTCCTGAAGCTACTGGTCCAACGTTTTGTAGCGTGATGTTCACATTCTGCCCAGCTACTGGACTTCTGCTCATTATAAACTGCTGTATTTGGTAACTGGGGGACTGTGGTGCAGATGGGCTTGCTGAAGGTGCAAAAGAAGCTGCAGGGGACTGGGGTAAATTTGTCTGTTGCTCCTCTCCCTCACTGCCTGTGAAGGATCTGGACCTCTGGAGCTGACGCTGAGCATTCTGAGGACCGTTACCATGGTGCATTATCACTGCTCTAGAGTTTTTACAGTATATTCTAAAGAAATATACAAAAACAGAAATTCAGGGAAGGTAAATACATTTCTGTAACTGAGAGAAACTATTAGAATACCTTCTAGTAGGAACTTAGTTATTCTGTCTTTGCAGTTACTTAGAAGTTTTACGTTATCAGTCAAGTTTTCTGAAATCCTCATCACCAGGAAAACTTACTTAAATCCCTCATACATTTCTCTAGCTAACAAAATGCTATTGAATAGTTTACAAATGATACATTCCTCTTAAGCAGTCAGACTGACTTTAAATGATTAAAAACACTTTTTCCTTTTCTGTGGAACTTCAAGAATGAAAAGTCTCCACTATCAAAAATACCTACTCCTTTTGTGCTCTTTATTCCCAATGTTTCAATGTTTTACCATTTAATACTATATTCTCCAAAACACAGCAGCTGCAAAAATGTAAAGTAGGTTTCATCAATAATAATGAAAAATATTATGAAAAGTGGACACAGACTACTCAACTTTATTATTCTAACTATTGAAGAAAATATAGATGTTGCATGAAAGATCTCTTTTCCAAATGATCTGGAAGTTTGAAAAAGTATTGTACATGATATTTAATTCTGCATTCTCTTTCCTTCAGAACACCAACACTTTAAAAAGATAAAAATCAATCCAAATCTGCATTTCATTTAAAATGCTGTTTATTGAGCCAAGCTATCCAGAGATTAGAAAGCACTCTGATTTTGAGGTTCAGTCACTTAGCAAAAAAAAAAAAAAAAAAGTCCATTAACATGCACTGACCAGCAGACACAGTGCTGGGTGTCACGCAGCAGCAAAAGAAAAAGGAAAATTGATTTTTCTCAAAATTTCTCTCATATTTTGAAAATAACTGTTCCTTGTCAGTATTTCAGGCCAAACACAGACACGTATGCTGCCATTTGCCCTTGCTTCTAACTACATTAACTCCCAACCCCTCGTCACAAGTGGCCAGAGGCAGTATATATCAACATCGCAGCACGAGCAGAAAGGCATGTGTGCAGTAATTGGATGTCCTGCTACTCTTCCGCTCCGCACAGTAAATCGCCACACAAATCTCTTCCCCTGTCCCGGGCTATCTGCGGCAATCTGTTCAAGCCCTGGGGACGGGGATATCCCTTTCCTGGCCGCAGGAAACGGTCCTCTCCCCAGGAAGGTGGGAAGCAGAGCAGCGCTGTCACACACGTGCTGTCTAACGGCAGAAGAGGAAAGGGGCTACGGGCGGGTGCAGGACCTCACGCTGCGGGACGGGGCCAGCCCGCACAAGGAGCCAAGCCCGTCTCCGGGCAGGTCTCACCTCTCCCGGCCCTCAGAGCTTAAACCAGCGCAGGGGGGAGGGAGAAAAATCCACTCCTTACAGGCACCTCTTCCGAAAGATTTAACAATGCTGCAATACTTAGTGGTGTGGTGACTCTTTCATGACACCGATACCAAATAATTAAGATCCAAATGATATCACCTATCGCTAGTAGCAAGGTCTTATTATTTTAATTGCCTGTACCTCGGCAACGTTTACGGCCCGGGTGAAAACACGTAATTACACGGTGATAGCGAAGCGTCGGCGGCGCGCTGCCTGCCCAGGGAGTCGGGAGCTCCTTTTGTGTGCGCAGAGGAGCCCGCCCCGCT